>NC_140972.1:64875213-65005213 GCF_056783735.1 Eptatretus burgeri | reverse complement strand
TCCATTCACAGGTGAGAAATGTGGGTGGGTATATATATATATATATATATATATATATATATATATATATATATATATATATATATATATATATATATACATATATATATATATATATATACACATATACATATACATATATATATATACACATATATATATATATATATATATATATATATATATATATATATATATATATATATATATATATATATATATATATATATATATATATATATATACACATATACATATACATATACATACACACACACACCCATTGAATATTACAGTAACCTAACATTTGAAGTTGAATATGGAAGAAAATAAAAACTCAAAGCAAGCACTGGTACACACTGTGCAACCGTCGGATGAAGATGATGCAATGGAAATGATGCGTATGGATGTCCTCTCGGTTAGGCAATTTCCCATGGAATCTGCTGTGTGGCTTTAGTCTCACAGCTGCGTCTGCTGAGAATGCATTTAATCACATTGACTGTCATTTTATGAAGCAAAGAGGACGAGTAGGGGGTTTGCCATTTAAATACATGTGCACTTGCAAACAGAATGACTGTTTGCTCGAGTGGTTGAAGACATTTCTTTCGTCACCCAGTGTGAGTTTCGTTCCCACGGCTGCTCACTCGAGCCAACCTGAACTTGGCAAAGGTGGTGATGATAACTGTGCTCTGCAGAATTTTTCAAATTCCATCAAACACTATTCATCAAATCCATCAAATTCATCAATTCCATCAAACACTATTCAACACGAGTGGAGGGAGACCTTCATCTTGCAGTGGACTTAAATAGACTGGTTTGGGGTGCTTGTAAAACAACGTTATTCTTATTTAAATACTGAATGTAAGGGTTACCCCTAAATTAAGTAAAGTAGTGTCACACATTGGTGTCCAAATTCTGTTTACAGTCAGGAAGTCACAAAAACCTGTGATTTAATTTGCAATGTTGAAAGCTCCAAAGAATGCTTTAATTGGTCTCCTCTCCCTGTGAAACCAACTTCCACATTCTCATCAATATCATTCTTCCCTCAAAGTCTTCAAGACAACTGTTCACCACCATATTGGATCGTACCCTATCCAAAACCATGATCATTTCTACCCTCGTTAGCTCTTCCCAAGTTTCCAGTTTTTCCTTCTGTGTTCACCCTGTCCACCCCATGCACCCTCCCCGACCCCTCATCCATCCAAGCATTCCCTCAACCCTGCTGTTAGTGTTCTCTATGTTCTCGCTCCTCCACGATCCTCAATGTAGATATGTTAGAATGCAGCTGCAAAGGAAGATACTTTCATCGATGGATAAATCATTTCATCTTCAGAAAGATGCTGCCTTCACAACAGGAAAGCTCGAACCAGGAGCAATGCTGTTAATTGTTGAAGTTGCATCCAAACACCATAACAGGAAGAAAAACTAACTTTCTTGTGGCCATTTGGCAGGTGCCAGATGGGCAATCCACGTCAGGCCTCTTCAACTAAAGCAACAAACACTTTTAAGATAGAGGAGGATGCATGTTAGGAAACAAAACTCCGGGACATTGATGGCAGGATTAGTTGCGAGCGATTGGATTTGTGAAACTTCGTCTTTTCAATTGCTCATTGGACACCTGATCACAACTAAACTCAACTTTCTCATGTTGTGTATCGGTTCTCGACAGTCACCGAGGAGAATACCCACTACACACCCCAAATGCAGTTTTGCTTCACTGGCCACTTGAAATGCTATTTCCTTCCTTTTATCTCGGTTGTTGAATTCCTTATCTTGATCTTTTCCTTCTCTCGAGCCCTTCAATGAACGGTTTTCTCGACATCAGTGCTCGACAACCATTTTGACCATAACCACGTGGAAAATGTACTAAAGTGTGAAAAGCATACAGAGGGAGGCAAAGGCAACAAGTGTCAGCTGGAAGAAGATGAGGGGATTTTAAAGTTCCCACCCTTGCTTTAAATAAATTCACACTTTGCACTGCACTACAACACTTGAAGACCAAAACTCATCATCCACACATGGTCTGTAAGGCGCATCACATGTGAAAAGCTTCGGTGTTGCTCACATAATGATATCTCCGGCCAAGTACAAACCAAGGAAAGCTACCCAAAATGGACATTGCAACAGCGGAATCAAGAACAGCTGCAAAGATATGCCAAATACAAACACAGATGTAATCCATCAAAGACACGAGATTGAAACTCCCCTTTCCTCTAAAACCAAGCCTCTCCTCATGAGCCCTGGCAAACTTCATGAGCTGTGTACATGTGGCTAAAAGATGCTCTTTCTTAGCAGCCAAACGGAGCCACCATAATCTGCAGAATGTTTATAACAGACCGTGACCCTTTGATATTTTACGACAAGAAAATGGCCAAATATGGACATTCACCTGAGACTCAGCCAATGACGTTAACAAAGACCAAATGCAACCTTGGTATATTTCAAAACAATCATGGGAGTGCAAGATCCCAACAGCCCTGAACAACAGCCCTGCAAGATGCCAAAAGCACTTACTGCGATGGGAGACGGTGATTCGAGGTTCTGGGGCAAAAGCAAACGTGAGCAGGCATGGCCAGGACAGGGTCAGGTACAGCGCAAGGATGACCAGTGAGCTACGTAACTCCATCCCTGGGATAAGTTGCCCTGCTGGCTTTGTTGTCCTTCCCGCCCGCCCCAACCCGGCCCTCTCTGCTTTCCCCACCACGTGCTTGAACCTGCTTCAAAACAAAACAAAACAAAGAACATAAACTAGCTGAGTCTTCACCCACCAGATTAACATCAAATTCAATTTGAACAAGCACTGCATGTCCCATTATTATGGAAGTTAAAAAAATAATATATATATATATATATATATATATATATATATATATATATATATATATATATATATATATATATATAAATGCCAAAAGCCTCACTCTGTTGCCAACATGAACTTGATGCAATTATTGGATAATATTGTGATAACACAAGAACAGGGAATTATTTTTTCCTCACATCATTATGTGCAGCTTGGTTTCAGCCTCAAATCCTACAATTTTCTGGCCTACAAATTCACGGAGTACATACTGCACTCCATTTAGAAAATTACAACAATGCAGCTTTCACTGTTGTTTGCCTGCTAAGCAGCAGCGACTCTGCCAATTAAAGTTTTGCCGTGGAGAAAAGCGTGCGATATTCAGCCATCGGGTGCTCCGAGAAACAACCTGCCCATTGTGGTCGTCATGCTTGCTTTGTGAAACTCGATAGTAATTAATAAATAAAGACCCGGAGCTGCTTTCTCTTACAAACCTTTATGAGGAAATTTTCCTGTGGCAGAATCAAAAAAAATTAATTATTATCCATTTAAGAGACAATAACTTCTGCAAATACAATCCACCTACAAGGCTTTCATCAGCTGCTTGATGGAGTACTGCTCCCCTCTTTGGGCCGGCTCCCCTGCCTCACACATTGCCCAGCGTGACGCAGTGGAAACCAAAGCCTCCAAGATCATCGGAATCTCCCGCGATGAAGCCGAGTTGAAGGGCCTATCAGTTTCACCATCGCAGACAGGTCAGTGGTCTCTGTCTTCTGCCGCCTCCTTTCTGATCTTGCACCCTCTGCTCTTTCCGTGCTTTGTCCTCCCCAGGTTTCTGCAGGATGTACAAGGTCCACCAGCAACCCCCTTCTGGTGAAACGCCCAAAATCAAGGATCAATGCTCACCTCCACTCATATGGTCTTCTTTTCTCCAGACAGAGGAATCAACTTCGACATTCTCTTCAATCTCATTCTTCCCTCCAATTCTTCAAGACAGGTGTTCACCACCATCTCAGATACTCCCATCTCCAAAACCATGACCTTTTCTATCCCCGTTAACCATCTCTCCCCACCTCCTTCCAAATTTACAGTTTCTCCTTCCCGAGAGTCTGCTTCTTTATTCTTTCTTGTCCACACTATGTGTACTCCCCTACCCTCAATCCTCAAAATATCACTCTCGTTTGCGCTTTAACCATGCTGTTAGTGCCATCCTCTCTCTGCTTCTCCTTTTGTTACCTGTGCCACCAAAGGTGGATGGAGGTTATGTTTTCACTCCTGTCTGTGTGTGAACAGGGTATCTCAAAAAGTTGTGGATGGATTCAGACGAAACTTGGTGGATGAGTGATCTTAGATGACGTTAGTTAGTTAGATGACGAGAAAAAGCTGATTAGATTTTGCTTCAGGTTAGCAGATCCAGCCCACCAGTGAGATACAAAACGTAAACTGTTCAGCCTGGCGGAGGTGTGCGCTCTCAACCTCAACAGAGTGCAGTTATAGTCTTGTTCTGTTATGTCTTGATCCATTCTATGTTCTGGCTTCTCCACAGGCCTTGACATTGTATGTATGTATTATATACAAGTTAAAAACTGCAAACAACAGAACAAGTGATGTTTCCAGAACGAAAATTAAGAGTCAAGAATATTCACTTTTTAAATATTTACATTTTATCAGCAGTTGAAAACATGTCAACAATTCTTCCACAGCACAAACATACCAGGGGCCACAGCCTGAGAGTAAAAAGGAGAATTAAGACACACTAATCAGGAAGGTAGGAACCTTTCACTCAGAGAATAGTAAATACATCGAATGGTCTCCCTGGAAACAGTTGGTAAGTTTAAACTGGAATTGGATAGGTACCGAGATGCATTGAGGATAAAGGGGGTACATGGACATTGGCAGGACTGGAAGGTTGATTATATAAATGGGTAATGAATGTGACGTCTGTGAGAGGGTCTCGTCAAAAAGTAAATGTGCATTCGGTATTTGTTCATTCCATACCAGATAACCCCAACTACATTTTCCCACACCCAATAGACAAACAAAAATAACCCCATGACCTCCCCGTGTATGCCCTGCTGTTCTCCTCTCACGAACCCCCATCAACCCCTTTCCCCCAATGAAATGAAGCAGATTTAGCCGATTGAATGAATCAATGTGGTGTTGATAAAGCACAGACATTATGGGCCAAAAGCCTCCTCCCGTGGTCCAAGTTCTTTGTATAAACAAGAAGTTGCAGCATCCACAAAGATTAGTATTTTCTGTGAGTTTGGGTCAGATTTCAAAACATTAGAATGACCATATCAACAGAACTCCCTCCCCCCCCCACCTCCCCCCCTCCCCCGGCCATTGCATCACCAAGCAGCAAAAGAAAGTTCAGGGAATTTACCAAAGTCTGTGAAGTCAGCTGTGTCTTGTCTACAAATGACTATGAAACGCAAGTGAGATCACACATGTACTTGTGAGTCAAAGAGCGACTGAAAATGCACACGCCGTAAGATGTCATGTAAGCAGGCTGGCCTGGAGGTATGCACGCTCTCCTCTGAGGTGTCGAGCCTGGGTTTGAATCCCAGCCCAGCTGTGAACTACCACCCAGGTGTCTTCCACGCAGGGCGATTCATCAAAGTGTGCGCCAGCCCTCGGATGGACGTTAAGTGGGCGTCCCGTCTTCTGGTGTTAATTGGGAGACGTTATAGATCCCATGGTGTCCTTCGTGAAGAGTAGGTGAGCTAACGCCGGCACTCTGAAAAAAATTCCAAATTCCTGCCCTGACCACCCAAGGCAATGGCAAACCACCCAACAGAACATAAACCCTAATCTTTGTCCAGGAACTGATTTGACAGCACCGACACGATGCAAAGACTGTGTTACAATGATGATCCTCCGACAGTCTGAAGGACAGTACCACCCATTGATAGAACTCCCTGCTTGCGAAGCACCAGGGTGACACTTTCTGGATTGGGGATTGAACCCGAACTAAACAACTCGATGGCACGTAGGCTACCTCTCGGATGTATCCGGCAAACCCCAAACGGCAATACAATGATAATGTTACAACACAATTTAATATCAGTTAATACAATCAAGGTGCCTTGCACAATCAGATCCAATTTAATTAGCACAACTACATCAAGGCTCCGCAATAACTGAGCTTACGAGTTAAATGCCATCGTTCAAAATTGTGATTACCCAGAAACCAGTTTTATTTCCTTTGCCTGACAATAGTCCTTTACACACAACCTTGTCAGCATGCACATTTTTAGAAAAGCAAAGAATCAGCTTACATTTCTGATGTGTGATACTGTAGCTTTTCCCAGCAAAAACCCAGACTTCCACCCTCCCCCTCCATTTTAGCCTTCTCGCTTGTATGCCGATGCATTCATACCTCCTGCACGTCTCGACACCCCGCTTGGTGAGCTGGTCAAGCACTCCCACAGCTCTCAGATCCTGCTTGTGTGCAACAACCTGCATTTAAAGTCTTGCTTTGAGGTGCAAGCATACATTGTGGAACTTGGCTTTCCCTCTCCCCTTCCCCTTCCTGCTTGGCCAAGACTCTTCACTCCCCCATCCCCCTCTCCCTCTAACTCCGAGCTCTGCAAAGTCCCTTCTCCTCCTCCTCCTGCTCCTCCTCTCCCCCCCTCCCTGTGCTGCCCGCCACAGCCCTCCCTTCCTCTCCAATGTGCTCTGCCACCTCCCTCCTGCTCTACTCCCGAAACCAACTCCCCCATCTCATCCTATTCTGACCTGATGTGTCTGGTATTAACATGGCCTGCAGTTTCAGATCCAACTGCTGAGACCTTACCTACCAGATCACTACCACCACCATCATCATCATCATCATCATAATCACCTGACATTGTCTTTGAGAAACCTTCCTCTCAAGCGCTGTATTAGACTCCATCATTCATATTTAACGATACTCTCCATACCACCTTGACCGGCACTTTCCACACAATGGAGGCAGCATCACCTTGATGTTCATAATCACCTTCCCCACAGTCCTTGTACCTCCCTCTCATAATCCTAATGCCCCGGAGTATCTCTGGTTGCATCTTTCGCTCCACATCGACGTTTTGTTTTGGTGTGTTTTGCACCGTCTCCCAATTGACAATGACATACATCTCCTCCGAAGTAGCAATGTTAATTGTCACCATGCTGAATGGCTGGTCATGGGTCCTATGATCTCCAAGCATGGCAATGGTACTAAAACCATCTGCAAGGCAGCAAGTCTCAAGCACTCAGTTGACTTTCAAATCGGGATTTCATCAACACGTTCACTCTCTATTCTTGATCGAGTAATGCTAAACAAACATTCCTGGTAAAACATCTTGCATCTCATCTGATCTGATCATATGTTTGAGAAACTGTCCATTTTGTTGGCAGTTTTCCATGATCCATCACAGCATACCATGTCTGACCAGCCTAGTCTCTGATTCTCTCTGATTTTCTCTTTCTCTTCTGTCCATACAAGAATGAGACCAAAACACCAGCCTCACCTGACGTCACACCTTGTAGTCCTTCCTCCATCTTCCAAATGGTTAAAACGGACTCAGGAACATGTTCTTCCTCAGTCCTTTCAATCAAGGAAGGAGGCATAATGGACAGTGCTTGTGATAAGACTGAATACTGGAACAGTGTGTCATAAAGGCTCGAGTTCCCAATCCCAACCCCACCCCGGCCCCTTTTCCAAATCTCCCTCCCTTTATAGGTAACTCTCTGAAGAAAGTGTGCTTCTAACCTACAACCACGACTCATCAGCAACTAACTAGTCAAAATGGCACCAGCACACTCTTCCTCAAAACCTGTGCATCATACCCGGCTATTCCTCTTTCACGACTTTTCCATAGACCCGTCTTGAAATGTGTCACAAGCTATTACTGCACCCAAGAAGGGGTGCTAAGACATACCCTCCAAACTACAGAGCGATAGGCCTTATTCCCATAAGCAGCGAGGTAATGGAATGTATATCTCAGCAGACATCCAGTTCAACGTCTTCGCAAAATCATTTATCAGACTATCAATTTGGGTTAATTCCTGGTCTCGACACCTGAGATATGCTCTCACTGCAAACTCAACAATGGATGGACACGAAACCTCAAGCAAGAGGTCAGAGCAGTCTCACTGGATATCTCTTTCAGCATTTATCATCTGGCGCCAAGCTCTTATCATTAAACGTTCTGGCCATGGCATCTGAGCTCCTCTTCTTGACCGGCTGATGGATTTTCTTCATGCTTACGAGCAACATGTAGCCATAGGTGGTGTTCTATTGCCTGCACTTTCATTTGCCTTTCGAGTCCCCAAGGCAGTCTCAGGACTGATCCTGTTCCTTAGTTAACATAGATGACCTCTAATCCCCTTTGGGAAACCCTTTACGGAAGTTTGGAGATGACTTCATTTGATGCTGGGAAGTGTCTCAAACCAATGACAAGCACGCTGCAGCAACAACCTTTTCTGCCGACTTGTATTGGATAAAATACTGTGATGAAGCTGGTCAATAACCTGGAATGTATCATTCAATGATTCCAAATCCTACACACTCACTCTGTTGCTGCATCAATAGTGTGTGGTGAACACTCCTGTTTACTTGAAGTGCAATCAACCTCTAACAGAAGTTCAGTCTTTGGAGCCTCTTGGATGACCAATCTGGCTGAATAACCTTTCCTGGACAGATCACATGTCCAACCAAGCTTCAAAAGCAGGGGAGGTGTGTTGGATCCATAAAGCTAAGTGAATTCTTGCCCAACCTCAGCTTCGAACAATGCACAAAATTTCATCCGCAGTGTCATGGAGTACAGATGTCCTATGTGGGATGGTGCCACCACATCACACCTCACACCTTTGGAAGCGGTGCAATCCAAGGCCCTGAGGCTAAATGGAGTTACTCAAGAGGAGGTTGAGATGCAAAGCCTGCTCCTCACCCACCACAGACAGGTCACTGGCCTTGCAATTTTCTATCACCTCATTTTTGGTCTTTTTAAAATTTATTTTTATTTTCTTTTTCTATCACCTAATTTTCTATCGCCCCACCTGACCTCTCAACCAGTTGGTCTCACAAAAGCCCGACCAGACTGTGCAGCGACTCAGCTGGCAGCCCAGTCCCTGTTACTTTCCCAATATCCAGGTTAACATTTCACCTCTGCTCTTTTGAAGAAATGCTTCTCTGAGTCTGTCCAATCACGATTTTCTCTCCACTTCTTCACATTGATGAGTCATCACAATCTGATGTTATCTCCCACTCTTCATCTTTACTATTCTGACTGATGCTCAACTCGTGTCCACTCTCACCTTTTCACATTTACCCTGTTTGTCAGTTTTTCCTGTGCGTTTACACGTTCCTTGCCTACTCAGTTCCCTTGCTCTCTCTGCATGTCCCTACTCATTCTGCCGGTGTGTTGGTGTTCCTTCCCTATTTCTCAACCCTCCGTCAGATGCCAACTCCCTCTGCTCCATTGCCGTATCAGTGTTATCCCTCTGTCATTCAGGTCTCCCACAAGTTTCGATTGGAATCTCTCACGATGAAGCTGAGTCTATGGGCCTACCACTTCACCATCACCGACAGGTCAATGGTCTCTCCGTCTTCTTCCACCTCATTTCTACTCTTGCACCCTCTGCCCTCTCTGTGCTCTGTCGCCTGCCCCCAAAGTATCTGCAGGATGCTCACAGTGCACCAGCAACCTCAGGTCTCCCACAAGTTTAGATTGGAATCTCTCACGATGAAGCTGAGTCGATGGGCCTACCACTTCACCATCACCGACAGGTCAATGGTCTCTCCGTCTTCTTCCACCTCATTTCTACTTTTGCACCCTCTACCCTCTCTGTGCTCTGTCGCCCACCCCCAAGTATCTGCAGGATGCTCACAGTGCACCAGCAACCTCCTCCTCATGAAACTGCCAAAATCCAGAACTAATGCTCAACTCCACTCATTTATTCCTCTATTTTCCCACCTGTGGAACAACCTTCCACACTCTGGGTATAAAATCAGCTGTTCACCACCATCCCAAATCATCCCTCATCCAAAGCCATGATCTTTTCTACACCTATTAAACCACCACCGCCCCTCCCCCCCCAACTCCCAAAATTTTGCTTGTATATCTATCTTATCCACCGCTCGAGTTCTCCCCTACCCCTCATCGTTACCTGCATCCCTTGTTTAACCATCTCCGTCTACTTCTCCCTCTGTCCTGCTATTGGCATTTCCCCTTTTTCATATTGTGCCCTGTTCTATTCCATGTCCTCGCTCTTCCACGAGTCAAGACCACGTGTAAATAAACAATAAAAGATCTGTTTAAGTTTGGCGTGTGTACGCGTGAGCACGCGCACCAACACTGATGACATTAAACTAGCATTACAGTTTTGTCAAGGAAGTTTTCCAGCATTTCATCGGTACAACACGATGAATGCTGGCAAAGTGTACTTCCATTTTAATACGATGCGTTTTCACAGGCAGGTTGAACATGTGCAGGCTTGGCAAACAATGAGAGGTACTATATTGTGCATCTTGATGAATACCTGGAGGCAAAAATCATTGTGGGACCAAGTTTACTTACTTTGTCACAAGGACAATGTTTCCCAATGGCAACCAAACAGTTCACAACTACCAACTCGACACAAACCTCAACTACAGCCATTATAGAAGATAAGAGGGGAATAAAAGCAACAAGGAGAAATGAGTTAGTTGGACAAAATAATAAAACAAGAAAACAAGAATCAGAATGGAAAGTTGAAAAACCACAAAGAAAATGGAAGTCCTGACGTATGCGTTCAGTGCACCCAAGTACTGCATGTTTGTTCGAGGCAGTAAATGATGTTGTTTTTCTTTATCGCAGTAATGTTTCAGGTTTTGCAATGGACCATTAATCAGATAGATGATAGCATGCCAGATGCCAAACTCAGAGGTTGGTTGGACTTTGTCGAGCTGGTTAGGGCAGGAATTTGGAATCTGGTCACGGCACTGGCCACAATCTCCGACTCTTCGTCAAACAACACGGTGGGATCTTTAAGGTCTCCGAACAGCCAAAGGTAGCGCACGGGTTCTCAGCTCAACGTCCTTCCAAGCATGAAGTCGTTGATGCAACATCGGTGCAACGACGAATCCTCTGATGAGGAACCAAACCGAGACTAGATGGCTCAAAAGGCGAGTACCCTACCTCCGAGCTACCTGTCGGATTCAGACGAGTTTCTGACGATGTGGAATCAGAAGGCTCGCATCAAACATTTCATTCAGTCTGAATCATCTTCTTACATGATTTCGAAAATAAAAACTAAAAAACAAGGAAGAAAGGTACAGGCACGCAAATAGGCAAGCGCAGTCACGCTCGTGGACTTGTCCTGATGTGAGCTGGTGTCATATGAACAGTAAAAGTTATTACTAATGGATCAACTTAACCATCAAAGAATGTCGCAATTGATGCAGATTCCACAACACCCTAACCCTTTAAGTTACTTAATTTAATCACAAATCTCGAAATAATTGGATTCCTGAAGTAAGAATTTCAGTAATTTGTAAGTGATTGCCGGACTGCCAGGGTCATCAGCGGGGCTTTGCTGTTCACAGAGGTTTTCACCCTTTCAACTAAGAACCTCTCCAAACAGTGGGTCCACATTGGTGGATCCAAGACCTCAGTCGGGTCCACAGATAATGCAGCAATGGAACCTGACTTTCTAACTCTCGAACCAGAGCATAAAGCTTGACCGATACATGCTTACCTTCACCGATTAATTATAATCTATTTATTAAATACTTACGGAGCACATTGCATTGTGGAACCTTACACGTGCTACCTGACATGAACAATGACGACAGACACACCTCACCCTTACCTTTACCTTTACCTGACGGATTACACGAACGTGATGACGCAACACGTTCATTTTAATGAACTTGTCACGTGTTCTACTGCGCCCCCTCAAAAACACTGAACAGATTATAATATAAAGTGTATTTATTTAAACACACAACGGAGGTGGGTACCTTGAAACACACACACATATATATATATATATATATATACATATATACATACACTCACACACACACACACACTCAAACACTCACACACACGCATACATACACACACCACACACAAACAAAACACACCACACACAAACACACACTCAAACACACAAACACACACTCAAACACACCACACACACGCACACACACATACACTCAAACACACACACACATACATACACTCAAACACACACACGCATACATACACTCACACACCACACACATACACTCAAACACACACACGCATACATACACACACATACACTCAAACACATTCACTCAAACACACCACACACATACATACACTCAAACACACACACACGCATACATACACTCACACACACACACGCATACATACACTCACACACCACACACACGCATACATACACTCACACACCACACACATACACTCAAACACACACACGCATACATACACACACACACCACACACACGCACACACACACACATACACTCAAACAAAACACACACACACACACACACACACACACCACACACACGCACACACACACACACACATACACTCAAACAAAACACACACACACACACACACACACATACACTCAAACAAAACACACACACACACACACACACACACACACACACACACACACACACACACACACACACACACACACCTTTGTGAGGCACGTTAATCGGTAAAATGAGTCACATCCAACGAAACCCACTCAATACTCACTCGATACTTAACGAGGATCTCCCATCGAGTTGTCCTTCCTCCCCGATCTGAAGAACATGGCCAAGAGAACCGATCACTGGTACATTGTTTGATTCACTGAGGAAAAAAAAAAAAGGGCGAGCTCGAGTTTTTGCTATTGTGGGTGTTGTTGTTGTTGTTGTTGCTTCTGTGTCCTGAAAGTGTTTAAATTTCCCGTCAATATCAAATTAAAAAAAAAAAGAAAATTAATTATTGAAGAAATTCCACATTCACAATAAAAGTACGAATAAAACCTTGAAGGATGTGTGTAAAACCCACAAATTATACGACAAAGAAAGCACGGCAAGACTCTCCTGGCGAGCAGGTCTGTGCAGCAGATGGCGCAATTTGTGCATCCAAGCGAAGGAGCCATCTATTTAGTACGTACGCGCACATGAGGGGAGCGGAGTGGGGACAGGGGGCAGGGGGCTGGGGGCAGGGAGCTGGGGACTAGGGGCAGGGGGCTGGGGGCTGGATTCAGAGTCGTGTGAATGAGGGAAGACCACCAGAGGTTGTTGTTGAAACCACTTCCTTGCGTACGTACAAAATGGATAGTCCTCGTACGAAAAATACAACGGCCAATTAAAATGAATACTCGTCTATAGTTACATTTTTGGAGAAATTTTATGATTATTAAACACTTATTTACGAAATAATTTATTTTATTTTGCAAAATCATTAATTTTGTTTTTATTTTATATTAGTATTTTAAACCTGCTGTTATTGTATCAAAATTTATCCAAAAAGTTCGATCAATCTCAACTCCACTGCAATGGCAAATCAAAGCTGAGAGCCAATGGAAACTTTTTCCTGACCCAATTAGGAATAACTTCCAGAAGAAAAATCCACTTCTTGACAATCCTCCCACAAATACTGTTGAAAGAGAAAAGTTCCCCCACCAGAAAAAGTTCCCCCAGAAAAGTTCCTCCAGAAAAGTTCCAAACAAGCACTTGTTCCCAACCGATTGCAAAACACCGTGGTGGTCCTAAGGTCTTTTACCTTCACGAGTTTTCTCTACGACACAGCGTCCTCTATTGGTGCCGCACCAGAACGGCAGTTTTTCGTTGAATTGGACGGAAGTCGGGAGAGCACACACCTCCACCAGGCTGAACACTTTATCTTTTTCTATTCCACTGATAGACCGGATCTGTATCCCGACCTGAACCAATCTCTAATCTTGTTCTTATCACCGACCCAACTCATCCACAAAGTTTTGTCATAACTCGTCCATAACTGTTTTAAAACATGGTGCTGCATATCGTTTTTGGTGTCATCTCTCATTAAAGGTGAAGAATCACTTAAATATATATATATATATATATATATATATATATATATATATATATATATATATATATATATATATATATATATATATATATATATATATATGGTTAATTCTCAGATCCGGATCTGGATCTTCATCAAAATCTCACCAATTCTTCCTTGTCACACACCCAACCTGTCCACCAAGTTTCGTCTGAATACGTACACAAAATTTTTGAGATATCCTGCTCAGCAAGCAGACGAGCAATTAAACAAACATGGATGAATACATATAACCTTGGTCTACCTTCGGTGGCGGATTCATGAAGTCATCGAAGATCGAACACCACTCCCAAAATCTCCCACCACCGCTAGTGGGGCAACATAGCATAACAATTGTGCATTTTGTGAGGAAAGCACCAAATTTGGCACACTAGTAGCCTATCATATTATGAACAGATTTGGATATTGGACCATCTCAAAATTTTTGATGGCAGTGGAAAATGGCTGCCACAGCCATCAGCGGCTGAATTTGAGATGGCCCAATATCCAAATCTGTTCATAATATGATAGGCTACCAGTGCGCCAAATTTGGTGCTTTCCTCACAAAATGCACAATTGTTATGCTATATTTAGCTAAGTTGCCCCACTACACCACCATCACCTTCCCGGCAACACTCCTGTCCACCTCTCCCCACCTTCTTCCCCCAAGACCAGGGGGCCATCCCCATGGAATTCACTGAACTTCGTCACGTTGAATTGTGCTGATGGATGTCTTGTGCCATCGTGTGGAATCACTGTCACGATTTGTTGAAGCTCGATGTATCTCAACGCATGGTCGTACAATGGTACAACCCATGAGTAACGTCTCTCTTTAATTATTTGCTTGTTGTTGGGTCGCCGTTCTAATTCCGAAGATGGCCAAACACCTGAGAGTCTGAATTTAGTTCGAGTGCAGGACCTGCTTCCCAGACAACAAGCACACCATGAGAATGAGATATTGTAACAACCTGATGTCAAGGACATTCCAATTACACCAGACCACCTTCTGCCTCCTGGCAGTTTGCACAGGAATTTGTAATTTGGTCGCCTCGCGATCACTCGCCGACTCTTCACGAAAGATTCAATGGGACCTTTAACGTCCACCAAAAAATGCGAGCAGATGCGATTTGGCTCGGTAATGATGGAATAAAGAAGTATTTCCCACGGACACGTGGTATCTTATTTTCCGCCAGAAGTGAACTGTGTCTTTCAAGAGAAGAAAGGAAGTTGGTGTCAGCATCCTGGGCATTACTAATCACCTGGTAAAATTACAAATTCCTGCCAAAATTGCAGGTCTTGTCTTTTTGGATATCTTATCTCCTATAAATGGACGAGGTGTGTGTGTGTGTGTGTGTGTGTGTGTGTGTGTGTGTGTGTGTGTGTGTGTGTGTGTGTGTGTGTGTGTGTGTGTGTGTGTGTGTGTGTGTGCGCTCCACTTTTGTTTGTGGAAACACAGGCTGCGGTGAACGGGTTGAAATGGGGCAAAGCTCCAGGGATCTGTGGTATCCATGCTGAACTTCTCAAGGCTGGTAGAAATGCTGCACTCATGTCGTTACATGCAGTTCTGTGCTCTGCCTGGACACAGGTATCATCCCACCTGACTGGTAGAGGGGCTTGTTGTCCCTCTCTGGAAAGGGAAGGGTGATCGCCAAGACTGCAACAAATACTGAGAGGTGGCGCTGCTCTCAGTGCCGGGCAAGGTCTTTGCTCTGATAATTCTTGATAGGGTTCGCCACCATCTGCTTGAGCACCAGCGTCCAGAGCAGTCAGGCTTTACACCAAAGAGGTCAACGATTGACCGTATCCTTGCACTTCGTGTCCTCACCGAACGCAGACGAGAGTTTCGGCAGGGGCTGTTGCAGCCTATGTTGATCTCTATAAAGCGTTCGATTCAGTGAATCGGGATGTCCTCTGGAGGATTCTTGGTCTTCGTGGGGTGCCACCAAAACTGATCGATCTGATGTCTGAATTACACTCTGGCACTGAGAGTGCTGTGAGATTTGGTGATACCATCTCTGACTTATTTCCAGTTGTTACTGGAGTTCATCAGGGGTGTGTACTGGCCCCCACACTTTTAAACACTTGTATGGAGTGGATTATAGGGAGGATGTCGGAGAGATCAAGCTGCAGTGCATCGTTTGGGAATGTCAAGATCTCTGACCTTGACTTCGCAGATGATGCAGTCATCTTTGTGGAGACTCGAGATATCCTTGTGGGGGTCATCGCGATGCTGAATGAGCAGTCAGAGCCGCTGGGATTACAGGTTTCCTGGGTCAAAACTACGATCCCGGCTTTCAATGACATCTTGGATGCTGCTGTCCTGTTTGTACCTGCTTGTGGCGAGCATGTGGAGGTCATAGAGAGATTCACTTATCTTGGCAGTGATATTCATTTGTCTACTGCCTGTGAGCCAGAGGTCAATAGACATTTGGGTCGGGTCTGGGAAGTCAACCATTCACTGTATCATGGGTTGTTGCACTGCCGGTACCTGTGCGGGAGCACGACAGTCCGAGTCTTCAGGTTCTTGGTGCTTCCAGTCTTGCTCTACGGATGTGACTTGGACTCTGAGACGGAGTCTTAATTCCTTTGGTACCAGGTCTCTTTGGAGAATCCTTGGCTATCGCTGGTCGAACTTTGTGTCCAACGAGCGGTTGCTGAGAGAGACTCGGATGAGATTTGTTATGTGCATAGTCTGTAAGCATCAGCTGTGGCTGTATGGACAGGTGGCTCCTTTTCCTGACGCTGATCCTGCTCACCTGATTCTCTCAGCGAGGAAGCCTCATGAGTGGACGAGACCAATGGACCGACCTCGTGGTTGCAGCAGGTTGATCAGATCTCAAGGAGACAGGGATGGGCCTGGCATCTGCCTGGGGGATGACCAGACGGAGGCCCCTGGAGTACCGGCGGAAAGTGGACGCAGTGATGCGCTGCTCCCACGCATGCTCCCATACCTGACCTGACTTGACCACGGATACAGTACTGCTGCCATCGACTTATTACCTTCACGACCGAAGGTGAAGGAGGTTATGTTTTCACCCCTTTCTGTCTGTCTGTCTGTCTGTTTGTGTACAGGATATCTCAAAAAGTTGTGGACGGATCCAGATGAAATTTTGTGGACAGGTTCGGTGTGTGACAAGGACGAACTGATTAGATTTTGGTGAAGATCCAGATCCGGATCCGACTACTATAATTTTGAAGTGATTCTTCACCAATGAGAAATAGGGCCAAAAACGATATATAACATGATATCTCAAAAAGTTGTGGACGGATTTGGATGAAACCTGGTGGACACGTTGGGTGTTCGGTGGGGAAAAATTGATTCTATTTTGGTGAAGATCCGGATCCGGATCCCACTACGATAATTTTTAAAGTAATCTATCTATAATTCCAGCAATGTGTGTGTGTGTGTGTGTGTGTGTGTGTGTGTGTGTGTGTGTGTGTCCGCTGTTTCTCGACAACCACTGGTCTGATCTAATTGAAACTTGCCAGGTATATTGCTGGGGACCTGAGTATGTGCCTTTCAAGGTTTGATATTAATCGGACAAGTGGTTCCCAAGTTATGGCCATTTATTTACCAAACCAATGACAGGACACATTGCTGCGTAGGCGTGACCGTTGGGGAAGAGATCCTCAGCCACGTTCCCCATTAGTGGTTACAACGTACGGACTTCCAGATAGTGTTGACTTACTATATTCTAATAATTTCTCGATTTCTTATGTCCATTTATAGATAAACACAATGCCCCAATCCAGTCGTCGTTTACGAGAGAGAAGGAACGGCCTGTGTGGTTGTTTGAAAGTTTTTTTCCCCCCACGTACGGCCATGCGAGAGCAAAGGAACGGCCTGTGTGGTTGTCGTTTCTGGCACGCGGTTTGAAAGTTTTTTTTGTTTTTTTTTTTGCACGTACGGTCACGTGAGAGCAAAGGAATGGCCTGTGTGGTTGTTGTTTCTGGTTTGAAAGTGGTTTGAAAGTTTTTTTTTTCACGTACTGCCACGCACGTACGGGCACGCACTAGTTCTTCAGCATTGAGAGATTGGGCCATAAATGATATAATACTATATGGCATGATATTTCAAAAATATATTGGGCCTGATATATTCTCATGGATGAGGCATTATGGGGTGGAGGTATGCGCTCTACTGAGTGCCCTTTCAGTTTTTAACTGTTTCATTGTTGTGGCGTATCCGAAGGATTGCGGAGTGAAAGGCCAGACAACATTTAAGTCGAAGCTCCACGTTTTATTTCCAGGGAGGCGCACACTGCGCATGCACGTGGCGGTAGCTTCACAGAACATGACAACATTTCCCCCTAGATAAAATTTTGCACAACATTTTTCCCCCAACAACACTTTTACAACAGTGCTAGGTACAATCACAAAATCAATCACAAATTCAACCGCTCCGGTACCTTGCATGTGCGAGCAGAGCATCGCAAGATGGGTGACTGTTCTTGTGGAACACTGACAGTGGCAGGCTCAAGAGGAGATGGAGAGGAAGGAGGAGGAGCAGGCTCCACCACACCACTATCGGGCTCGGACTCAGTGGGCTCAGGCACTTGGCTCACAATCGGAACAGACACCAGGGAATCA
Source organism: Eptatretus burgeri (assembly GCF_056783735.1). Lineage (NCBI taxonomy): Eukaryota > Metazoa > Chordata > Myxini > Myxiniformes > Myxinidae > Eptatretus > Eptatretus burgeri. The sequence continues at coordinate 64,986,768 of NC_140972.1, read as the reverse complement.
GCCTCAAAGGGCTGAATATAGTTTGGAGGATTGGGGTCACAATGCCTCAGGTAGAGCTGGTCAATATGTTTACGTACTGTATGTCCATTGGAGAGTTCCACAACAAATAAAGAGTTGCCAATTCGGTTAATAACACGACCAGTGATCCATTTAGATCCACAGCCAGGATTCAGCACAAAAGCAGGATCGAACACATTGATGGCACGTGGAACTGAGGTCCTGTCATGGTCCCACTTTTGTTTAAACTGGTGGTCCACCACCCTGGACGAATCATTCGGATGAATCAGGTCTAAGCGCGTCTTTAGCATAATTTCTGCGGGTGTGCGTCCAGTGATTGTGTGCGGACGTGTCCTATATGTAAATAAACGTGATAACTTGGTTTGCAGAGAAGAACCGTCGTTTGCCTTTTTGAGACCATTCTTGATCACCTGGACAGCTCTTTCAGCCTGACCATTCAAAGCAGGTTTGAAGGGAGCACTGCGATAGTGCTTGACCCTATTTTGTTTCAAGAAATCCTAAAACACAACGCTGGTGAAACATGAGGCATCATCACTAACTACACAATCTGGCAAACCATGAGTGGCAAACATGGCACGTAAACTTTCAACCGTGATTTCGCTCGTACAGGATGATAAGGCTAAACATTCAATCCACTTTGAATGAGCATCGATAACAACTAAAAACATCTTCCCTAAGAATGGACCAGCGTAATAGATTTGAATTCGAGACCATGGTTTGGAAGGCCATGACCACATGTGAAGCGGTGCCTCAGGTGAGTTCAGAGCAGTGGCGTGACACACGGAGCAATGGCGAATGTAGCTCTCTTGGCTTTCATCTATATCCGGCCACCAAACATGGCTCCTGGCAATTGACTTCATGGTTACAATCCCTGGATGTGATTCATGGGGCTCATCACACACCTTGTTTCGACCTTTGGGCGGTACAATGACCTTGCTGCCCCACAGCAGGCAACCCGAATGTAAAGACAACTCGTTTTTACGAGCAAGGTATGGCCTCAATTTGTCGTGGAATAAATAGGGTACAGTTGACTATATGCCACTGATAACACATTATTTGACCATAGAAAGAGTCGGCTCCACATTTGTCCATTGTTCAATTTGTTTGGAAGTGATTGGAGCATTAGCAGATTTGGACATGGTAACAGGAGGGCAATCGGTATCAGAAAAGTGGGCAACCCTCAAGGAGCAAAATATGCAGAAAACATTCCAGTGAGGTGTAAAGCTGAAGCTGGAAAAATGGACCAGTGTGGCTGAGCAGGGAGAGAAGGAGTGCTGTTAATGCTTCAGTCACATTTGGCTCGGCGGCCGTGGGGTCTAAAAAAATATACGGCCACTAGCAATTATAGGGTGGCCGCAGTATTTCCATGGTCACACAATGTAGCAGTCACATATGTATGTTTTTATTTTTCGGGTAGCCACACAGGGTATTTAGAATTTGTGGAGACCGAAAAAGTGGGGGTGCCGTACGGTCTTTGATTTGATGTCGCACGGTGACCTTAGGGCGTCCCTGCGGCGGCCATAGAATTTTCAAGGCAGACGCAAGGTAGCCTCAAGGTGCCCGCATGGGGTCCCTAAGGCGAACGTGTGGCCAGACGGACGGTAACGAGTGGGTATATATACCAGTTCTTTTTCATATGTGTATCATATCTCATATCTGTCATATAGATTGTGGACCAGGTTATATACAGATGGCGCTGGTTGTTCCTCAACGGCAGAGGCTGTTAGTCCTCAACACCGTTCTTTGGAGGCATGGTGATGTGTCTGGTCTGAGCTGCTGGTGAAATGTGATGATGTGTGTGGCAAACACCTATACTCCGATCTCTAGCGGAAGCGCACGGTGGACGCACGGTCGACGCCGACTGCCACGGAGGCCGTACGTAGGATGCACGGCGGGTGTAGGGGAACCATGCGTTGACCCTGCGTTGCCCGCAGGTAGTCACACAGACCGCAAGGCTGGTACGGTGAACACAGGGACGCCTTAGGACTACCCTACGGCGACCGTGGAAATAGTGCGGCCACTGTAATTTTTTGGGGATTGGCAAAATTCATTTTTCATTGAAAAGAGCCTATGGCAGCCGCACGAATAACGCAAGCCCACCGTACGCCCTACGTACGATCGACGTGGAACACATCTACGTCATGGCTACAGCTTATCGAATTACTACGGCCAACCTAGAAATGAAAAAAGTTATAACTCCGCGCTTTAATTCTACGGAGACCCCAATGGCCTGTAAAAGACAGCCATACGACGTAGGGCCACCCTGAGGCCACCTCAGAAACTCTGCGGCCGCCGTACGTTTCTGTCAATTCAGGGGGGGGGGGTACGGCCGCCGTATCCTCGCCATGGAGCAAATGTGACTCATGCTTAAGGAGAAACACAGAGCATTCATTAGGTGTAAAAAAACAACAGCACTAGAGTTGTACTCAGATAAATATAGGACTAAACCGAGGATCGTTAAGAAAATAACAAGGCAAGCCAAAAGAGAATACGGGAAGAACACGACCAATGTTATTAAACATAATAGCAATGCATTTTTGTAAGTTAACAAGTGGTAAAAAAGCAAGTTAAGACAAGTGTAGGAAATTGAGGTATTATCGCACAGGGAGATTGGTTGGTGATGAAAATGAGATGACAGGCTTACAAGACGAGATCACTACATGCAAGAGAACAGTCTGGGGAACCTCCATTTGCTGAGAGAATCTATGTAGGAGGTGAGGAATGATTTTTAGAGGAGTTCCAGGTGGGAATGGAGGAAGAAAAGAACAGGCAGGAACTGTAAGGGAAGCTAAAGCTCTAAGTCCTGATAATATGCATGTGAGAGCATTGAAAGAAGTGACAGAGCAGATAGGCATGATGTGACCTGACATTTTTAACAGCTTGTTAAAAATGTAACACCATTATTTCAGGAAACCATTTAAATATATTCAAACTATTCAAACTAATTAAAGGCAGTCAGCTTTGATTTACGAAATGGAGGTCATGTTTTACAAATTTATTGGAGTTCTATAAAACAGTTCCTGATTGTGTGGATTAGGGAAGTACAGTGGATATAGTTATAAATAAATAAATACTTTCAGAAGGCATTTGATAAGATGCCACATGGAAGGCTCGCACCTAAAGTTAGGGCTTGTGTGCAAAATAGCTGATAAGGTAGCGAACTGGATTGGAAACTGTCTTAGTGATCGGAGGCAAAGAGTGGCTGTGAGTGGGAGGATGTCATGTCATAGAAGGTTGCAAGTTATCTGTCATCTCAGGATTTGGAAAATATGGTAAAGAGTAGGCTTTGTAAATTTGTCGATGATATAAATCTTGGAACTAAGGTAATAGCAGAGAGGGGGGTGAACAATTCAGGAAAGTTTACATGCATTCATAGATTGGGCAACAGATTGGCAGATTCAGTTTAACATATGCATTTCACAGCATTCTGAGAGGTGACAGGTTGAATGCCTCAATTCGGTGTTTGCTTCCAAATCCTGTGTTCCCAACCCCTCACTCTCGGTCGGTACCCACCCTTCCCTGTCATACCAAACTACTCCTGCTCTCTGTCTTTTGCACCTCAGAAGGTTCTTTCAACCCTCAATTCTGACTCTGCTGCTGGACCGGTGCCATCAGTTCACATGTCCTAAATTCCTGTTCCACTGTTCTTTCACAACCTCTCTCTGCCATTTCCACTCTTGTCGTTTTCCATCTGCTTGGGAATCTGCCAATATCACTGCATTACATTAAAAAGGTGCAAAAATTGATCCCCTTAACTACAGACCTATCAGCTTACTTCAAATCATCAGCAAAGTCGTGGAATTCATCATCACAGCTGATATGAAATCCTTCCTTTTCTATAACAACCTCATCTCAGATCACCAGTTTGGTTTCAGACCAGGTCACTCCACCTTGGACTTGCTGCTTATACTCACCCGACAATGGATGGAGGCCCTCAATGTCAGACATGAGATCAGGGCCATCTCTCTGGACATATCCAATGCTTTTGATACAGTTTGGCATCTCGCTTTTCCCTCCAAACTCTTTGCCGATGGCTTCCAAGGCCAACTCCACACATAGCTTACTGACTTCCTTTACTCTCGTGGCCAACATGTGGCACTCAATGGAATCCTTTCATCTCTTCTCCCTGTCGAGGCTGGAGTGCCCAATGCAGTGTTCTGGGCCTAGTCCTTTTCCCGATCTTTATAAACGACCTCTCTGACTCTGGAAAAATCCCCTTTATCTCTTTGCCGATGGCTCCACCCTGTTCCATGACATCTCTCATTCTTCAGACAGACAGGCTGCAGCCTCTTCACTCTCTTCAGACCTTGAAAAAACATCACAATCTGGTCAAACACTTGGAATATGTCTTTCAATACTGACAAATCTCACACTCTCACCATCTCTCTCTGGAAGGACTGTCTGTCAAACTCTCTTAACAATCCTCTTGAGGAAGTTCAGTCATTCAGACTCCTAGGGAAGACTCCACAATCCTTCCTGGGAAAGCCACATCTCCAAGCTGGCCTCCAAAGCCAGTTGCCAACTGGGCATCCTATGTCGTGCAAAGTCCTTTCTTGGCACACCTGAGCTTCTAACCATTTACAAAGCTTTCATCCGCAGTCTGATGGAGTACTTCTCCCCCCTCCGGGGTAGTGCTCCTGCCTCACACCCAGCTTGACTTCACGGTGTGGAAACCAAGGCTTTTCGGATCATTGGTATCTCTCATGATGAAGCTGAGTCTTTCGGTCTCTCACTCTCACCAGAGGCAGGTCATGGTCTTTCTGTCTTCTACCATCTCCTCTCCTTGCCCCCCCCTTTGCTCTATCTGTGATCTGTCCCCCCTATATTTCCTCAGAGGTCTCATAGTCCACCAAAAAAACCCTCCTGGTGAAACTGCCAAAATAACAAATCACTGCTCACCTTCACTCAATCATTACTCTTTTCCACCTCTGGAACAAACTCCCACACTCTCTTCAATCCCACTCCTGCCTCCAGGTCTTCAAAACAGCTGTTCACTACCATCCCATATCTTCCCCCATCCAAAATCTTGACCTTTTCTACCCCCGTGAATCCACCCCAAACCCACCTCCTTCAAATTCCCTGTTTTTCTTCCTGAAAGACCCTGTGGTACAAACTTCTTTTCCCCATGTTGTTCCCCACCCTATCCCTCTTTCTTCCACAGATCTCCTATTGTCTTTGTTCCCCACCAATTTGTGCTTCCCTCTCCCACCCCCCTTGTCTCCTGCCTTGATATATATTTCTGTGTATGAGCTCGAACACGAGCCTCGACTTGGTATACAAGAAAAAAAGAAAACATATATAAAATCTCACCATCAGCCATGATCTTTCTTACGCAGACCATATTTCCAAGATGGTCTCCCCTTGACGAAGTCCTTTCATTCAAGCTTCTGGGTCTCATCATCTGCCACGATCCTTCCTGGGAAAGCCACAACTCCAAGCTGGCCTCCAAAGCCAGTCGCCAACTGGGAATCCTATGTCGTGCAAAGTCCTTTTTTGGCACACCTGAGCTTCTAACCATTTACAAAGCTTTCATCAGAGAAAGAGAAAGAGAAACGGGTGAGGCCACACCATGGGGTGTTATTTCACTGTGAATGCAAGCCAGCCTCAGATGAAACTGAGTGAGTATGTCTGTTACTTGATGTGGTGAGCTTGATGGGAGTAAGTACAGCTACCTCAGATCATCCCCCATCCACACTCATGATCTCTTTTTCCCCAAATGACCCCATTCCAAAGCACTCCCTTTTTCCTCGTTATTATGATTCCCCCCCTCCCCCTCCCCCCTCACTTACCTCTTTCCATTTGTTCATTGCTGGTTGGTTTGTTCCCTTTGTTTCATCCCTGCTTCCCCCTTTGGCTGCATTTCATTCAGCTTGTGTGCATCTTGTTTACCCACACATTTCCTTCTCCCCACCCCATTGATCACACTCTTACTTATACTCTGCTGTTGGTGGTTCCCCCTTTCTATTTTGTTCCCTTCCATTCTGCTCTAGCTTTCCCATGAGCCTCAATCATGTCGACAAATATAAATTTTAAAAACCTTTTCTCCACTCTCTTCCTACATATCCCAGACCTCCTTTGTCTCTACTATCCCATTAATCTCTCTTCTTTTTCTCCTTCCCATTGGGATTTCCCCCTTATTGTGGGTATTAAAAAAGTATATGAAGTCTAGGCTCATGGAAGAGCTGGAAGATGATGTGACGGAGGGAAGAAAGCAGAACAGATGGACGTAATAAGCAAGGGAATTAATTATGAAAGTAAGGAGCAACAAGGGGAGGAAGATAGTAACCTGTAATGAAGAAAGCTTGGATAGGGAAGGGTTAATGGGAGTAGCAAAAATCACAGGTTTTTCATCGAAGCCATCTTTTTTCATGGAATTGGGGATGAGGGGAGAGGATGGAATGAATTTTGAAAACATAAGGATGTATGATAACGACAGACAAACACACTTTCGCTTTTATTTATTTAAAAATATATACAACATATATATATATATATATATATATATATATATATATATATATATATATATATATATATATATATATATATATATATATATATAACAGATTGGAGGAAATTTAGTGAGAGGGTAGAAATTTTGCCATAATTAAATTCGTCAAAAATATATGGAAAGGAGAGAGGAGAGAGGAGAGAGGAGAGAGGAAAGAGGAGAGAGAGAGAGAGGAGAGAGGAATAATTCCATAAAGCATTAAGAGGTTAAGAGTGGTGGGGTGGGGGAAGGTCGGTCTCGTCATGCTCAAGGCTCTTGCACACGGTTATAAGACAATAATCCGAGCAATGAAATAAGAAGCCTCAAAACTTGAGTGGGGTAATGTACATGCAGTGCCAGACTTTCAGCCTGAGCTCCTGACCTGAGTGTGTAGTAGTCTCAAACAACCTACAAGGAACGTTTCAAAGGAGAGAAAGAGAAAGAGAAACGGGTGAGACCACACCATGGGGTGTTATTTCACTGTGGATGTAAGTTATATCTGAATTTCTTTCTCCAAATTAGGTGTATTTTTCATTAATTGAGCAATGTTTGTGAAATGAGAGCGAGAGGTGAACCTTCAGAGTTCAGAGCTTTATGGAATAAAGCCTAAACTCTGAAGGTTCACCTCTCGCTCTCATTTCAATTTATTCCATTTGATTTTCTCGGCTCTCTCAACCAAAGATGGACAAGATCTACAAACCAGAGAGGTTCGACGCAGACCCAAACACGACTGACGCAGAAATGAAATGGTCACATTGGTTCTGTTCCTTCTCACACTATCTGACCATCATCGCGGAGGGAGCTGACAAATTTGCCGCTCTCGTGAATCATGTCTCGCCCGGCGTGTACAGGCTCTTCTCGGGGTGCGACACTTACGAAGCAGCGATTGACGTGCTGCAGGCGCTCTACGTGAAGCCCAAGAACGAGGTATACATACGACATCTTCTCAACACACGCAAGCAAGCAGCCGGGGAGACAATCGATCAGTTCCTGCAAGCTCTGAATCAGCTGGGAAAAGACTGCAGCTTCCGGGCAGTAAGCGCCGAGGAACACCGAAAGGAAGCCACACGGGAGGCATTCATCCAAGGACTCAGATCAGCCCACATACGGCAACGCTTACTAGAGAAAGCGCAACCCACTCTTGACAAGGTAGTCGATCAGGCTCGAGCGATGGATACGGCTCAGCAGCAATCTGAGTCATTTGGGACACCGATGCTGCTCATGAAACGCTGCTACGATGGGAACCCAAGGAACCCCACTGGCACAGACACAGCCAGACATGAGGGATGGAGAAACACCCGAGGAGCCGGATACCCAGACCTCGTCAAACTCCTCAGCAACTGCTCCGGTCGGTAAATGCTTCTTTTGTGGGTACAAAAGGCATCCTCGTCAAAAATGTCCCGCCAGAGATGTCACATGCATGAATTGCGACAAGAAAGGGCATTATGCCAGGGTATGTAAATCTACTCTAAGGAGGAATAAACCCACTTCTGCGGCTCTCTACTCGCAAAATAAATTGACTGCAGCCTCCCCGGGGAATCTATCCAAGGCTATCATCAACGTGCGAATTAACGGGCATATGGCTGAGGCACTGATTGATACCGGTAGCTCTGAAAGTTTCGTCAACAGCTCGCTAGTGAAGGGCAGGAAATGGGTAATCCACTCGACTGACAATACGGTATGCATGGCCGCCACCTCACTACAATCCCACGTACGAGGGTACTGCAATGTTGAATTGGACGTAAAAGGGTACACGCATCGGGATGTAAAGGTGCTGGTGCTTCGTGATTTGTGCGCAGACGTAATCCTGGGTCATAATGTCCTCAAGCAGCACACGAGCGTCGAAATACCCTTTGGAGGAAGCAAGCCTCGTCTAATTTTAAATGCGCTGACCACCGCGGAGGTGACGTCCCCCCAGCTGTTCGCTAACTTGTCGCCGGTCTGCAAACCGATAGCGATCAAATCGCGGCGATATACCACTGCTGACATGAATTTCATCACTTCAGAAACCAAGCGATTACTGGAGGAGGGAATTATAGAACCGAGCGATTCGCCATGGCGCGCACAGGTGTTAGTAACCAGCAGTCAGAACCATAAGAGACGGATGGTTGTCGATTATTCCCAAACGGTCAATCGCTTCACCCAACTCGACGCCTACCCCCTGCCGCGCATAGATGAGATGGTCGAACGCGTGGCCAATTATAAGGTATTCAGTACCATCGACTTGCGAAGCGCCTATCATCAAATTCCCATCCGAGAGGAAGACAAACCGTACACTGCATTCCAGGCAGGGCGGTGCCTCTACCAGTTCAGAAGGATACCATTCGGTGTCACGAATGGAGTAGCTTGCTTCCAACGGGTTATGGACGACATCATCTCAGATGAAAACCTCGAAGACACTTTTGTTTACGTGGATAATGTCACAGTGTGCGGTAGGGATCAGAGGGAACATGATAGGAATCTGGACAGATTCTTGAGCATTGCTGGAAAATATAATCTGACTCTCAACTACGAGAAATGCGTATTCTCGGCAAGGTCAATTGACCTTCTCGGCTACACGATAGCCGACGGCACAATTAAGCCTGATCCTGAGCGATTGCGCCCGCTCCGTGAGCTTCCACCACCTCAGGACTTGCAAACAATGCGCCGGGTGATCGGGATGTTCGCTTACTATGCAAAATGGAATAAATTGAAATGAGAGCGAGAGGTGAACCTTCAGAGTTTAGGCTTTATTCCATTTGATTGGAGCCGCTTCTGTGGGTACACCAGAAAATACAGGTTCAGCTAGGAGTACATAAGCAGAAACGTATACATGTGCAGTTAACCATTGCAGACTAAATCCGCGTAAGCACGGAGTTCGATATAATCTCCATTCTCACCAGTCAATGAGCACCTTCAGTTAACGAGCATCAAGTGGACAGCCGATGTCAATAGCAATGCCCCGGGGACAATCACCCCGTGCCGCAGAGAGACCTCCCCTTATACGCGAGACGCACAACATGTGATCCCGCGTCATGTCCCTCGATTCACGTTAATTCACCACAGTTTGCAGCAAAATATTTTCTTGTGACTTTTCTCAACAACAGTTGTATGCCGCCACAGGGCAACATCGGACTGCCATGAACTGGGGAAGAGTTTGAGCAAAGCAAGGTTCGGTTGAAAGGGGAATGGAATTGGGAATGGAGTGGAACGTCAAAATGCCGGAGCAGACCCAATCGTGGCAAAGAGTGGACGACTTCGATACTCTGCTGCAGGACACTTCGGAACAGTTTTGGGGCTTACAACTGATCCATACGGTAAAGCCATTCATAGTGCTGTGGTACACTATTGTGGTGGTGGTGGGCATCATGGGAAACCTTTTGCTCATTATTGTCATCTGTCGAGTCAAGAAAATGCACAACGTAACAAACCTTCTCATTGGAAACCTCGCCGTGTCCGACCTGCTCATGTGCGCCACATGTGTGCCTCTCACTCTCGCATACATTTTCAACCCACGCGGTTGGGTCTTCGGTCGCTTCACTTGCTACTTCGTGTTCTTCATGCAGCCCGTGAGCGTCTATGTCTCCATCTTCACACTCACAATAATAGCCGTTGACCGTTTCATAGTCGCAATGTACCCCTTGCAAAAAAGGATCGTGCTGCCGATGTGCGGTGGCGTTTTGGCTGCAATTTGGTTGTCCTCGTGTGGCATAGCCACCCCTGCGTTGATGCACACATATCATTTCCACCTCGATCATGGAAACATCACCATCTGTGAGGAATTTTGGATCAACATGGAGGGGGAGCAAATGATATACGCTTACAGCATGCTGCTGCTGACCTTCGTGTTACCACTTATCACCATCTCGCTATTTTATCTCAAGATATTCGCAAAACTCAAGAAGCGTATCATTCCGGGCACGGCCACCAAGAACTAAGTGGAGAAGGACCGCACTCGCCACCACAAGACCTTCTGCATGATGGTTCTGGTAGTGATGGTGTTCGGCCTCTGTTGGTTTCCACTTAATGTCTTCAACGTACTACAAGACATAGATATTGACCTCATCGACACTCGTTTCTTCAATCTGGTGCAGCTCCTCTGCCATTGGGTGGCCATGAGCTCAGCTTGCTACAACCCTTTCATCTACGCGTGGCTTCACAATCGTTTCCGGGCAGAGCTCAAGAAGATGTTAATGTGTAGGCCAAAAATTGAACCCAGCAATGATGTTGCGATGGTCAATATGGCTGTTTGAAAGACCTTAAAATAATTGCTTAACACGTGCAAAAGAACATTAAAAGAGATGTTTTCCGTTTTGCCTTGGTCATGAAATCTTCATGTATATTATTCAGAAATATTGCTTGCGAGCTTTAATCATTCAAGTTATCAATAGCTCACGTATCGAGCCTGGTGTTGGTTTAGTGGTTAGGGTGACGGCTTGGGATCCTGGTGTCCTGAGTTCAAGCCCCGTTGGCCGCTGAATTAAAAAAAAATACACCAGGAGGTTGACGCAGCCTGTCATCCTTCCGAGGTCGGAAAAATGAGCACCAGTGTACTGGTAAGGGGGACAACTGCATCAGCGGCATAGCTGCGTCCCAACCAATGATCCAACCAGCAGCCACAGGCTGCACTCGATAGAGAGAATAATAGCCCATGTAGACCATGTAATGGCCCATGAGGTCAATGTGAAAAAATTAAAATTTTCAAAAACAATTACTTTGAAAATCACTGTGAAATAATACACCCAAAATACAGCAAGTGGGGTTAACTGATCATATGGTTGTGGTGTAGACCATAAAGACCATGAGTAATCCTCCGTAAGGAAAATTAACCTTCAGCAAAGGATACTGTTGTGGTTACCAAATTCGCAAACCACCATTCAGGTCCCTTAGGTGAGATATCTCGGTAAGTATATGTGTAGTTAGGCCCAAACCCGTTGTCTAGAGGGAATAAATGTTATTCATGCGTGCTGCGACTCTTCAGGATAGCCGTTTTTCTTTTACTATCTTTATTTTGGACCAACCGCCATTGTTACCACCACCAACCACAACATCAACCACCCACCGCGGCGCCGCTTCACGTCACACCTCGCAACCGTCGCATCGCCACCGTTCTTGCGCCGCTTGTGGGTACCGGTGTTGGACTCGTGCAGGGCGCGCGCCGAACAGCGTGTACAAAACCACGGATTTTCCGCTCCAAAAACGGATCAAAAACGACACACGCCCACTTTTGTTCCGTCCAATCGGTGAGCGAGGGGCGATTTGGCCCCGCCTCCAGGGCGTTGGAGGGCGGTCGCTATATGCAAATTTATGGATCAAAATGCATTCACGCCCACTTTTTCTCGGGCCAATGGGGAGCGAGGTGAAAGGTCGAAGGCAGGGGGTCAAAGGCTAAGCCACGGGGCTTATATAAGCGACCGTGTTCGTCAGTCAAGTGAGTTAAGACTTCGCAGTCGATGGAGTTGGGAAGAGAAAGAATTGGTCGTCGTCGTCGTCGTCGTCGTCGTCGTCGTCGTCGTCGTCGTCGTCGTCGTCGTCGTCGTCGTCGTGTGCGTTGGAGTCGGAGCGAAGAGGACGGAGCTGTGGAGAGGCGGCGAAGGCAGACGAGGGGGTGCTCGCGTCGTGCCGGGAGCTGCACACCAGGGAGGCTGACGGCGCGACCTGGCCGAGGTGGAGACGCTCGTCGCGGGACTCGAGGCAGAGTAAAAATCCTCCTTTCCCCCGAGCATCAGCAACCCCCTCCTGTTTCCCCCCCGCGCTGAGATAGTGCGACCAAGGGGGCCCCCTTTCCCACCCCCTACCAGACACTGCCCGCGAGGCCCGCGGAGTTGAGGCACCATCGCCGCTCCGCGTCTCATCACCAGACGGGTAGGCCCGACCCGGTCTCGGCCTCAGGCCCGCCTCATCTTTGAGGGTGTTCTTTTTCTTGGTTTTGGATATGTGTTGTCGGCGGCGCCGTCTGTGAAGTAAAATTGTATAAGTGTTGCCGTGTGCTCGCGTAGTCGGTATTAGATCTGCATTGTCGCATTTGCTTTTTGTGTAAAATTGCATTGTGTTTCTTCTTCTTTTCTATGTGCTTTTGGTGGAATTGAATATGTGTGCTTTCCGTTCATCGCGAATAAATGTGCTTTATGTTGAACTGTTTCCCGCTTCGCTTCGTCATTTCTTTCATTGAATCCTCATCTTGCTTCACGTAAAGGGTTGGTAGTGGGCTGAATACGCCCGATAATTAATCGAACCGTCGAGGCCGACGATAACACCGCTCGGTTATCCCGATAGTACGGAACGGGTCGCTTAAGTGGCCCGTGTCCGAAGTCGACCTGCGGCGAGGTGCGATCGCCCGGTCTACCCTCCGTGTGGGTACTTAGGTAGGTCGAATTTGGCGAGCAACCCTATCCCACGCGGGGGCCGATTGGCTCGATCGCGGTGAGACCGAAAGGTCCACCCGTGACTGGTTCCCGGCGTTAGTCCGAGAGGGTCACGACTGGATTGTCCGTCCGGTGGGCGACGTGCCGCGATTCGAGTTACGTGGCCGTCAGCACGCCGGCGGGCGCGAATCCGTAACACTGGTGTCAGGAGTGGGATACAAATCCATCGCCCTCCTCGCGGCACTGGTATCGGAGAACGGGAAAACGGGCTCTCCTGTCTCCGGCTAAATTCACGGGAATCGGTCCAGGGGTGAGAGAAGCGACCCCCGATTCCCTCCAAATTACGAGCGAGCTAAATTAACCCTTTACGAGAAGCAAGATGGCGTCTCAAGGCGAGCGGGAGCCGGGGGTATTAGAAATGGATGTAGAATGTGTAGAATCCATGGTCCAGGATGGAATCCCCGTGCAGGAAATGTTGATTGTGCAGGAACACGAACTCGCCCAACTGAGCCCGGGGCCCGGGATGGGTGCGGCAGCGGCCGCGGTGTATGACACCTCCCCTCCCCCTCTCCACCAAAACCCTTCCCCAACCCCTGCCGAAACGGCTCACTCAAGCGCACCCGACATGGCCCAGCTATGCGCCATGCTGGCGGAAATGACAGCGAAGATAAATGCGAACATGAACGAAAAGATGGATGCGAATACAAAGCAAATAAACGGAATGAACAAGCAAATGGACGAAGTGAAAACGACGATGGATGCGAATACACAGCAAATGAAAAAAGAAATGAAAGAGCTACGGGGTGAGACGCAGAACATGGGCCGATGCCTGCAGGCGGGCATGAAGGCCGTGACCAGGGAGCTGGGAATGGCGACTCCACGTGTGGGAGCAAACGAGCTGGAAGGGGGTGCAACGGCTGACAGGCCCGCGGTGGAGGCGGGTAAAAAAATAATTCGGGGGGCGTGTTGGGCGAGGGTCATGACAGAGGAATCGACGGTGACCAAAAGGGAAAAATTAAATGGGGAGACCAAAACGTGCGAGACGAGACACAAGGCCGTGACAAAGGAAATAATAATAATTGAGACAAGGGAGGTAAAGGGTGAAGAGGTGACCGAGTTGGCAGAGACACGGGAGACAGAAAAAATAGAGGGAAGACTACACGATGAAGACGGGGTAAGTGACGCACACACACACACGGAGGTAGTGGAGGACAATGGGGGTGAGCTCGCGGAGCGTGTAGGGACCCAGTGCGAGCACCTGGATAGCCTCCTCCAAGAACGAGGGGAGGGAGTATGCCCCCTTGAGGCGAGTCACGACCAGGTGAGTTCGGTCGTGCTTTGCGAGGTTGAGGGGACGGGTGTTGTGGACAGGTGCACGGAGAGCTTGGGGGGTATAGAGGCCCCGGAGACCCTTGTGGGGACACGAATCCCCAGTGTGGTTGTCCCTGTGTGTGTGGTGCAAGGTGTGAGTGCGTCCCCGTGTCTGGAAGCGACCCCGTGTGTGAGTGGTGTGGTGGCGATGATGCCGGAGTACGTGCTTCCCAGCACGCCGTGTGTGGATGAGGCACGGAGTGTGAGTGAGGAACCGCGGGTGAGTGCCCCCGCGTGTGTGAGTGAGGCACGGAGTGTGGATGAGGCACCGCGGGTGAGTTCCCCCGCGTGTGTAAGTAGTATGGTTTGTGTGAGTAGTGAGGCACGCGTGAGTGAACGGCCGAATGCAAGGGAGACCGTGTGTGTGAGAGAGCGGTATGTAAGGGAGATGTCGGTTGGCATGCGGGAGCACGCAGCTGCGTCTCCCGGGGTGAATGTGATGGAATGGAGTGTTAGCGTCGTGACACGCGGGAGTGCGTGTGTGGAATGGAGACGGAGACGGCGACATGAGAAGAAAGAAAGCCGAGTAGCGGCTGTAGTTGTTTCGCGGACCGTGCCGGGTTCGCCCAGCAGTGAGCACGCGGTTCGTGCTGTGCAACGCACGAGACCGCCACGTGCTCGCTTGCGAGAGTGAAGTCCCGGTCCGGAAACGCACGCGGTGGATTTGCCGATCCCGCGGACGGACAAAGTTTAGGCAGGATTATGGATTTGGACCGGACGGGTTCTCCACGCGATCGTGTGTGTTAAGCTCCAACGGGCAAAGCACACGTGTTCGCGTGGGGAACCCCTCGAGACGTGGGGCTTGTGTTTTTTTTTTATGCGCACGGTGACGTCATGGCTGCACGTGGGGTTGGAATCCGGCAGGAGGGGTATCTCTGCCGGATGGTACCGTCCAAGGAGGGACGAGGAACACGTGCAGCTGCATGACGTCACGGGCAGGTGCGAGCGCGAGTTGCCGCGCTGGTGGTGCGCATGAAAGAAAAAAAAAAAAAGGGCAAGCCTCACTTTCGGGTGCACAGGATTCCTGGGCAAGGGGTGGAAGACCCCCTTGACCTGGGCACAGGATGGAAACTAGTTAGGGGGAAGGGTTAGCTTAGCTAGACCGACTTCATGGGGCAGGGGTAAGTCCTCATGGAGTCCGTGGAATGGATTAGGTAGAGGGATTTAGTGAGCTTTAGGTTGGGAAATAAAATGATTTTGGGATTATTTGGAGACAGTGACAGACTTGTGAATGTGTAGAGGGGACGTAGCTTAGCTACGTAGTGTTAAATGGAACGTGCTATAGTTTAAGGGACGACGTGGGAGCACGAGTTAGTTAGGGGATGTAGTTAGGAGGATGGCAGAGTTCAGTGGTGTGTGTGTTGAAGAGTTGGTGAGTTGTGAGGTGAGCACTTGTTGAGTGAGTGAGGCCAGCGGGTCCGTGTGAGTGGAGCGAATGGGGAATGCATGGTGCGATGAGTGATTGGGGGGAGGAGTGACTCCTGCCCAAGGGACCCCGGGGTCAGTATAAAGTGAGTTAGGGGGTTAGTCAAATTGAAAAATGGAGGTCGTTTTGTTGTTGGTGGGTGTGTAGGCTCGAAACCCGTTTGGAGGGGTGCAGGAGCCCTGTTGACGGGCTTGGGAGCGTGGCTGCGAAAGGTGAGTATCGCTGAGTGGGTACCCCGGGCACCAGGCTAGTCGGCCGTGGTAGGCCAAGGGCCCATGGGGGGCCGGGATAGCGTAGTGGGCACGGGTGCGCCTGCTTGGTGCGGGGGCCCGGGGCGCCATTAGCCGCGTGGGCAGTGTTGTGGGCATGGGTGACCCTCGGAAAGGGTCCTGGGAAGCCAGCCTGCCACGTGTGCATTTCAGGGGAGGTGCCATGGGGGGCACTCCCCGGTGTTAGGGAGCTGGTAGGCTCGGAGGCAGTGTAGTGCCCGGGGGTGCCATAGCGGGAGATTCGGCAGAGGGTCGTGCCTGCCAAAGGGAGCCACGTGTCCCAGCCATGAGACCGTGTGAGGGCACGGAGAGAAAATTGGGGGGCGAGGCCCGAAATTGTGAGGACACCAACACAGGCGACGGGAATCGGTTTATAGAACCAATAGTTTAAGCGAGAGGCACTTGTTGAAAGCCCCGGGGTAGTTTAACAGTTAAATGGTTAGGGTAGATTAGGAGATGTACCCCTCCGCACCATCCATCCCCTCACTGTCGTTGTGGGCCGCTGGACCCACTTTGGTTATAGATCGCCGAACTCTGGGGAGGCCATTCTGAGGCTTCGTTGGGCCTCGACACAGGACGTTAGCTCTCCCTTATTCCCCTCCGGGAAGGGAACGTAGGGGTTGGGAGTAGGCTAGGTGACAGGATAGGTTAGCCGAACAAGGACGATAAAGGGGGTTAGGGGACGATTTATAGTGGAGAAGTAAAAGAAAAAAAATAATAATAATAAAAAATTAAGTTGGGGCTAAATTGGGGTTTGACAAATTAAGGGAGTGGGTATGTACAGTGACAGGCAAAGGCGATAGGTGGGAGGGAGACAAGTAGGTAGGTCCGAGCCCGCCTTCCAAGTGGCCAGCACCACCGCACTCCCTCCACCAACTTCCACTGACGGCAAAAGCTGGCCAGCTTCATCTGCTGGCTGTGTGCTGCAAGGCCTGTGCCGGCCGGATCATCTGCAGCTGTGGTACTTCAAGGCCTGTGCCGGCCAGTTCATCTGCCGGCTGTGTTTGCCTGCAGCGGCCTTCTTCTGCAGGCTGTGTTTGCCTGCAGCGGCCTTCTTCTGCAGGCTGTGTTTGCCTGCTGCGTCTGCCTTTGCCATGCCCACTGCCCACGTTCACCAGCCCCGTTCAATTTTTGCTTTGCCCCCCCCCCCTGTTCATTTCCATGTGCGCCAGGATCCGCAAGGCAACAGTTTGCAAGCTGCGAGAACTGCCCTGTTGGCAGCTACAACTCGGGCCTGCAGTGGCGGCCCATGCACCATGTTGTGTTCATCCATCCATTCGTTGTGCTCATTGCGTGTGCCACTTGAGCTGGCACGGAGACTGCATTTGTGCAGCCCATGCACCGTTGTGGTTCACTGCGTTCAGTTCAAAAGGGAAGGCCTTGGACTGCGTGTGAGCAGCCAGCCACGTTCCCTGTCACCTGCATTGTTTTGAGCCAGAGACTGCATGTGGGCAGCCTGGCTCCCTGCTAACTGCTTTCTTTTTGCAGAGTTCATTGATCCTGGGCCATGGTTTAGTGTAAAATTTGTAAGTTAAGGTTAAGATGTACTGTACATATGAGTGCGCCCCCGGCATGTATGTCTTAGCGCCGGCAATTTTATTTAAGTCGTCCGTGTGAGTGAGTTTGTTTAGGTAGTTACGCAGCCCTCAGGTTATTTATTTTGGGGACACGAATACCATGAATGTCGCACTCAGGGATCCGCAGGTAAAATGTACTAGGGGAAAACTACACATGATGGTACACGAAAATTTGACGACTCGGGACGAGTCTGTAAAAAGGGGAGGGGGTAGTGTTGTGGTTACCAAATTCGCAAACCACCATTCAGGTCCCTTAGGTGAGATATCTCGGTAAGTATATGTGTAGTTCGGCCCAAACCCGTTGTCTAGAGGGAATAAATGTTATTCATGCGTGCTGCGACTCTTCAGGATAGCCGTTTTTCTTTTACTATCTTTATTTTGGACCAACCGCCATTGTTACCACCACCAACCACAACATCAACCACCCACCGCGGCGCCGCTTCACGTCACACCTCGCAACCGTCGCATCGCCACCGTTCTTGCGCCGCTTGTGGGTACTGGTGTTGGACTCGTGCAGGGCGCGCGCCGAACAGCGTGTACAAAACCACGGATTTTCCGCTCCAAAAACGGATCAAAAACGATACACGCCCACTTTTGTTCCGTCCAATCGGTGAGCGAGGGGCGATTTGGCCCCGCCTCCAGGGCGTTGGAGGGCGGTCGCTATATGCAAATTTATGGATCAAAATGCATTCACGCCCACTTTTTCTCGGGCCAATGGGGAGCGAGGTGAAAGGTCGAAGGCAGGGGGTCAAAGGCGAAGCCACGGGGCTTATATAAGCGACCGCGTTCGTCAGTCAAGTGAGTTAAGACTTCGCAGTCGGTGGAGTTGGGAAGAGGAAGAATTGGTTGTTGGTCGTTGTCGTCGTCGTCGTCGTCGTGTGCGTTGGAGTCGGAGCGAAGAGGACGGAGCTGTGGAGAGGCGGCGAAGGCAGACGAGGGGGTGCTCGCGTCGTGCCGGGAGCTGCACACCAGGGAGGCCGACGGCGCGACCTGGCCGAGGTGGAGACGCTCGTCGCGGGACTCGAGGCAGAGTAAAAATCCTCCTTTCCCCCGAGCATCAGCAACCCCCTCCTGTTTCCCCCCCGCGCTGAGATAGTGCGACCAAGGGGGCCCCCTTTCCCACCCCCTACCAGACACTGCCCGCGAGGCCCGCAGAGTTGAGGCACCATCGCCGCTCCGCGTCTCATCACCAGACGGGTAGGCCCGACCCGGTCTCGGCCTCAGGCCCCCTCATCTTTGAGGGTGTTCTTTTTCTTGGTTTTGGATATGTGTTGTCGGCGCCGTCTGTGAAGTAAAATTGTATAAGTGTTGCCGTGTGCTCGCGTAGTCGGTATTAGATCTGCATTGTCGCATTTGCTTTTTGTGTAAAATTGCATTGTTTCTTCTTCTTTTCTATGTGCTTTTGGTGGAATTGAATATGTGTGCTTTCCGTTCATCGCGAATAAATGTGCTTTATGTTGAACTGTTTCCCGCTTCGCTTCGTCATTTCTTTCATTGAATCCTCATCTTGCTTCACGTAAAGGGTTGGTAGTGGGCTGAATACGCCCGATAATTAATCGAACCGTCGAGGCCGACGATAACACCGCTCGGTTATCCCGATAGTACGGAACGGGTCGCTTAAGTGGCCCGTGTCCGAAGTCGACCTGCGGCGAGGTGCGATCGCCCGGTCTCCCCTCCGTGTGGGTACTTAGGTAGGTCGAATTTGGCGAGCAACCCTATCCCACGCGGGGGCCGATTGGCTCGATCGCGGTGAGACCGAAAGGTCCACCCGTGACTGGTTCCCGGCGTTAGTCCGAGAGGGTCACGACTGGATTGTCCGTCCGGTGGGCGACGTGCCGCGATTCGAGTTACGTGGCCGTCAGCACGCCGGCGGGTGCGAATCCGTAACAATACTTACTGATTTACGAAGTTTTCATTGATTGATCTCATAAAATTATAAACCCCAGGAGTGATCCATCAATATGATGGGAATGAAGAAACTTCCTTCGAAGTGAGGGATGAAACTTCAAGAAATAACGATCGTCCTTTCCACGGTATACACTTCGTAACCAGAGTGTGGAAGAGAGAGAGGGGGAGAGGGAGAGAGAGAGAGGGAGAGGAAGAGGGAGAGGGAGAGGGAGAGGGAGAGGGAGAGGGGGAGAGTGGGAGTAATTTTTGTTCAGGATGCCACATTTTATTAAAGAAGGAATAATAAAAATCCACAATGGCAAAGCATGACAACCTCCACACAAAGTTATTACTCATTTGCCTGTGTATTTTTAATGAATTGATGTATGGACATGAATGAGAGTTTGTTGTTGTTGCTGATGTTGTGAAAACCTTTGATGCAAGAAATATTTCCTCCTTTAAAGGTGAGAATAACATCCCTTTGATAGACATCATAAACACAATGGTTGTTCTTCCTTTGTGTGGTTCTTTATTTATCTTAAAAAAGAAACAATCCCAGAAATTATGAAATTGCAAGTGATTACAGATCGTCTGCCTTAGAGCAGAGCCCCAAGTGTAGTGTGTGTGTGTGTGTGTGTGTGTGTGTGTGTGTGTGTGTGTGTGTGTGTGTGTGTGTGTGTGTGTGTGTGTGTGTGTGTGTGTGTGTGTGTGTGTGTGTGTGTGAGACAGACAGAGACAGACAGAGAGACAGAGACAGACAGAGAGACAGAGAGACAGAGAGACAGAGAGACAGAGAGACAGAGAGACAGAGAGAGAGAGAGAGAGAGAGAGAGAGAGAGAGAGAGAGAGAGAGAGAGAGAGAGAGAGAGAGAGAGAGAGAGAGAGAGAGAGAGAGAGAGAGAGAGAGAGAGAGAGAGAGAGAGAGAGAGAGAGAGAGAGAGAATCCACCGACGGACACGTTTCTGATGTCCTGGCCATCATCGACACACATTGTCGTCTGGGAGCCAAGTGAGATTTAATTGTTCCGAGAATTCCAAAAGGTTCGATGTGATTTAGGTGCAAAGGGACCTTAACTAACAGCAAAAACCACATTCTTAAGTAAATATACTGCGGGATGAGATTGGGGGGGGGGGGGGGGCCACTCGAATTACCCCCAAAATGCCATTTAATTGTTGTTAAAGTTCCAAGCATAATTCCTTTGCTGTTTGGTAGAGGACATCTCACTAAGCCCAAATCCATTACTTAAGAAAAAATATTTTGTGGGAAAGGTCATTTAAAATGCATGCTAATTAGGGCTAATTAGCCATTTAATTGCTCTTAAAGATCCATTATTGGAACCAAATGCAAAATGTAGAGTAAAGTCCCCTGATTTAGAATCAACGACTTAAGAAGAAAAAAAATGTGGGAAAGTCCACTTAAGATGAGGTCAAACGCTAATTAGTGCTTAATTAGCCATTTAATTATTCTGAAAGGTCCAAGTATAATTCCTTTACTATTTGGTAGAGGACATCTCACTGAGCCCAAATCCATTACTTAAGAAAAAATATTTTGTGGGAAAGGTCATTTCAGACATATGCTAATTAGCCATTTAATTGCTGTTAAAGATCCATCATTGGAACCAAATGCAAAATGTAGAGTAAAGTCCCCTGATTTAGAATCATCGACTTAAGAAGAAAAAAATGTGGGAAAGTCCACTTAAGATGAGGTCAAACGCCAATTAGGTCTTAATTAGCCATTTAATTATTCTGAAAGATCCCAGCATAATTCCTTTACTATTTGGTTGAGGACATCTCACTGAGCCCAAATCCATTACTTAAGAAAAAATATTTTGTGGGAAAGGTCATTTCAGACACATGCTAATTAGCCATTTAATTGCTCTTAAAGATCTATCATTGGAACCAAATGCAAAATGTAGAGAAAAGTCCCCTGATTTAGAATCAACGACTTAAGAAGAAAAAAAATGTGGGAAAGTCCACTTAAGATGAGGTCAAACGCTAATTAGTGCTTAATTAGCCATTTAATTATTCTGAAAGATCCAAGCATAATTCCTTTACTATTTGAATTTGGTGGAGGACATCTCACTGAGCCCAAATCCATTACTTAAGATAAAATATTTTGTGGGAAAGGTCATTTAAGACATATGCTAATTAGGGCTAATTAGCCATTTCATTGCTCTTAAATAATCCATCCATGGAACCAAATGCAAAATGTAGAGTAAATTCCACTGATTTAGAATCACAAACTTAAGAAGAACGAAAATGTGGGAAAGTCCACTGAAGATGAGGTCAGATGTAATTATCATGGAAGCTAAGCAAGGGCACTGATTATATATGAAACTGCAAGTAGTATCGAAACATAGGCAAGGACAAGATCAAAAAAAATTATACTCCGTTTATTTGATACGGTATATACTCCAGAAAATAAAGAGAAATGCAGGTCTACATCATGAATGGCATCCACCATAATTGCACATTTCTAAGTGTTTTGAAAAGTTTCAACTTGGCAAATCCAATGCACGTGATATTTTAAATAATATCCCTATCTTGAAAGGCTGACAAACATGTTATGTTTGCATGGTTGGTTTTGAAAGGAAATTAAGTGGGAGGTACAGTTGAACCTCTCTATGAAGTACACCCTTGGGACTGACAAACGCTGTCCTTAATAGTGATGCGTCCTGATTACAGAGGTCAAATTGAATGGAAATGACCAATTCGGGACTAGATTGGGTGTCCTTAATAGAGAGGTTGTCCTCCTGGCAGAGGTGTCCATTAAAGGAGGTTCCACTGTAACTATTTTGCACGGATTAAAAATAAAATCCCACAACTGTATTCACCATCCTGCAAATTTCTAGTCCAGGGGTACAAGAAACAGAATGTATCTGGTCAGAAACATTCGAATATCTAAAGTTTTAAAATCACATATAATAGAGTTTGCAAGAGCCATAACTTTGCTTTGGTTACCAGAGTGAACACTGTCAATTAAAACGCATCCACCAGCATTACTGAACACGTCATACTTCTCATAATCACTTTGTCAATAACTGATCACACAGTATTAGATGCAAAAAGTTTCCAACTGATACCGTCATGTTCACAAATATTCTAGAGACTGCATTGTTCTAAAATGTAAGAGTGTTTGTGCCAAATTCTCACAGATCCACAACTGAAACAACAGGTATTCTGGGTAGACATCCTGATGATCAATTATGCAAACAACTGGGGTTTATAGTGCACATTCTTACAATATATTGCTTTCGGAAGTTACTAGTACTAGCAAAAACAGATAGCTGGCCTTATCTATTTTTGGTGCTAATCATCAGTATCACTATCAGCTTCCTCATCTAATGACAGAATATCATCTTCATCCGAGGAAGACATTTCCATGTCTATGTTGCTTTCGTCATTTTCATTTTCCTCATCCCCATCTCTATCTGGAATTAATGCTGCAGGTAGCTGGGAGCCTTTGAACCAGATGATTTCGTATGAACCATTGTCATCCAGCTTCCGTCCATCAGAGACAGCTGGGTGCTGGTCTATCTCTTTCTGGTCAGCGTTGGCCCACATTTTGGCTACGAAAGACGCTCGATGGATCTTTTCAATGACTTCAGCTTCACACGGAGGTATTGTACTCGCAGCAATACCTTTCAGCTTTTCGAGTGGATATTTGGCTGATGCTTTGGGCGCATACCCTTTCTCTGATTGAGAGAAGCTTTGCTGGTTGCCGTTGCCCCGTACATCCTTGCAGTGAAGTGCTTCAGGGTTTCCACTGATACATCATCTAATTCCTCTGTAGACATTTGTGCAAATGCCTTTTGGGATGGTTTGTCTTTTTCGAGGATTGCAAAGGGACGAATCTTTCCCTTTCAGACAAAAGCAGACGTGTAATCTCATCCGGTGAACGCATGGAAACCAGGCAATGCATCACATAGGTGTTCTCCAAGTGCTGAGCTAATGGCTGTTATGTTCACGTATCTTCTGTCATTTCTGGATGATGTGCCTACATCCATCCAACATTGGCAGCAACCCTCCTGCAGTGGTAAATCATGATCACAGCAATATCAGTATCTGATGCTCTGATGACGATATTCTGGCTACCGATATTCATCCTGTCGATCACTTTTACATGGGTGCAGATCTTAGCATCTGCCTCTTGTATATATTTTATTTGCCAAACACGAATCCGCATAAAAGGCATACAAGATACAGAAAACAAAGATGGCTGATCTGGAAGGTTGTGACCTCCAACACCCCTTGATCCCTAGTGATCAAGTGTTAAGGCAAATGGAAATGAATACAGAAATTCTGATCGCTAACACTGAGCTGGGTTTACGGTGTGACACCTGGTGTGATCCTAGCACCCAACACTGGCTCTGACCTGTGATCACACCTGGATGAAGTGTGATCCAGGGATCACACCTAGATTCTGTAAGCAGGTCAAAACTGGTGTGATCTTGAGTGTTAGGTGTCAGGATCAGGTGTTAGTGTGATCTTAACACTGGCTGTGACCTCACCCACTGTATCAAATGCTGGTCCAACTAGACCATTATCTAGTCTGCAAAGTAAACCAATAAGGCCAAATGCAACTTATTCTGAATTTATAGCAAAAACAGATTGATACCAGGTTACAATTGAACTAATAAGATTATTTCAGCATTGGCATACCATATGCATGCATGTTGAGAAAACTGAAATTGGCATGTCATTGAAGGCCTTTTACTAATTACCGGTACTTTACTTGTTTTGAACTTACCTCGCCAAGGGGCTCTGCAGTGTCCTTTTTACCTTAAGATAAAGCAGCCCTCATTTGCGTTGGATAGTAAGCAACACATTGTCAATTATTGATGAAGGAACTGGTTCCTTTGTTTTAATGTTGGATTAAGATTGTTAATAGATGGCAGCACTGATATTATCTCAGTATGTGGAGCCAAATAGGCCAAATATTGACTTGCCTAACAACAAGCTCATCAGTCAGTGTTAGTACCAGTAGGTATGGTAAAAAATCTCCCAACATTTTTGTGACCTGTCTACATCCAGCACACTATACTAAGAATGTGATCTATACTATAAAAGGTATGCAAGAATGCAATCCTGAAGGCTAGCTTCATTGAAATGGAATACAGATATTACAATATAACCCTATGACTGATTACATCTGACCTCATCTTAAGGCCCGGTCACACCTTGACGTTTGAGCCAACGTATGCCGATTTTTAAAAAAAAATTTCTAAAACGCTGGCACACGTTGAATACGTTATGGGTAAGTTTTGATAACATTGAGAGCACGCTGAAAAACACTGCCATACGTCGTTGTACGCTGGCTTTAAACGTTGTACTTTTTGGTTGTCCTCAAATTTTTTCATGCTTGAAATTTCACGGCGTATGCCGGCGTATGACTCACACGTTCCGCTACGCTGGCCACAAGTTGTATGCACGGGCTGCGATCGTTGACAGACGTCAACACATGCTACTTGTAAGTTAATCATAAGTTGAGACACGCCGAGGTAATGTTTAGCGTACCCGAAACTTATTTCTAACCTATGATTAACGTGTTGTTGGCACGTTACGCGATCGTTGCCACACATCGACAGACGTTACTTTTAAGTTACTCATAGGCTGAAAGACGTCGGTATAATGGATCGTCCTTGCGTCAGCGTCCACGGCCACGGCCAGGACACTTATTTGCAGCATTCTTCAAACTTTTCTTCGGCATGACGAGGATGTTCACACTTCGATGTCTAGCTTGGCTTTGATTCCAATTGTCCATCCGCAGCGTCTATTTAAAATAGTCGAGTTTGAGCGTTTTAACACGTTCAGAAGAAACGCTTCAAATTTCCAAACCCCAGCGTCAAAAAACAAAGGCGAGTGACAGCAATTTAAATCGTTCATTGTAAACAATGAAAATAGTTGAGTGGTACCGTTTAAAAGTCGTTGAGTGTAAAAAAATCCAATTGTTGAGCGCAAGCGTCTACTTTCAATAGTGGAGATGCAGCCATTTAAATCGTTGAGTGGCAGCCTATGAATAGCAAACCCCACGTCACCGGCAAAGATAAACTGCCGCACGATATGGATAAGTTAGGCTATCGTTGGGCATAGTTTGTGAACGCCGGCTTCACGATAATTATTCGTTGGTATATCGTATCTACAAGTTATCGAAGCGCTCTATGCACATTATTAGTTCATTGTGCATTTGTCAAACCCGTTATGAATAGACCTAAATCGTAAAAACAAGCCATAGCTCATTGTTGAAAAAGCCCCATAAAAATTAGCCGCGAAGAACTTCGAACAATGGTGAAAAGAGGTCTCCTACCCGTGGACACGCGGACGCAAGGAGGATCCATCATCACCCACACCCTCCCCCTCACACTCACCTACTACTGCCAACATGAACAAACTAATACTAATACTAATACTGATACTGTTACTGCTGACATGGACATCGACTCAAAAAGGACTCGAAAACACCGTTGGGTTCCCCTTTTATGAGCAGCATTTTTATATACCAATTCCCAAAATCACTGGGAACACGTCTTTATATGGCAGTTGTAAGCTAGAAACACGTTCATTTATTTTTTTTTTGTCGACCGGAAGACGTCATTGGAATACGTCTACATACGTCGGTGTGTTGGGACTACGTAAAGAATTGGTTCAAAGCACGTCAAACATAAGTTAGAAATAAGTTTCGCGTAAAAAAGACATTACCGCGACGTGTTTCGACTTATGAGTAGCTTATAAGTAGCGTTTGTGGACGTGTGTAAGCATCCACATATCGTGTGTAAAACTTATCCCCATCGCATGCGGAACGTGTGTCATACGCCGAGTACATCGTAAAATTTTGAACATGTTTAAAATTTCTTGACGTACTCTACTTACTACGACGTATGATAGCGTACTTTAGCGTTGTACTCACGTATACCAAACTTACTCATACCGTATTTGACGTGCCCCAACGTTTTAGACACATTTTTCTTAGGTCAGCATACGCTGGCAAGATCGCCAAGGTGTGACCGCGATGTTGACACTTCCATTTCTACGGCAGTTATGATTCGAATCGTTGCGCATCAGCCTTTTAATAGGCTACGTCACGACATCGTCGGCGATGCGTGCAACGCGCTATGCCTAAGTTAGACTATAGTTGGGCATCGGTTGTGTAGGCCGACAACAGGTTCAGCATTCGTTGGTATAAGTTATCTATAACACAACGAAACGTTCTGTGTCCATTACCAATGCGTTATACATAAGACGAAGTCGCTATGAATACGTCCGAATCTTTAAAAAAAAACATCAAAAGTTCAACGTTAGCCAGCGTTTTACATACATTTTAATACGTTGCCATCGCTGGCTAAAACGTCAAGGTGTGACCGGGCCTTTAAGTGGACTTTCCCCATATTTTTTCTTCTTAAGTTGGTGATTCCAAATCAGGGGACTTTACTCTACATTTTACATTTGGTTCCATGGATGGATTATTTAAGAGCAATGAAATGGCGAATTAGCCCTAATTAGCATATGTCTTAAATGACCTTTCCCACAAAATTTTTTTTTCTTAAATAATGGATTTGGGCTCAGTGAGATGTCCTCAACCAAATAGTAAAGGAATTATGCTTGGATCTTTCAGAATAATTAAATGGTTAATTAAGCCCTAATTGGCGTTTGACTTCATCTTAAGTGGACTTTCCCACATTTTTTTCTTCTTAAGTCGATGATTCTAAATCAGGGGACTTTACTCTACATTTTGCATTTGGTTCCAATGATGGATCTTTAACAGCAATTAAATGGCTAATTAGCCCTAATTAGCATGAGTCTTAAATGAGCTTTCCCACAAAATATTTTTTCTTAAGTAATGGATTTGTATTGGGATCAGTGAGAATTATAAGGAATTATGCTTGGAACTTTCACAACAATTAAATGGCATTTTGGGGGTAATTTGAGTGGCGCCCCCATCTCATCCCGCATTAGATTTACTTAAGAATGTGGTTTTTGTGGTTAATTAGGGTCACTTTAAATCTCAATCATCTCAAACCTTTTGGAACTCTCGCAACCATTACATCTCACTTGGCTCCTCCTCTATTGGATTCTCCGCAGATGAGCTGGCAGGCTGTCCAATGAGGCAGCAACACAACTAGAACAGCACTGCAAAGAGCATATACCTCCACCAGGCTGAAAAGTTTATGTTTTGTATCCCATTGATAGGCCAGATCTGCAACTGCACCTCAACCAAAATCTAATCGGCTTGTTCTCGTCACCTACCGAACTCATCCACCAAGTTGCATCCGAATCCATCCACAACTTTTGGAAATATTGTGCTATATTTCGTTTTTGGCCCTGTCAAAAAGTCTGTAGCCTAATGTAGCAGTGGAACATTGATTTAAGAGTGATTGGTTAGTTCTGTAAATAAATAAATATATTGCAATTTGATGAATTCCTCCTGATTGATTGATCAAACACATCCAAATGAAGCACAACAAGCTTTTCTAGAGATAGAAGAATAACTGACGTTTTCTTTCTGATTATCTACACTTTTACATTGAATCTATATAATACTAGAAGGGCGCGCGGTGGAGCACATAACTCCGTCACATAATGCCTGATCCATGAGAACATATCAGGCCCAATGCATTTTTGAAATATCGTGCTATACAGTACTATATCGTTTTGGTCCTATCTCTCAATGGTGAAGAATCACTTAGGAAATAAAAAATTCTCGTATCCAGATCCAGATCTGGATCTTCAACAAAATCTAATCAGTTCGTCCTGGTCACACACCCAACCTGTCCACCAAGTGTCGTCCGAATCCATCCATAACTTTTTGAGATATCCTGCTCACAAACAAACAAACAGGGGTGAAGACATAACCTCCGTCGAACTTCAGTGGTGGAGGTAATTATGGGTTGGTCTGTCAGCCCATCTCTTCAGGGGAATCCACTCTGTGCTTATGACAGCCAGGATATTAGAAATGCGTCCGTAGATCGACTACTTTCCCTAAGGGATGGGCTGGCGATTTGCAAATCAATCGAATAATAATAAATGTCATGGGTCAGGGTCAAGTGTCCGATCAAAGCAGAGTGGCGCTCTCCCCAGTGTCCGCCCCGCTCCCATCCAGGATCTACCGACAGCACACAAGGCCGCTTATCCCGCGGTTCTTTGCAAGCCCTCAGCAGAACTGCCATGTCTGATCATGGCCCTTTCAAAGCATCCATGAAACCCTGCAAGCGCAATTATATCGCTATTAATGCCTTTGTGCTCACAATGCCTCACCTGGCCTCACCTGTACAGAAGGTCAGATCAGCCAACCCTTGACCACCGATTCCACGTAACAGTATTTCACCATAACCATGACATTAAAAGGCTACATATTAACCCTTTAGAACGGTGCTACTATTGACGATGGGTGCTCACCATGTGATGAATTCAAAATAACTGGCACTATATGAGATGTAATACTGTTACGAATTTGGAAGCCTTGTGCACACAGACATTCAGGTCCCCGGAGCTCAGTTATTTTAACAAGTAAATGTGGCTCGATAGCTCCTTTTCCTTTGCTTAATGGGTAATTAAATGTGCATGCGCTGTGAGTTATTTTTATATATAGGATTTTTACACTTCTAACAACGATAACAACGCCACCATCGCTCCATCCTGATGCCATAATGCTCGCAGAATTCTTCGGGCACTCGCCAGCAAGCGCGCGCGCGTGGTCGGAGCCTAACATAGGCATGGCGTCCCTCTAAGCCAATCGGCAAGGAGCGGGCATCTCACCCACCCCGTTTTCAACTGAGCACGATCGCCATTGGGCACGTGGCCAGATGTGTGGACATGGGCAGAGCCTCCGTCGCTTTGGCTCGAAGCTCCAGCCAATGAGCAGAGGGCAAGCACTACTCGTCCAATCAGGAGGCCGCCACGAGTCGCGTGAGGACCACTCGTCCAAGCGGGAGGCGAGTGGTCGAAAAGAGAAGCGCCTCCCTCGAACGACAAGAGATAGATGGGACGGCGCGGTGTCGGGAGGTGCTGAACTCGTGTCGTCGCTGCTGGCCTTCTGGACTCGTATCGCTGCTTCTGGTCTTTTGGTCTCCGGCGTCTGCTCTCGTCTCGTTGCTGGCTGTGGGCTTGTCGCGTGCAGGAGGAGCGTGCGGGATCCCGATGCTGCCTCCATACCCGGTGTTTGCAGCGGCATCGAGCTGCGGGTTCAAGTCCCGCCGAATCGGATTGACGAGGGCCGCACGAGGGGGGAAGGTCCATTTTTCTTTTGGGGTATTTGTGTGTGTGCGCGTGTGTGTCTGGGGCCCTGTCTGTAAGTGGGAATTGTTAAAGTGCTTTTGCTGTACATTATGTTCATTCATTATAGTCAGTGTTAATTCTGCTCTGTGTTTTCCCTTTCCCTATTGTAAATAAATCCCCTGTTAAATGTATCAGATCGTTTCTGCGTTTTCCTCATTGGTTTAACACGGTCGGTGCGTGTTGGGGAATTTGGGAAGCAGCAAAGTGTGCATTTGGACCAACGGGACCTCGGTAACCACCCGCTCGGGTTACGCACGGGTCGAGCACAGAAAAGACTCGTCCCGTTCGAGTCCCGTCGAGGGTGTGAATACTCGGTAGTTCGCCACGTGGGCCTCTAGGTATTTTGAAGTTTGGCAAATAACCCTGTCCCACGTGGTTGATTTATTGACGATTCACGGTCCTGTAAGGGACCCGTATCTGTCGGAGTTTTCCGAAAAGTACGATCTAGATTCCGGGTGTTCGGTAGAGTCGACCCTACTGCTCCACCTCGCGGTCGTGCTCGCAGCCGATACCTGGCTCCACAACAATACAACTTGCCGCTAGGTGTGAAAATGTACTTCCTCATGTTATGTTACACTGGAAGCTCCTCATAAATTCTGTAATCAACATTGTAATAAGGTTCCAAGCAAGGACAAAACAGTACGTTGTTCAATTAGAGTTCTTCAATGCCACTTAACTGAACATGCCATTGGTAATAATGATCAGTTTCACAGGTGATGGGAAACTTGATTGAAAGAAAATCATTAACACAAAACGCAGCAAAGTAAATGGGAATTGAATGTTTGAGGTCATAAACATCTAACATTTCAACTTAAAACGGTCTTTAAAATATGTTGGTCTATTAAGGTACATAGCAAAATGATTGTTCTTTTGTTCTTGGAGGTCTATGGTTTTCATGCAGAGTTGGCTATTTTATTACGTTCGCCAGAGGAAAGGGTATTGCGTTTGGGTCCATTTGTTTGTCCGCACAGAACTTTTGTATTTTTCTCCACAACCGCTTATCGGATTGAGACAAAATGTTCACCATCGGAGCGACTACTCATGTGGAATGTTTTAATGATAATTATGACGTCATAGGTCACGTGGTGTGGTGTGGTGGCCATGTTGGAAAAATGGAAAAACTTTGGACCTCTATCTGAAACCGCATCAAGGAAAAAATTGAAACTTGGCAAATAGCAAGTACCACTCATCGGGAATAAGTGTGATTTCTTAATGACATCATATCTGCTTTCGTTTTGACATCATAATTAAATACGTAAACTGATAATCTTATCGGTATGAAAATTTTTGAGGGTCATCTCGGGATAAAATGGTCCACAGGGAAAAAGTTTGATGACGTCATTAGTCACGTGATTCGGCAGCCATATTGCTTAAAAAAAAACTTTAAAAATCTTCTTCTCTGAAATGGCTGAACAGATCGAGGCAAGACTTTACACGTATGACCACCTATCCATGAAGAACAAAAGGTTCACACATATGACATCATAGGTCACATGGTTTTTCAGCCATATTTGATTTAGCCTTAAATCTATTTTAAAAAAAAATCTTCTTCTGCAGAACAGCTGGACAGATCAGGGGAAAATTTCACACAAATGTTCCCCAAGCCTTGAGCATACAAAGGTATATCACGAACAATTGACACGTCACATGGTCTGGCAGCCATATTGGATTGAGCAAAAATATTTTTAAAACTTTCTCTTGAACCACTTCATCTATCGTCGTCAAACTTCGAAATTATGATCGAGTTGTCATGGGGAATATATGTATTAAATTTCAACCTGATCAGACGCATGGTGTGGCAGCCAGAATTATTTATTTTTTTGAATCTGGGTACTTATTTTTTTCTTTTTAAAAATTTGTTTTTAAAGGCTCACTTGGCTGTGCCTGGGCGGGTTTTGAGGGTAGAGGAGTTGCAACCGAAATGTGAATCCTATCCAAGTTCCTCCTGATGACTTCATCTTGGCTTTTTGCTTGTTTGGGTTCCTTCTGAAGACTCTAATGCAGGGCTGTACCTATTTGTTCTTCCATTTGATTTGAATTTAACTTATTTTCATCCCATTCTAAATTCAATCGAATAACTAGAGGGGGAGCACTCGGGAGAGTGCAAAACCTCCGCCGCCAATACTGCTGGGTCACTCAAGTGAACCTTATATCTTTTTCATTAAATATGATGTCAACAGTGCTGAGTTATAGTTCTTTTCTCCAACATTTTTTTTTGGGGGGGGGGTTGGAAATTACTTAAAACAAGTAAAAATGCAAAAAAAAAAAACAAATCGAAATTTTGTTGAAAAAAAAGTTGCAAAAATTTTTTTCTCTAAATTTTTTTTTTTGGGGGGGTTGGTAATCACTTAAAACATGTAGAAATGCAAAAAACAATTATTTTTCCTTTTTTTGGGGGGGGGGGGAACAAGTTTTTTGGGGGGGGTGGGAATCACTTAAAAAAAGTAGAAATGCAAAAAAAATTTTTCTCAAACAATTTTTTTTGGGGGGGGTTGGAAATCACTTAAAATATGTAGAAATGCAAAAAAATTCTCTATTTTTTGGGGGGGTAACAATTTTTGGGGGTTTGAAAATCACTTAAAACATGTAGAAATGCAAAAAAAAAAATTTTCTCTATCTTTTTGGGGGGTAACAATTTTTTTTGGGGGGGTTGGAAATCACTTAAAACATGTAGAAATGCAAAAGAAATTCTCTATTTTTTTGGGGGGAGGGGTAAAAAAAATTGGGGGGGGGACTATTTTCAAAGTTGGAAATCACTTAAAACATGTAGAAATGCAAAAAAAAAAAAAATTTCTCTAACAATTTTTTTTTTGGGAGGGGGGGGGGGACCAAGTCCAAAATTTAATGGCATGATCCTTGGACCATACCTAACCCCCCCACCAAGTTTCGTAGAAATCCGTCGAGGAGTTTTTCCGTAATACTGTTCACAAACAAACAAACAAACAAACAAACAAACAGAAAGTGGTGAAAACAGACCTCCATCCATCTTCGAAGATGGCGGAGGTTAATAATAAATGTCATGGGTCAAGGTCAAGTGTCCGATCAAAGCGGGGTTGCAACAAAGGGGGACGTCTTGGTACCCGGTCATCACTGCCAGCAGTTATAAAGTGGTAGTTCGAGTTCGGTTTATTATTAATTACGTTACACACAAGGTCACAACACACTGCACGAAACTGCACAAACATCATACAAAACAAGTCCTGGTGAGGGTCTGCAATCTCCGATTTCTCTTTTTCTTCTTCTGACTGGTAATACCGGCTCCCCCAGGTGGAGGTATATGACAGATTTACGTGGAGATAATTATTAGCGTCTTCCCCTCACTCCAATCCAGGAGTTGTGGTAGTTTTTACTGCCTAAAACCAACACTCCAAGGCCAATCACCAGTTTTCAACTTATTTCATCCAGCTTTTTTTTTGTTCAGGAGTGCATATTGACTTCATCCATAAGTCAAACAGAAAGGCCTCGTGAAATGTGAAAACATAAGTTTGCATGACAGTCCCGAATTCTGGGAGTAGGATTATTTTGGCAAGTCGATCTTTACTTTGTTCATCACGCTCAGCTTTGTTGTGTTGCCTTTAGCGGCATAATATTAACATCAAAACATGTTTGGCATGGTCGTTCCAACTTCTGGGAGAAGGAATTGTTTTCAACTGCCAAAAAGTTTCCCGTACGTACCTCGAGTACAACCACAAGTTTTCAACTCATTCCGTAAAGCGGTTCAGGAGTGCATTTATAAAGTCAACCAACCACACAAATGTCATTCCACAACTTCTATGGTAATGATTTGTAAAACATACTCCCACCAGATGGCACCAAAGAATGCACATTCACATTGAGAGAAATTCAACCCATCAAATGATTGAATGTTATGCATGATAAATTTGGCTGATAAATTTTCTAATTGCGGCTCAATAGGTGTTTTGCATGTTCGAGTAGCCTTGACCTTGACCTTTGACTGGTTTTGACCTAATTTTACGCACATTTACTACAAATGTGGACAAAAGAGCTGTGCAAGTTTCAATTTGACATCTTGAAATAATATTGAGGTATGGCAATAATAAATTTGCAAAAAGTTCCATTTTATTATAATAGGGTTCAAATGTTGTCATGGAAACATGTCAGAACTGCTAAATCGATCGTTCTGATTTTTGGTGAACCAATTCAGTGCTTCAATATGAAAATTCTGTTGAAATATCAAGTCAATTGCATGAACGATGACGATTTTATGCGACCTTGACCTTTGCCACTTTGACATTTTGAACTCAAAAACAGTATGCTTCTCAGTTTTGATTGGTGACGCAATTTTTTTGTATACAAGGTCAATGATTGTGGAAGAGTTCGAACACTGAATGGATGTGGATGCAACAGAACAAAAGGAACAGGAGAGTGAGGGGGGAACACCACCAGCAGGGTTGAAGGACAAAATAGAGGGAGATTTGGACAAATAATGGGTGTGGGGAGGAATGAGAGGTAGGGGAGCACACACAGGGTGAACAAGCTTAATACAGAAGCAAATTCTCAGGAAGGAAAAACTGGGAATTTGGAAGGAGGTGGCTTGGGGGTAGGGGTAGGAGGAGGGTTAACAGGGATAGAAAAGATCATGCTTTTGGATGAGGGATGATCTGAGATGGTGGTGAACAGCTGTCTTAAAGACTTGGAGGAAAGAATGAGATTGAAGAGAATGTGGAAGTTGGCTCCACAGGTGGGATAAAAGACATACAAATGAGTGGAGGTGAATAGTGATTCTGGATTTTGGGAGTTTCACCAGAGCGGCTTGATGGTGGATTGGGGGGACAAAGCATGGTAAGAGCAGAGGGTACAAGATCAGAAAGGCGGCAGAAGAAGACAGATAGACCACTAAACTGCCTGAGATGCGAAGTGATATAGGCCCATCGACTTGGCTTAATCATGGGACATTCCAATTGTGATGTATTGCTATGTTGCGTCTGCGCATGCGTGGACAGGCCTGGTGGGTGATGGTCGGATTAAAAGCTTGTTTGACAATAGTGGCATTCTGCTCACACGTGTTTCTCTTTGACTCTTGACACACGTTTTGGTTCTGGGAGAGGTGTGAACACCAATAATGTTGAAGACCTTGGTTTCTATGGCATCAAGCTGAGAGAGGTGTGAGGTGAGGGCACCAGTCCAGAGGAGAGAGCTGTGCTCCATCACACTGTGGATGAAGGGCCTCCGAGGTGGATAGGAGTTCAGGAGTGCCAAGGAAGGACTTTGTATGACAGAGGATACACAGTCGGCAACTAGCTTTGGAGGCCAAATTTGAAATGTGGTTTGACCAATAAAGATCATGGCTGATATTGAGATCCAGGAGTTTGAGGGACTGAACATCCTCAAGAAGACTGTTGCAAAAGTAGATGGGAGAGTTTGCTGAGTGAGAGAGCGAGAGTGAGGGCGAGAGAGAGAGAGAGAGAGAGAGAGAGAGAGAGAGAGAGAGAGAGAGAGAGAGAGAGAGAGAGAGAGAGAGAGAGAGAGAGTGAGAGAGAGAGAGAGAGAGAGAGACAGAGACAGAGAGAGAGACAGAGAGAGAGACAGACAGAGACAGAGACAGAGAGAGAGAGAGACAGACAGAGACAGAGACAGAGACAGACAAAGAGTATGAGATTTGTCTGCATTGAAGGACATATTCTGTGTTTGACAAGTTGTGATTTTGTCAAGGTCTATAGATAGGGAAGAGATTGTTGCCTGTCTGTTAGAAGGATGGGGGATGTCATGACAGAGGGTGGAGTCATCAGCAACTCGATAAGGAGGATTTTCTATAGAGTCATAAAAATTGGTGATGAAGATTAAGAGTAGGACTGGGCCCAGAATACTGCCTTGGGGCACTCCAGCCTTGATAGGAAGAGAAGATGAAAGTATTCCGTTGAGAGCCACATGTTGGCTATGAGAGTAGAGGAAGTCAGTAACACAAGAGTGGAGTTGGCCTTGGATATGGAGAGTGGAGTTTACCATCGGCAGAGTTTGGAATTGGATGGCAGATGATTGAAAGCTCGAGACATGTTGAAAGAGACTGCCCTGATCTCATATCTGACATTGAGGGACTTCATCCATTGTTGAGGGAGAAGGAGCAGCATGTCCAAAGTGGAGTCACCTTGTCTGAATCTGAATTGATGATCTGAGATGAGGTCAATGGAGAAAAGGAAGGATTTCATATCAACTGTGATGATGGATTCCAAATATGCGACCCAATAAACAAATTATCTTCAAATTTGCATACCCTTCCAGGTGGACAGAGAATGCACATTACTTGCTGAAAAAAGTATAGTTTGTATATTGCAAGAAGACTTTGTAAATATTTGTGTGGCATGCATCTAAAGGGGTCTAACAGGTCTAATTGGTCCAGAGGGTCGAAACGTTTACAGATTTAAATGGTGTAAGGGATCTAATGGGTCTAAGGGGTCTCTTGGACATAAGGGGTTGAAGGGGTCCAAATGGTACGTTCCAGTTGTAGTTAGGATTTAAAGGGGTTTAAAAGGATCTAAAATGGTCAAAAGGGTCTTAAGGGGCCTAAATGGTTTGAAGGGGCCTAAAGGGTCTATGGGGTCAAAGGGGTATAAAGGGTGTAAATGGGTTGAAGGGCTGGAAGGAGTTTCAGCAGTATAAAGGGTCGAAAGTATCCAATGGGTCTGAAAAGGTCTAAAGGTTCCAAAACGTCCAAAGGGATCGAAAATGTATAAAGGGTCTAAAGTGGTACAAAAGTGTCGAAAGTATTTAAAGATCTGAAAAATACATTCCAATAGTGTGTAATTATAGACATAAATATTGACACTCACAGTCCAACTCACATTCAAACAGTACGTAATTAATAGACATATTGAACTCATTTGGGACGACCAAGGCTTCACCTTGACGAGGCTTCACCATCCACAAGTGTTTTACATGTTCTAGCAGGAACTCTCATCCGTAGAGTGGGAGTACCCTTCTCGGCCCACCTTTGGTGGGCAATGTGCTGTGGCACAGTCTTGGAAATGCACTTTATAATTTTTGTCATTTTTTTATAGAAATGTTATTGATCACGACATGTGATGCTCTACATGACAAAATATAGGATGATGATTTGTAATACCAGATGACTTGTAATACCGGCACTATTTCTTCCACGTCAATTTTGGAGGTTCGGTGACATCCACGTTTGCTCCATTATAGTAAAGATACCAGTGGGGAAAGCTTGCACATTGCCAGCAACGACAGCAGTTGGATGCATCCTACGTACAGACATAATAGATATGAGCTTTATATATTTGATGAAGTGGTTTGTGAACGACCATTACATTCAAGAGCACGAGGTTACAATGATGTGCAAGCCAAAAGACAAACTTAAAATGTTGCATATTCATAATTAACCAAAGAATGACCAAAAAAAATGGCAAGTCATGTGACTCAAAATGCAATATATACATAAGTAGGCAATATTCAATATTCAAAAGTAATAGGCAATATAGCAATATTTAAAACATATCAACACCTCCAGTGGCCTGCAAAAGTGTTCACCCCATCCCAATAATGCCACATTTAGGTGAATTACAAATTATATGTAAACAATTTTTCAAAATGAACTTTGTTATTCAGAACTGAAGAGGTCAAACTAAACACTGTTATCGTTGAAGGAGGTTACAAATCAAAA
The DNA here is from genome assembly GCF_056783735.1 of Eptatretus burgeri. Classification (NCBI taxonomy): domain Eukaryota; kingdom Metazoa; phylum Chordata; class Myxini; order Myxiniformes; family Myxinidae; genus Eptatretus; species Eptatretus burgeri. The sequence goes on along the minus strand of NC_140972.1, from coordinate 64,949,476 downwards.
TTAACTGGTTGTAAAAGTATTCAACCCCTGAGGTCAGTACTTGGTGGAAGCACCATTTGCAGCAATGACTGCTCTGAGTGTTTGTGGGTTGGCCTCTACCAGCTTTGCACAGTGAGATGGTGAAATCTTTGTCCATTCTTCACGTGAACATTGCTCTAGTTCTGCCAAGTTTGATAGGGATTATCGATGGACTGCAGTCTTCAAGTCTTGCCATAAATGTTCAATTAGGTTCAAGTCAGGACTTGGACTGGGCCACTCAAGAACATTTATTATCTTGCCAAAACGAGGTTTTTGCAAGATATGTTAGTCAGCTTGTATGTTTTTTTTTAATTTTTTTGTTTGTTTGTTTGTCTGTAATCACGTATAAAAAAATTCTGCAGAGCACAGTTATCATTGGAAATTTTTGTAACTTCGCATATCAGAGGCCTATAGAGGTTCCTTTCAGTGCACAAAATTTTGAAGGTCAAGGTCACTTTGTCGCAAATCAGGGGAGTCGACGAAACCCTTATTTTTTGAGTAATTTTGATCGGATCGTCTTCAAACTTCATGGGAATATAGTTCATGGTCTGGCGCTCAGCTCATTAATTTTTGATGGTAATTGGCCTTGACCTTCATGGTTAGCGCCTGAGGTCAAACATATTTGATCCCAAGGTCAAATTTTCAAGTTTTAGGAACCATATCGTGCAATACCTCAAATTGAACACCTCGATGAGTTCTTTCTAGATATGTCAAGCTTGAGACATTATGACGTCATTTGGTGACGTTATGAGGCAAACGCATATTTTTCATGGTTACTCTGTAGAACGATTCTCATCGGAATCTCTCGTAGGCAGATATTCCTCAAGGAGTCGCTCCTGGTGGATAGCAGCTCTGTTCACCTCAGTGTGACCTTAAAGAGTCACACGTGGTCACCTTTTGGCAAGATACGGGTCACCCTGCGGGTGACATTGTTTTTATTTTCTTCTTATTCAGCCACTCCAGTATGGCTTTAGCTTTGTGCTTTGGATCAGTATCCTGCTGAAATGTGAATCTCCTACCCAGTTTCAGATTAATGGCTGACTCAAGAAGGTTTTCATTAAGGATTCTCTTGTACTTCGTCCGTTCTATCCTGACAAGCTTGCCAGTCCCTGATGATGAAAAGCAGCCCCATAACATAATGCTGCCACATAACATTGACGGTCAGGATGGTGTTGACTTGGTGATGTGCAGTGTTTGGCTTGCGGCAGACATAATGCTTTGAATTTAGACCAAAAAGTTCAATTTTTGTCTCGCCGGGCCACAAAACTTTACTCCACATGCCGACAGTATCATGAAGATACTTTTTCGCAAACTCCATACGAGCTTTTAGCTCCGTATTTTTCAGTAATGGCTTATTTATTGCTACCTGTCCATAGATTCCAGTTTTGTGAAGTGAATTGGATATTGTTGGTTGATGAACACTTTCTCCCATCTTGGACAAGGAGCCTTACAGATCTTTCAGTCATTGTTGGATTTACAGTGACATCCCGAACCAGTTTCCTGCTTTCCCGGCTGCTGAGTTTGGATGGGCGACCTGATCTCGGTAGAGTTGTCTGGATGGTATGATGCATCTTCCACTTCTTAATGATGGATTTCACCATAATCAAAGGGATAATGAGTCACTGAAATGTTCTTATAACCCTCTCCTGAACGGTGCTTCTCCATCACTTCATGTCTGACTTCTTTGGAAAGCTCCTTGGTCTTCATGTTTACCTTGTCGGTTGACCAAGTGAGTTGCACCTTAAAACTCCGTTAATAAGTGGGGGAGCTTAATTGTTTAAGTTAAACCACTGATTACATGCAGGTGAAACCCAGTAGACTTGTTTTGTAACCTTTCAAACAAATAATTTGCTCCTGAAGTGATTTCAGGTTAATTAGAAGGGGTTGAATACTTATTAAACTGAGAATCATCTGATTTTCTCTGTTAATCAAACTTATTCACATTATATCTGCTTTTTAAAGCTTTATCACTTTGGAGTTGTTTGTGAAGACTCTATATATTAAGTTATTTTTGAAAGCATCATGAAATAAGCGTCAGGTGGCAACAAAATGTGAAAAATTTGGAAGGGGGGGGGGTGAATACTTTTGCAGGCTACTGGGTGTACATCATAGGTCATACACATGCACATAGGAATCATTTGTAATTGTTTACTTTGTAATGGATAATGTCCGGTCTCCTTTGACTGTTTTAAAAGCCCATCTTTCCAGGATGGACATGGAAGGAGCACACAAAGCAATAAATAGTAATACTTCTCAAAGCAATTGCAAAACATATTTAAAAATTCATTTTTTATCGAATACTTAAAACTTAGCATTTCACTTGTCAACATGCAAATTGGCTGGGTGTTGGTACCTTTCTCACCAGCAATGACACTTCAGCAAAGGACTTCTGTGATTCAAAGGGACTGAATCAATGTGAACTTTCCAACCCAGATTTCTCCCAATGGAAAATCCTCCCTCTGGACTTGGTGATGACTAACTTTCTCACAAATGTCTCCTGCTCTTCCTCTGCTCCAATTGGTTCATCTGATCGTATGCTTCTGAAAGTCAACATCTCTCTGGCTATTCCCAGAGAGCTGCCTCAACACTGGCGAGTCTGGCATTTCATTCAAGCAGATTGGCAGGGACTGCAAGCAGCCCTCTCTTTTCAAGACTGGTCTCCCATATCTACTGCCCCTGATGTTAACCCAGCCTTGGAATTAGTCCACAGAATGCTGCTCTCCCTCATGCACAGATTCATCCCATCTCCTCTTCAATTAACCTACCTTTCTTCCTGCATATGGTAAACTGAATCCTGTGGTGAGGCATTTGCTCTGGAACAACTTGCCTTCTCAAAGTGGAAGGCAAATCTGATTGCTTTCAAACCCAGTGCATTCCAAAAAGTTCGCAACAAGTGTATGTCCACTCTCAGGAAAGTCAGAAAACAACATCTGTCCAAACTCAAGAATGAACTTTCAAACTTGGTTCTCTCCTCTAAAACCTGACGGTGCCTTGTTAAGTCTCTATCTGGAGCATGCTTCCCCTCCATCCCTTCACTCTCTTCAAATGGCACTGCAGTCGACTCCTCTCGCAAGAAGGCTAAATGCTTCAATTATGTGTTTGCTTCCCCAACCATTAATATTTCCTATCATACCCAACTGCTCATCCTTCCCTGTCATTTGCACCTGAGAAGGTTCTTTCAACCCTTGACACTGACTGCGCTAATGCATTGGACAGCATCAGCTCACGAATCCTAAAAACCTGCTCCGCCACCCTTGCACATCCTCTGTCTGCCAAGTTCACCTGATCATTTGCTCAAGGTCTTCCATCTGCTTGGAAACTGGCAACATCACTGCATTACATAAAAGGTGCAAAAACTGATCCCCTTAACTACAGATCAGCTTACTTCCAATCATCAGCAGGGTCATGGAATTCATCATCACAGCTGATATGAAATCCTTCCTTTTCACCGACAACCTCATCTCAGATCATCAATTTGGTTTCAGACCTGGTCACTCCACCTTGAAAATGTTGCTTCTGATAACCCAGCAATGGATGGAGGCCCTGAATGTCAGACATGAGATCAGGGCTGTCACTCTGTACATATCTTGTGCTTTTGATGCAGTCTGGCATCCTACCTTACTTTCCAAACTCTGCCTCTGATCAACTCCACTCTCCACATCCAAGGCCAACTCCACTCTTTGTTACTTACTTATTCTACTCTTGTGGCCAGCATGCAGCTCTCAATGGAATCCTTTCATCTCCTCTCCCTGTCAAGGCTGGAGTTCCGCAAGGCAGTGCTCTGGGCCCAGTACTATTCCTGATCTTCATAAATGCTCTCTCTGACTTTCTGGAAAATCCCATTTACCAATTTGCGGATGACTCCACCCTCTGCCGTGACATTTCTCATCCTTCAGACAGGCAGGCTGCAGCCTCTTACCCCTCTTCAGAGAATGACAAAATCACGAGCCAGTCAAACACTTGGGATACGTCTTCCATTCCTGATAAATCGCACGCACGCACGCACGCACGCACGCACGCACGCACGCACGCACGCACGCACGCACGCACGCACGCACACACACACACACACACACACACACACACACACACACACACACACACACACACACACACACACACACACACACACACTCTCTCTCTACTCTGAAAGGTCAGGTCAGGTATGGTAGCATGTTGCAGAGCAGCGCATCGCCGCATCGACTTTGCACCGGTACTTCAGGGGCTTCCATCTGGCCATCACCCAGCCAAATGTCTGGCTGACCCCATCTCCTTGAGATGCTGATCAATCTGTTGCAATGACGAGGCACGTGGACGGCCCGTTGGCCAACTCCACTCCACAGCCAGATGTCCATACAGCTGCAAATGATGCTCACATATAATACAGGTCACAAATCTCATCTGAATCTCTCTCAGCAACTGCTCACTGGACACAAAGTCTGAAAAGCGATAGCCAACGATTCTCTGAAGAGAACAGGTCCTGATGGAGTTATGTCTTTGTCTCAGATCCTTGATCAGAGTTCAAGTCTCACATCCATAGATTAAGACTGGAAGCGCCAAGGACTTAAAGACTCAGACATTGTCTCACTGCATAGGTACTGGCAGCACCACACCACATGATCCAGTGAATCCATGACTCCCCAGGCCCAACCCAGAAGTCTTTAGACCTCTTGTTCACCACATGTGGAGACATGAATATCATTGCCAAGGTAAGCGAATCTCTTTGTGACCTCAACATCCTCACCACAAACAGGTACAGACAAGATAGCAGCATCCAAGATGTCATTGAAAGTCTGGATCTTAGTTTTGACCCAGGAAACCCATAATCGAAGTGGCTCTGAATCTTCATTCATTGCCTGGAGGGCCCCCAGAGGGATATCCAGTATCTCCACAAAGATGATTCGCTCATCTGTGAAATCAAGGTCAGAAATCTTGACATTTCAAAATGATAAACAGCTTGTTCTCTCGGTGATCCTCCCCAGAATCCAGTCCATCCAAGCGCTGAAAAGTTTGGGAGCCAATGCACACCCATGCAAAACTCCATTAACAACTGCAAAGAAGTAAAATGGAACCACCACACATTATTAGCACTCTTAGTACCAGAGTATAGTTCAGAAATCAGATTGATAAGTTTTGGTGGCACCCCAGGAAGACCGAGGATCCTCCAGAGGGCATCCCAATTCACTGAATGGAATGCTTTGCGATATCAACACAGGCACTTTGCTCAACAACGGTTTGCAAGTAAGCATTCCCACCTGATGCCTGGTGTTGGCTTAATGGTTGGAGTAGTGGGCTTGGGATCCAAGGATCCTGAGTTCAAATCCCACTCTGCTGTCGAATCAATACCAGGTGGGTACTCCACCTGTCATCCTTCCGAGGTTGGCAAAATGAGTGCCAGCTTACTAGTATCCTGTGTCGGAGTGGCAACCCATCCAGGATTGTGCACAATAGCCAAGGAGACTGCTTAGGCAGCACCAACGCTCTGCACAGAGTCTGGTTCCAATGGATGGATGGATGAATTCCCACCTAAAACTCTCATCTGCGTTCAAAGAGGTCCTGAAGAGAAAGGGCATGGTCAATTGATGACCTCTTTGGTGTAAAGCCAGACTGCTCTGGGCACTGGTGCTCAATCAGATGGGGGGGAACACGATCAATAATTATACAAGCAAAGACCTTCCTTTTCCAGAGAGGGACAACAAGACTCCTCTTCCAATCAATTGGGATGATGATTGTGCTCCAAACAGAGCACTAAACTGCATGCAACAACACAAGTACTGCATTTCCACCAGTCTTGAGAAATTCAGCATGGAATGCCACAGATCCCAGGAACTTTACCCCATTTCAACTGGTTCACCGCATCCTGCGTTTCCACAAACAAAGGAGGTCCACGGTTGATAGGAGAGTCAGCAATAGGAATAGTAACACCCCCGACATCCAACTGAACAGCTGGTGGGTCAGCTGAGTAAAGCTGCTCAAACTAACCAGCCCAGCGGGTCTTCACGTCAGACTCCTCTGTCAAGAGTCCACCACCTTCACTCTAACTGCAGTACACCGAGGGATGGGCTTGGAGGAACGCAATGCACACATTCCTCTGTAAGCAGGACGAGAATCACTTGACCATAGGTGATGCACATAGGTGAGACCCCTTCACAGATTCCTCACACACAGGCCTCCTTATCCACCCTCAGCGCACTTTCAGTTTTATGCCTCAGCTCCCTGAACAGCTCATTTCTGCCATTAAGCCTGGCCCTGTGACTCTGGTCAATGGTATCCAATCTCTCTTGGGAGACAAAGTTCCTCTTCGCCTGATGGTGGGTTCCAGAATAATCACGGGCAACATCAAGGATGGTCGTCATAATGGCACTCCACAACTCTTCAGAATCTGCCAAAACACTCAGACCCCCAGATCCCCACTCAACTTGTTCGTAAACTACTCAGCTACCCTCTCATTCTTGAGCTTGCCAACGTCCAGTCTAAGCTGGGGGGGGGGGGAGGGGAGTAACATTTTACTGGATTTAAGCTGCGACTTCAGAGTTGCGACCACAAGCTTGTGGTCGGTATTGAGGAACAGAGCACTCTGGTAGACCCTGCAGTTCTTGGGCATCCTCCAGCAACAATAAACAAGTACCTAGTCAAGCTCCTTTGTCACACCACCAGCATTGGAATACTAAGTCCAGCGATGAAGCTATGCTCACTGAAAACATGAACCAGCCACCCGAAGTCAATGACATGTTGTGAAATCAAGGAACTTAGTGCTATTCTGGTTCACAGTTCCATACCCATGCAGACCAACACATGCCTCATACCCATCTCTATCAGTGCCAGACGATGCATTGAAATCCCCCAAGACCAGAAGAGTATCTCACCTGGGGCACTGATCAACCACAGACTCGAGCGTGGAATAGAATGCCTCCTTCACGGTGAGATCACTTGCTTCAGTCAGAGCATATACAGAGACCAGAGAAATGACACCCGAGGAGTGACAAATCCCAAGTCTCTTAATACGCTCCTTGACCGTTCTTCCCTCAATTATCATTGGAGTCAGCTTATTGGACACAACTACAGGAAATCCTTGGGAATGGTAACCATCAGAATATGCCTTTTGCTTTTGATAGGTTAACCAATTCAGTGACCCAATGTGCAAATTATGTTCAAATTTCAAGTCAATCGGATGGAAATTTATGATTATGTGACTTGATCCTTGACCGTTTGACTCTTTCACCTCAAAAAGAACAGGCTTCTGCTTTTGATTGGTCAACCAATCCAGTGACCCAATATGCAAATTATGTTCAAATTGCAAGTGAATCGGATGGGAATCGACAATTGTGACCTTTGACGTTTTGACCTCAAAAACAATAGGCTTCTCGTGATTGATGAGATGTGCCAAGTTTCGTGAAGATCGGTGTCGGATTGCGACCGGTAAGTGATTCACATACAACCAAACAGAAACCAATATACGAGCTAATCTTCGATTTCACAAGTAACAAACACAAAGAAGCACACAAGCACTTTTCAAATTATAAATACAATCGTATGATTCACATCAACGTTTCCAGCCACATGAGTAGTTTAAAGTTCCTCGAGGCCGCACAAGTTAAAAAAAAAATAGGACCACGGGTCCTGAAGCTCACCTGGATCAGGACGAACAGTCAGTGAAGCAATAATATATCGAAATTTTGTTCAAGTGCACAATCTGATCACATAATTTGTTGAATGTAAGCCCTCTCGATGCTGATTACAGCGATACATGTTTAGAGGTCATGTTTTTACAGGGCAGAGGTCATGTTTTTGGCTGAGAGAATGGCTGTGCTGTTGATGCAGCACCCTCTGTAGATTAGGGCAGGAATTTTTTTTTAGCATTCTATGGCTGATTTGCGGTCAATACAACAGATATGAAGCTTGTGACCAAGTTTCATCAAAATCGTGTGCTGAGTTCAAGTGATCATGACAAGCATTACACAGACTCATGGCTCACCTACAGACACTGCTCGATTGCATAAGCTCACCGTACTGAAGTCCAGGTAAGCTAGAAATTGGATGTGAATACTACTCCCAAGAAGCAAGGTGTAATCCAAGCTATGAAGTTGAATCAGAGAAAGCTTGGATTTGAAAGCTTACATGTGTGTTTTGTTCCGTTGTTAATGCACGCTTTACATGATCTCAAGAAGTGCCGTATCCAAGCAAATGTAGTACCCAATTAAGCATTTCCATCAACTACTTTCAGAATGCTTCCACGAAGAGTGCTCACCAGATTGATCGTCATCGCTGAAATGGCTTGGGAGCTTGTGCCTCCATGAGGATGGAACAAATTTAGGAGTGAAAAAGCCTTTTTCTTGGAAATCATTAGGAACTGAAGTACATTGTTAGAGGACAAAAGTCGAATATTGAAGGGTAGGGAAACCACAAACGATGTCTTTTTGGGGTAATCTACAAGTGGTGTATTCTCATTTTGAATAACCAAGATATTCTAGTTTTGTATTTTTAATAAATTTTCTGACATTTGTCGAATTTGTTATTAATTTGGAAGTTACAATGTGGAAATCAAGGTGGGAAAAGTCAGGTTTTATGCAATTTTATTCCAGGCTATGGGGCAACAAAAGGTGAAAATTTTGAAAGGGGAAGTAGACTTTCTATAGGCACTGTGGATGAGACAAGGGATGGTAAATGGTGGGGATGTTTTTGAGGGGAGCGTAGGGGGGTTGAGGGTAGAAAATTCCCCCCTTTTATGTGCAAAACAGAGATGATCAATGACCCGAACTCTAAAAACTTGTCCTGCCAGTATACACATATCCTACAGGGATGGTGAAATACATCCATACTACATTGGTTAAGGGAAACCTGATGACAGCACCGACTCCCAGTATTGTTCATCATGATCCATCCATCCAACCATTGGGACCAAACTCTGTGTAGAGCGTTGATGCTGCCGAAGCAGACTCCTTGGCTGTTGGACACAATCCTGGACAGGTCACCACTCCAACACAGGATACCAGCAAGCTGGCACTCATTTTGCCGACCTCAGAAGGATGACAGGCAGAGTCAACCCCACCTGGTATTAATTCAATAGCTGAGTGGGATTTGAACTCAGGAGCTTCAGATCCCAAGCCCACCACACTAACCAGGCATACATCATGATTTGCTGATATTAAATATTTGATCTTCCATGGAGTTGAAAAGAGGATGTGATTGATCAGTCAATGATTATACACTTACATGCGGTAGATCACGGAAGGCACTTTAAACGAGTTGGCTTGCATCAGAGATTGTATAGTGACTGGGAGTCAGGGTAAAAGAAAGGCCCATCACAGAATTCTTTGAATCTCAAAGGAAGTTCCCACAGATTTAATTTTTTTTTGTATGTTACATAGTTGAGGCTCATGGAAGAGCTCGTACGCTGAACAGATCAGGACTTAGCAGGATGCAAAAGGAGCATGAGAGAGAGAGAGGCAGAAACACCAACAGCAGAGTCAGAGTATAAGGCCAAGTTAGACGGAGACTTGGACAAGCCAATGGTGTCAGGAGGAATGGGGGTGGGGGAGGGGGGCAGGAGAGGATGTATGGGGTGGACGAAATTGATACAAAAATAAACTTCGAGGGAAAAATGGAAATTTGGATGGAGAAGGGATTGGGTTTACGAGGGTCGAAAAGATCATGGTTTTGGATTGGGGATGATCTGAGATGGTGGTGAACAGGATGAATGCAAATAGCAAAGCTCATGGAAATGTTAAACAACAGAAGGTGGTATGTCAAATTGACAGTGGAGCAAAAGGAAAACAGCTGGGCAAAAAGCACAAAGATGTACCACCACAGCATGAGGAGAGGAGTGGCAGGCAAGAGGAGTGCAGGATGTCAGATAGTGAAGAGTACAGCTCAGGGATGAAAACAGAAGAGATTATGAGGTGGCAATGGGCAGCCATACTCCACTTCAGGTGAAGGCCTCACATTCCAATATAAGATGTGAAAGGCTGAGAAAGGACTTTGCTCTGTGGATCATACCAAGACAGCATCTGGATTGAGGTGAATATATTAGATATGACATGTCCAAATGAGTTGGTTTTATCTGATTGGAACACCTAGAAACTCCTGAGAGTGCAAGACTTCTAGAAGCTGACAACATAAATAAATAAGAGGATTATCCAGCTTGAGGGACAGTTGGAGTAGAACTTACCAACAAAGAAAGACTGTTCCAGGTAGATTACCAGTTGCGTATTTGGTCTCGAATCTAGGAGATTCCATTGCTGTCGTCTGGAGGCAAACACTTCAGCCTTCTCTTTTGACAATGAGAGGTCTCTCACCAGATAGTTTAATTCTTCTTGATTTTGCAAGTGTGGCTTATTTTCTTCAGACTCAGGTTCATAAAGTTCATCCATATCACCCACACCATCATCAGAGTCGTCATCGCTTTCATCTGCAGCAGCTTCTGGTGGAACTGACACACAAGAATCCCAGTCATGGGGGACCGGCTTCAGAGCAGACTTACAATCGGGAAATACAATTTTTGACTTGTGTTTCGTTAAGAAACCAGCAATATTTGTCATACGAAAGGAGCAGTCAGAGTGATGATTCGTTTGCTCACACCATATCATTGGCACAGCAAAAGGCATTCCCTTCCTTTAGCCACTCAAGCCCTGGGTAAGCGCATCGTTACACACTGTGCAGCAACACATGAGGTGTCAAGCTCTTGTCTTGGTCTCCAACTTTACATTCAAAATCAGACTTGTAAGCAGCTTTCACCCTTTTGGTGAGGTTCTTGTGCTGGCTACGTGGAGTGTATTTCCCACAGATATAACAAAAGTCATCGGGGTGATTCACACAGCTTTGCTTATTCATGACGGCTGGAGTAACATATGCCTCACCTGAAAATATACGGAAGAATATATAAGGTTTTAACCTGAAAATTCATCGATACAGTACTATTAGCATGATATGAATTCCAAACTTGAGACATTCTTTGAATATACACATTGCATTTAAACACTTTATAATCAAGTTAATAATTCCTCTGAGCACAGAAGAATTAATGATCACTCAAAATCACCCACCAGGGCCAGCCACTGCAATCAAACCATATGTATAATTCATCATCCTGACATGCCAAGAAAATTCTGAATTCAGATTCAGAATCAGCATACTTGAGTTAGTCCAGAACAGTGGTTTTCAAACTTTTTTTAGTGGCGACCCAATTTCAGAACCTCTACACATCGCGCGACCCAAAAGATTCGAAACCCAATTCATAATATATAAGATAAGATTTCATGTGACACAAGAAAATTTGCTGTTTACTTTATTCACCATCGTCATGTTTTCATAGACAAGTAAATGGAGAATAGCCGACAGTATCCAAATAGTACAGTTGAATGTTTCAGAAGTTTAGTCCGAATGACATTTAGATACATCAGTGAGAAGGATGAGCCAGCCTATTTTTCAGAAACCAACTTCTCTATTCGGGGAGAGGTAGATGACAATGCCAGGATCATATCATGCTCCATTTCTCGGCGATTTCTGTACTTTGTTTTAATCATCACCATGGTGGAGAACGACTGCTCACAAAAGTATGATGAAGGATATGGCATGAGAACCTTAATGGCGCGCCGTGACAGGGTCGGGTACGACGGCAGCATTTTGCACCAGAATGTCGACAATGAATTCGTCCGCGCAAGAGCCTGCGCTCCTGAATCCTGCTGGAGCTGTACAAGCTCTTCCTGTGCTGTATCATCTTCATCAGCAATCGAGTCCAGTGGAGCCGTGAAAGTGTCCCGAACCACAGAAAAGGACTGCACATCCAGCTCAGGGAAATAGTGCTCGAACTGTTCAATGAGAGACCGAAGGTGACGTGCTATCTCCCCAGAAAGACTGTCGAGCTCAGTATCATCGTACTGGCAGGTCGATAGATGCTCCACCAGACGGGGGAAAAGGCTGAAGCGCTTAACAGCTGCTTTGTCTGCCAGTAATTTTAGAGTTGCCGGAAATCCGCTCATTTTGTCGTGAAAAATCATGAGGTTGGCGTCTTTGCTTTGGAGGGAGCGGTTGAGGACATTGAGACGTTCAAAGATGTCAACGAGATAGCACAGTTCTGACAGCCAAGAATCCGACTCAAGCAACGCTACCCATGCCGTTTTCCCTTGTGTGCGTAGGAACTGCTTCAGTTCATCTTTGAGCTCGTAAACATGCAGAAGAAGGTTTCCTCGAGATAACCATCTGACTTGAGTGTAGAATAGTAAATTCTTATGGTCGGCGTCCATCTCCTGGCAGAATAGCCTGAATAACCTAGTGTTGAGGACGCTCGATTTGATGGGATTCACCATTTTTATGACTTCTGAGAGCACGACGCTCTGCAAAGTTTCTGGCAAAGTACGAGAGGCGAGCGCTTCTCGGTGAATCATGCAGTGTACCATGGAGGTCTGAGGAGCCACCTCAAGCATTTTATCCTTGAATCCAGAATGCACTCCTAACATTGCTGGCGCGCCGTCTGTTGTAGAACCGAGCAACTTTCCGAAGTCCAGATCATGGTCACGATAAAACTGCTCTACTTTCCCAAAAATGTCCTCGCCTTTGGTGGTGGCCTCCAATGGTTTGATGAGCAGAGGCTCACCGACAAAGTTATCAGCCTTGACGAAGCGGACCCAGACGATGAGTTGTGCGTACGATGGGATATCAGTGGACTCATCCAACTGTATGGTGTGCCACGGCAATTCCTTGATCTTCTGTATGACCTGAGCCGTTACGTCCAGACTCATATCTTCAATTCTGCGTTGGATGGTGTTGTCAGCGAGGGGTATAACTGCCAGTTTCTTCGCCGCTTCTTCCCCAACCATCAGAGATACCATGTCCTTTGCACATGGCAGCACGAGTTCTTCCGCAATGGAGTGAGGCTTTTTAGTCTTGGCAACATGGAGCGACACTCGATACGAGGCCGCTAATGCCCGAGCATTGGTCTGATGGCATGTACCCTCTCTGTCAAGACGCGTATTCTTGAGTGCAAGAAGTTTCCTCTCAAAGAACGCTCTCTCCTTATCCTGATAAGGCGCATGTTTTGTAGTCAAATGCCTCTGCAACTTATTTTGTTTCATAGACTCCGTAGAAAGGACTTCGAAACAAATCACACACTGAGGCCTCTGTGCCCCACTTTTATCCACCACATAGTAAAATCCAAGGTCCAGAAATTTATCATGGTAAGAACGTTCTTGAGATTTGCTGGTGGCCAGTGCTGCCATCACAAATAAGGTCTCGAGTCGTACATGGAGATGTGAATAGACGTTAATGATAGTCAGAGTCTGAGTCTGAGAGGCCGTGGATCAAACCACTAATTTCCCACCAAAATGAACCGCCCTTCAGCGAGCCTGTGCATCGGCTGGATCCCATTCCAAGCGTCATGTTGCGCCGGTTCCCATACTTTGAACGAACCATTTATATTACATCCCGTAAAAGCGAACACTGATCGAAAATCGACAATTTTTTTTTCGCTGCAAGCGGACGCCCGCGACCCCACGAAATTTGCTCGGCGACCCCACTTGGGGTCGCGCCCCTGGGTTTGAAAAACCAAGGTCTAGAACATATTGTTGTGGTTGAGGAAATTCGCAAACCATCATTCAGGTCCCGTAGGTGAGATATCTCTGTAAGTACATGTGTAGTTAGCCCCAAACCCGTTGTTTAGAGGGAATAAATGTGATTCATTCGGGCTGCGACCCTTTAAGATAGCCGTTTTTTTTGTTCTGTCTTAATTTTGAACCAACCGCGTCTCAGCCGCCATCACACAGCAACCACCAACCGCAACACCGCTTCACAACTACGGCAACGCCAACAGCCACGACCTTTACCGTCACGGCTCGCTCCCGTAGACATCGCATCAACGCCATTCCAAGCGTCGCCATGGCCATCACCGCCACAATAAACCCTCCACCACCTTCACCTCTCCTCCTTCTGCCGCCATTCCCGCACCGCTTGTGGGCGCCGAGCGTCGGGCTGTCCTGGCCTCGTGCGGGACGCGCGCTGAGCCGCGGGTGCAAAGAGCGGCCTTTCCGAGGAGGGGTCGGATCAGGAATGATACACGCCTACTTCTGATCCGTCCTATCAGCAGGCGCGGGGCGATTTGGCCCCGCCTCCAGGCGCGTCGGAGTAGAATCGATATATGCAAATTCGAGGATCAGGGGAGGTTCACGCCCACTTTTCCTCCGTCCAATGGGCGAGCGTGGCTCCGCCCCTGAGCTCATCCTGATCCGGAAATTTGCATATGGGTTCTCCTGCCGTACTATAAAGCGCCGAGCGCGGGGCGAATTCAGTCAGTTTTGGGTCGGAAGCAGTTGGAGGCAGTCGCGGTTTTGGGCTCGGGCGAGTTGGAGAGGTGTGGCGGCGGCGGAGTGTGGCAGCGGCGGAGTGTGGCAGCGGCGGAGTGTGACAGCGGCGGAGTGTGGCAGCGGCGGAGTGTGGCAGCAGCAGTCAAGACGAGTCTGGAGGAGAGTCAGTCTTGTCGGGGTTCGGAGTCTGTCGGGGAGCTGCAGAGAGGTGAAGCCGGGAGCGCGGTCGAGGTCGTAGTGGAGTCGCTCGTCGCGGGACCCAAGCAAGCCAGATATCCTCTTTCCCCAGAGCATCAACAATTCCCCCCTGTTCCCCCCCGGGCTGAGATAGTGCGGAAAGGGGGCCCCGTTCCCACCCCATTCCAAGCAGTGCCAACGAAACCCGCGGAGGATCGCGGAGTCAGGGCACCGCCGCCATATTTGCGGCTCATCACAAGACGGGTAGGCTCCACGTGGTCTCGTGCCCACAGGCCCCGTCTGCCCCCTTGTATTTGAGGGTGGCCCTTTTCTTTTGCTTTTGAGTATATGTGTTGTCGGCGCCGCCTGTAAAGTAAAACTGTGTAAGTGTTGCCGTGTGCTCGCGTAGTTGGTAGTAGATCTGCATTGTTGTTTTTTGCAATTGCTTTTGGTGCATAATTGTTGTAATTGTATATGTGTGCTCTCCGTGTGCCGCGGAATAAATGTGCCTCATGTTGAACTGTTTTTCCCGTTTCGCTTCGTCTTTTCTTTAATTGAATCTCCATCTTACTTCACGTAAAGGGTTGGTAGTGGGCTCAATACGCCCGATAATTAATTGGAACCGTCGAGGTGGACGATAACACCGCTTGGTTATCCCGATAGTACGGAATGGGTCGCTTAAAGTGGCCCGAGTCCGGAGTCGACCTGCGGCAAGGTGCGATCGCCCGGTCTACCCTCCGTGTGGGTACTTAGGTAGGTCGAATTTGGCGAACAACCCTATCCCACGCGGGGGGCCGATTGGCACGATCGTGGTGAGGCTGAAAGGCCCACCCGTGACTAGTTCCCTGCGTTAGTCTGAGAGGGTCACGACAGAATTGTCCGTCCGGTGGGCGACGTGCCACGATTCGAGTTACGTGGCCGCTCGCACGCCGGCGGGCGCAAATTCGCAACAATATGTTTCCACCTTAGGAGCAAAATCTTTGTTGTTCAGTGTTATCATTGGGGTCAACTTATTGGACACAGCTACAGCAACTCCTTGGGCATGGTAACCATCAGAACGACCACACCAATAGTAGTTGCAACCACCCGCCATGATCTCGCCGCAATCCGGTCTCCGAACCTCAGAGTGCTGCAATACCAATGTCCAAACACTTGAGCTCAGAGCTCATGTTATTAGTGTGTGTGACAGTGTGTACAATAGTTCATGTTATTAGTGTGTGTGTGACAGTGTGTACAATAGTTCATGTTATTAGTGTGTGTGACAGTGTGTACAATAGTTCATGTTATTAGTGTGTGTGACAGTGTGTACAATAGTTCATGTTATTAATGTGTGTGACAGTGTGTACAATAATTCATGTCATTAGTGTGTGTGACAGTGTGTACAATAGTTCATGTTATTAGTGTGTGTGTGACAGCGTGTACAATAGTTCATGTTATTAGTGTGTGTGACAGCGTGTACAATAGTTCATGTCATTAGTATGTGTGACAGTGTGTACAATAATTCATGTTATTAGTGTGTGTGACAGCATGTACAACAGTTCATGTTATTAGTATGTGTGACAGTGTGTACAATAATTCATGTCATTAGTGTGTGTGACAGTGTGTACAATAGTTCATGTTATTAGTGTGTGTGACAGTGGGTACAATAATTCATGTTATTAGTGTGTGTGACAGTGTGTACAATAGTTCATGTTATTAGTATGTGTGACAGTGTGTACAATAATTCATGTTATTAGTGTGTGTGACAGTGTGTACAATAGTTCATGTTATTAGTGTGTGTGACAGTGTGTACAATAATTCATGTTATTAGTGTGTGTGACAGTGGGTACAATAATTCATGTTATTAGTGTGTATGACAGTGTGCACAATAGTTCATGTTATTAGTGTGTGTGACAGTGTGTACAATAGTTCATGTTATTAGTATGTGTGACAGTGTGTACAATAGTTCATGTTATTAGTGTGTGTGACAGTGTGTACAATAGTTCATGTTATTAGTGTGTGTGACAGTGTGTACAATAGTTCATGTTATTAGTGTGTGTGACAGTGGGTACAATAATTCATGTTATTAGTGTGTGTGACAGTGTGTACAATAGTTCATGTTATTAGTATGTGTGACAGTGTGTACAATAATTCATGTTATTAGTGTGTGTGACAGTGTGTACAATAGTTCATGTTATTAGTGTGTGTGACAGTGTGTACAATAATTCATGTTATTAGTGTGTGTGACAGTGGGTACAATAATTCATGTTATTAGTGTGTGTGACAGTGGGTACAATAGTTCATGTTATTAGTGTGTGTGACAGTGTGTACAATAGTTCATGTTATTAGTATGTGTGACAGTGTGCACAATAGTTCATGTTATTAGTGTGTGTGACAGTGTGTACAATAGTTCATGTTATTAGTGTGTGTGACAGTGTGTACAATAGTTCATGTTATTAGTGTGTGTGACAGTGTGTACAATAGTTCATGTTATTAGTGTGTGTGTGACAGCGTGTACAATAGTTCATGTCATTAGTATGTGTGACAGTGTGTACAATAATTCATGTCATTAGTGTGTGTGACAGTGTGTACAATAGTTCATGTTATTAGTGTGTGTGTGACAGCGTGTACAATAGTTCATGTTATTAGTGTGTGTGACAGTGGGTACAATAATTCATGTTATTAGTGTGTGTGACAGTGTGTACAATAGTTCATGTTATTAGTGTGTGTGACAGTGTGTACAATAGTTCATGTTATTAGTGTGTGTGACAGTGTGTACAATAATTCATGTTATTAGTGTGTGTGACAGTGTGTACAATAGTTCATGTTATTAGTGTGTGTGACAGTGTGTACAATAGTTCATGTTATTAGTGTGTGTGACAGTGTGTACAATAGTTCATGTTATTAGTGTGTGTGACAGTGTGTACAATAGTTCATGTTATTAGTGTGTGTGACAGTGGGTACAATAATTCATGTTATTAGTGTGTGTGACAGTGTGTACAATAGTTCATGTTATTAGTGTGTGTGACAGTGGGTACAATAATTCATGTTATTAGTGTGTGTGACAGTGTGTGCAATAATTCATGTTATTAGTGTGTGTGACAGTGGGTACAATAGTTCATGTTATTAGTGTGTGTGACAGTGTGTACAATAGTTCATGTTATTAGTGTGTGTGACAGTGGGTACAATAATTCATGTTATTAGTGTGTGTGACAGTGGGTACAATAGTTCATGTTATTAGTGTGTGTGACAGTGTGTACAATAGTTCATGTTATTAGTGTGTGTGACAGTGGGTACAATAGTTCATGTTATTAGTGTGTGTGACAGTGTGTACAATAGTTCATGTTATTAGTATGTGTGACAGTGTGCACAATAGTTCATGTTATTAGTGTGTGTGACAGTGTGTACAATAGTTCATGTTATTAGTGTGTGTGACAGTGTGTACAATAATTCATGTTATTAGTGTGTGTGACAGTGTGTACAATAATTCATGTTATTAGTGTGTGTGACAGTGTGTACAATAGTTCATGTTATTAGTGTGTGTGACAGTGTGTACAATAGTTCATGTTATTAGTGTGTGTGACAGTGTGTACAATAGTTCATGTTATTAGTGTGTGTGACAGTGTGTACAATAGTTCATGTTATTAGTGTGTGTGACAGTGTGTACAATAGTTCATGTTATTAGTGTGTGTGACAGTGTGTACAATAGTTCATGTTATTAGTATGTGTGACAGTGTGTACAATAATTCATGTTATTAGTGTGTGTGACAGTGTGTACAATAGTTCATGTTATTAGTGTGTGTGACAGTGTGTACAATAATTCATGTTATTAGTGTGTGTGACAGTGTGTACAATAGTTCATGTTATTAGTGTGTGTGACAGTGTGTACAATAGTTCATGTTATTAGTGTGTGTGACAGTGTGTACAATAGTTCATGTTATTAGTGTGTGTGACAGTGTGTACAATAGTTCATGTTATTAGTGTGTGTGACAGTGTGTACAATAGTTCATGTTATTAGTGTGTGTGACAGTGTGTACAATAGTTCATGTTATTAGTGTGTGTGACAGTGTGTACAATAATTCATGTTATTAGTGTGTGTGACAGTGTGTACAATAATTCATGTTATTAGTGTGTGTGACAGTGTGTACAATAGTTCATGTTATTAGTGTGTGTGACAGTGTGTACAATAATTCATGTTATTAGTGTGTGTGACAGTGTGTACAATAGTTCATGTTATTAGTGTGTGTGACAGTGTGTACAATAGTTCATGTTATTAGTGTGTGTGACAGTGTGTACAATAGTTCATGTTATTAGTGTGTGTGACAGTGTGTACAATAGTTCATGTTATTAGTGTGTGTGACAGTGTGTACAATAGTTCATGTTATTAGTGTGTGTGACAGTGTGTACAATAGTTCATGTTATTAGTGTGTGTGACAGTGTGTACAATAGTTCATGTTATTAGTGTGTGTGACAGTGTGTACAATAGTTCATGTTATTAGTGTGTGTGACAGTGTGTACAATAGTTCATGTTATTAGTGTGTGTGACAGTGTGTACAATAGTTCATGTCATTAGTGTGTGTAACAGTGTGTACAATAGTTCATGTTATTAGTATGTGTGACAGTGTGTACAATAGTTCATGTTATTAGTGTGTGTAACAGTGGGTACAATAATTCATGTTATTAGTGTGTGTGACAGTGTGTACAATAGTTCATGTTATTAGTGTGTGTGACAGTGTGTACAATAGTTCATGTTATTAGTGTGTGTGACAGTGGGTACAATAATTCATGTTATTAGTGTGTGTGACAGTGTGTACAATAGTTCATGTTATTAGTGTGTGTGACAGTGTGTACAATAGTTCATGTTATTAGTGTGTGTGACAGTGTGTACAATAGTTCATGTTATTAGTATGTGTGACAGTGTGTACAATAATTCATGTTATTAGTGTGTGTGACAGTGTGTACAATAGTTCATGTTATTAGTGTGTGTGACAGTGTGTACAATAGTTCATGTTATTAGTGTGTGTGACAGTGTGTACAATAGTTCATGTTATTAGTGTGTGTGACAGTGTGTACAATAGTTCATGTTATTAGTGTGTGTGACAGTGTGTACAATAGTTCATGTTATTAGTGTGTGTGACAGTGTGTACAATAGTTCATGTTATTAGTGTGTGTAACAGTGTGTACAATAGTTCATGTTATTAGTGTGTGTGACAGTGTGTACAATAGTTCATGTTATTAGTGTGTGTGACAGTGTGTACAATAGTTCATGTTATTAGTGTGTGTGACAGTGTGTACAATAGTTCATGTTATTAGTGTGTGTGACAGTGTGTACAATAGTTCATGTTATTCGTGTGTGTGACAGTGTGTACAATAGTTCATGTTATTAGTGTGTGTGACAGTGTGTACAATAGTTCATGTTATTAGTGTGTGTGACAGTGTGTACAATAGTTCATGTTATTAGTGTGTGTGACAGTGTGTACAATAGTTCATGTTATTAGTGTGTGTAACAGTGTGTACAATAGTTCATGTTATTAGTGTGTGTGACAGTGTGTACAATAGTTCATGTTATTAGTGTGTGTGACAGTGTGTACAATAGTTCATGTTATTAGTGTGTGTGACAGTGTGTACAATAGTTCATGTTATTAGTGTGTGTGACAGTGTGTACAATAGTTCATGTTATTAGTGTGTGTGACAGTGTGTACAATAGTTCATGTTATTAGTGTGTGTGACAGTGTGTACAATAGTTCATGTTATTAGTGTGTGTAACAGTGTGTACAATAGTTCATGTTATTAGTGTGTGTGACAGTGTGTACAATAATTCATGTTATTAGTGTGTGTGACAGTGTGTACAATAGTTCATGTTATTAGTATGTGTGACAGTGTGTACAATAGTTCATGTTATTAGTGTGTGTGACAGTGTGTACAATAGTTCATGTTATTAGTGTGTGTGACAGTGTGTACAATAGTTCATGTTATTAGTGTGTGTGACAGTGTGTACAATAGTTCATGTTATTAGTGTGTGTGACAGTGTGTACAATAGTTCATGTTATTAGTGTGTGTGACAGTGTGTACAATAGTTCATGTTATTAGTGTGTGTGACAGTGTGTACAATAGTTCATGTTATTAGTGTGTGTGACAGTGTGTACAATAGTTCATGTTATTAGTGTGTGTGACAGTGTGTACAATAGTTCATGTTATTAGTGTGTGTGACAGTGTGTACAATAGTTCATGTTATTAGTGTGTGTGACAGTGTGTACAATAGTTCATGTTATTAGTGTGTGTGACAGTGTGTACAATAGTTCATGTTATTAGTGTGTGTGACAGTGTGTACAATAGTTCATGTTATTAGTGTGTGTGACAGTGTGTACAATAGTTCATGTTATTAGTGTGTGTGACAGTGTGTACAATAGTTCATGTTATTAGTGTGTGTAACAGTGTGTACAATAGTTCATGTTATTAGTGTGTGTGACAGTGTGTACAATAATTCATGTTATTAGTGTGTGTGACAGTGTGTACAATAGTTCATGTTATTAGTGTGTGTGACAGTGTGTACAATAGTTCATGTTATTAGTATGTGTGACAGTGTGTACAATAGTTCATGTTATTAGTGTGTGTGACAGTGTGTACAATAGTTCATGTTATTAGTGTGTGTGACAGTGTGTACAATAGTTCATGTTATTAGTGTGTGTGACAGTGTGTACAATAGTTCATGTTATTAGTGTGTGTGACAGTGTGTACAATAGTTCATGTTATTAGTGTGTGTGACAGTGTGTACAATAGTTCATGTTATTAGTGTGTGTGACAGTGTGTACAATAGTTCATGTTATTAGTGTGTGTGACAGTGTGTACAATAGTTCATGTTATTAGTATGTGTGACAGTGTGTACAATAGTTCATGTTATTAGTGTGTGTAACAGTGTGTACAATAGTTCATGTTATTAGTGTGTGTAACAGTGTGTACAATAGTTCATGTTATTAGTGTGTGTAACAGTGTGTACAATAGTTCATGTTATTAGTGTGTGTAACAGTGTGTACAATAGTTCATGTTATTAGTGTGTGTGACAGTGTGTACAATAGTTCATGTTATTAGTGTGTGTGACAGTGTGTACAATAGTTCATGTTATTAGTGTGTGTGACAGTGTGTACAATAGTTCATGTTATTAGTGTGTGTGACAGTGTGTACAATAGTTCATGTTATTAGTGTGTGTGACAGTGTGTACAATAGTTCATGTTATTAGTGTGTGTGACAGTGTGTACAATAGTTCATGTTATTAGTGTGTGTGACAGTGTGTACAATAGTTCATGTTATTAGTGTGTGTGACAGTGTGTACAATAGTTCATGTTATTAGTATGTGTGACAGTGTGTACAATAGTTCATGTTATTAGTGTGTGTGACAGTGTGTACAATAGTTCATGTTATTAGTGTGTGTGACAGTGTGTACAATAGTTCATGTTATTAGTGTGTGTGACAGTGTGTACAATAGTTCATGTTATTAGTGTGTGTGACAGTGTCTACAATAGTTCATGTTATTAGTGTGTGTGACAGTGTGTACAATAGTTCATGTTATTAGTGTGTGTGACAGTGTGTACAATAGTTCATGTTATTAGTGTGTGTGACAGTGTGTACAATAGTTCATGTTATTAGTGTGTGTGACAGTGTGTACAATAGTTCATGTTATTAGTGTGTGTGACAGTGTGTACAATAGTTCATGTTATTAGTGTGTGTGACAGTGTGTACAATAGTTCATGTTATTAGTGTGTGTGACAGTGTGTACAATAGTTCATGTTATTAGTGTGTGTGACAGTGTGTACAATAGTTCATGTTATTAGTGTGTGTGACAGTGTGTACAATAGTTCATGTTATTAGTGTGTGTGACAGTGTGTACAATAGTTCATGTTATTAGTGTGTG
The DNA here is from genome assembly GCF_056783735.1 of Eptatretus burgeri. Classification (NCBI taxonomy): domain Eukaryota; kingdom Metazoa; phylum Chordata; class Myxini; order Myxiniformes; family Myxinidae; genus Eptatretus; species Eptatretus burgeri. Next base: position 64,927,099 of record NC_140972.1, on the reverse strand, counting down.
TGACAGTGTGTACAATAGTTCATGTTATTAGTGTGTGTGACAGTGTGTACAATAGTTCATGTTATTAGTGTGTGTGACAGTGTGTACAATAATTCATGTTATTAGTGTGTGTGACAGTGTGTACAATAGTTCATGTTATTAGTGTGTGTGACAGTGTGTACAATAGTTCATGTTATTAGTGTGTGTGACAGTGGGTACAATAATTCATGTTATTAGTGTGTGTGACAGTGTGTACAATAGTTCATGTTATTAGTGTGTGTGACAGTGTGTACAATAATTCATGTTATTAGTGTGTGTGACAGTGTGTACAATAGTTCATGTTATTAGTGTGTGTGACAGTGTGTACAATAGTTCATGTTATTAGTGTGTGTGTGACAGTGTGTACAATAATTCATGTTATTAGTGTGTGTGACAGTGTGTACAATAGTTCATGTTATTAGTGTGTGTGACAGTGTGTACAATAGTTCATGTTATTAGTGTGTGTGACAGTGTGTACAATAGTTCATGTTATTAGTGTGTGTGACAGTGTGTACAATAGTTCATGTTATTAGTGTGTGTGACAGTGTGTACAATAGTTCATGTTATTAGTGTGTGTGACAGTGTGTACAATAGTTCATGTTATTAGTGTGTGTGACAGTGTGTACAATAGTTCATGTTATTAGTGTGTGTGACAGTGTGTACAATAGTTCATGTTATTAGTGTGTGTGACAGTGTGTACAATAATTCATGTTATTAGTGTGTGTGACAGTGTGTACAATAGTTCATGTTATTAGTGTGTGTGACAGTGTGTACAATAGTTCATGTTATTAGTGTGTGTGACAGTGTGTACAATAGTTCATGTTATTAGTGTGTGTGACAGTGTGTACAATAGTTCATGTTATTAGTGTGTGTGACAGTGTGTACAATAGTTCATGTTATTAGTATGTGTGACAGTGTGTACAATAGTTCATGTTATTAGTGTGTGTGACAGTGTGTACAATAGTTCATGTTATTAGTGTGTGTGACAGTGTGTACAATAGTTCATGTTATTAGTGTGTGTGACAGTGTGTACAATAGTTCATGTTATTAGTGTGTGTGACAGTGTGTACAATAGTTCATGTTATTAGTGTGTGTGACAGTGTGTACAATAGTTCATGTTATTAGTATGTGTGACAGTGTGTACAATAGTTCATGTTATTAGTGTGTGTGACAGTGTGTACAATAGTTCATGTTATTAGTGTGTGTGACAGTGTGTACAATAGTTCATGTTATTAGTGTGTGTGACAGTGTGTACAATAGTTCATGTTATTAGTGTGTGTGACAGTGTGTACAATAGTTCATGTTATTAGTGTGTGTGACAGTGTGTACAATAGTTCATGTTATTAGTGTGTGTGACAGTGTGTACAATAGTTCATGTTATTAGTGTGTGTGACAGTGTGTACAATAGTTCATGTTATTAGTGTGTGTGACAGTGTGTACAATAGTTCATGTTATTAGTGTGTGTGACAGTGTGTACAATAGTTCATGTTATTAGTGTGTGTGACAGTGTGTACAATAGTTCATGTTATTAGTGTGTGTGACAGTGTGTACAATAGTTCATGTTATTAGTGTGTGTGACAGTGTGTACAATAGTTCATGTTATTAGTGTGTGTGACAGTGTGTACAATAATTCATGTTATTAGTGTGTGTGACAGTGTGTACAATAGTTCATGTTATTAGTGTGTGTGACAGTGTGTACAATAATTCATGTTATTAGTGTGTGTGACAGTGTGTACAATAGTTCATGTTATTAGTATGTGTGACAGTGTGTACAATAATTCATGTTATTAGTGTGTGTGACAGTGTGTACAATAGTTCATGTTATTAGTGTGTGTGACAGTGTGTACAATAGTTCATGTTATTAGTGTGTGTGACAGTGTGTACAATAGTTCATGTTATTAGTGTGTGTGACAGTGTGTACAATAGTTCATGTTATTAGTGTGTGTGACAGTGTGTACAATAATTCATGTTATTAGTGTGTGTGACAGTGTGTACAATAGTTCATGTTATTAGTGTGTGTGACAGTGTGTACAATAGTTCATGTTATTAGTGTGTGTGACAGTGTGTACAATAGTTCATGTTATTAGTGTGTGTGACAGTGTGTACAATAGTTCATGTTATTAGTGTGTGTGACAGTGTGTACAATAGTTCATGTTATTAGTGTGTGTGACAGTGTGTACAATAGTTCATGTTATTAGTGTGTGTGACAGTGTGTACAATAATTCATGTTATTAGTGTGTGACAGTGTGTACAATAGTTCATGTTATTAGTGTGTGTGACAGTGTGTACAATAGTTCATGTTATTAGTGTGTGTGACAGTGTGTACAATAGTTCATGTTATTAGTGTGTGTGACAGTGTGTACAATAGTTCATGTTATTAGTGTGTGTGACAGTGTGTACAATAGTTCATGTTATTAGTGTGTGTGACAGTGTGTACAATAGTTCATGTTATTAGTGTGTGTGACAGTGTGTACAATAGTTCATGTTATTAGTGTGTGTGACAGTGTGTACAATAGTTCATGTTATTAGTGTGTGTGACAGTGTGTACAATAGTTCATGTTATTAGTATGTGTGACAGTGTGTACAATAGTTCATGTTATTAGTGTGTGTGACAGTGTGTACAATAGTTCATGTTATTAGTGTGTGTGACAGTGTGTACAATAGTTCATGTTATTAGTGTGTGTGACAGTGTGTACAATAGTTCATGTTATTAGTGTGTGTGACAGTGTGTACAATAGTTCATGTTATTAGTGTGTGTGACAGTGTGTACAATAGTTCATGTTATTAGTGTGTGTGACAGTGTGTACAATAGTTCATGTTATTAGTGTGTGTAACAGTGTGTACAATAGTTCATGTTATTAGTGTGTGTGACAGTGTGTACAATAGTTCATGTTATTAGTGTGTGTGACAGTGTGTACAATAGTTCATGTTATTAGTGTGTGTGACAGTGTGTACAATAGTTCATGTTATTAGTGTGTGTGACAGTGTGTACAATAGTTCATGTCATTAGTGTGTGTGACAGTGTGTACAATAGTTCATGTTATTAGTGTGTGTGACAGTGTGTACAATAGTTCATGTTATTAGTGTGTGTGACAGTGTGTACAATAGTTCATGTTATTAGTGTGTGTGACAGTGTGTACAATAGTTCATGTTATTAGTGTGTGTGACAGTGTGTACAATAGTTCATGTTATTAGTGTGTGTGACAGTGTGTACAATAGTTCATGTTATTAGTATGTGTGACAGTGTGTACAATAGTTCATGTTATTAGTGTGTGTGACAGTGTGTACAATAGTTCATGTTATTAGTGTGTGTGACAGTGTGTACAATAGTTCATGTTATTAGTGTGTGTGACAGTGTGTACAATAGTTCATGTTATTAGTGTGTGTGACAGTGTGTACAATAGTTCATGTTATTAGTGTGTGTGACAGTGTGTACAATAGTTCATGTTATTAGTGTGTGTGACAGTGTGTACAATAGTTCATGTTATTAGTGTGTGTGACAGTGTGTACAATAGTTCATGTTATTAGTGTGTGTGACAGTGTGTACAATAGTTCATGTTATTAGTGTGTGTGACAGTGTGTACAATAGTTCATGTTATTAGTGTGTGTGACAGTGTGTACAATAATTCATGTTATTAGTGTGTGTGACAGTGTGTACAATAGTTCATGTTATTAGTGTGTGTGACAGTGTGTACAATAGTTCATGTTATTAGTGTGTGTGTGACAGTGTGTACAATAGTTCATGTTATTAGTGTGTGTGACAGTGTGTACAATAATTCATGTTATTAGTGTGTGTGACAGTGTGTACAATAGTTCATGTTATTAGTGTGTGTGACAGTGTGTACAATAGTTCATGTTATTAGTGTGTGTGACAGTGTGTACAATAGTTCATGTTATTAGTGTGTGTGACAGTGTGTACAATAGTTCATGTTATTAGTGTGTGTGACAGTGTGTACAATAGTTCATGTTATTAGTGTGTGTGACAGTGTGTACAATAGTTCATGTTATTAGTGTGTGTGACAGTGTGTACAATAGTTCATGTTATTAGTGTGTGTGACAGTGTGTACAATAGTTCATGTTATTAGTGTGTGTGACAGTGTGTACAATAGTTCATGTTATTAGTGTGTGTAACAGTGTGTACAATAGTTCATGTTATTAGTGTGTGTGACAGTGTGTACAATAGTTCATGTTATTAGTGTGTGTGACAGTGTGTACAATAGTTCATGTTATTAGTGTGTGTGACAGTGTGTACAATAGTTCATGTTATTAGTGTGTGTGACAGTGTGTACAATAGTTCATGTTATTAGTGTGTGTGACAGTGTGTACAATAGTTCATGTTATTAGTGTGTGTGACAGTGTGTACAATAGTTCATGTTATTAGTGTGTGTGACAGTGTGTACAATAGTTCATGTTATTAGTGTGTGTGACAGTGTGTACAATAGTTCATGTTATTAGTGTGTGTGACAGTGTGTACAATAGTTCATGTTATTAGTGTGTGTGACAGTGTGTACAATAGTTCATGTTATTAGTGTGTGTGACAGTGTGTACAATAGTTCATGTTATTAGTGTGTGTGACAGTGTGTACAATAGTTCATGTTATTAGTGTGTGTGACAGTGTGTACAATAGTTCATGTTATTAGTGTGTGTGACAGTGTGTACAATAGTTCATGTTATTAGTGTGTGTGACAGTGTGTACAATAGTTCATGTTATTAGTGTGTGTGACAGTGTGTACAATAGTTCATGTTATTAGTGTGTGTGACAGTGTGTACAATAGTTCATGTTATTAGTGTGTGTGACAGTGTGTACAATAGTTCATGTTATTAGTATGTGTGACAGTGTGTACAATAGTTCATGTTATTAGTGTGTGTGACAGTGTGTACAATAGTTCATGTTATTAGTGTGTGTGACAGTGTGTACAATAGTTCATGTTATTAGTGTGTGTGACAGTGTGTACAATAGTTCATGTTATTAGTGTGTGTGACAGTGTGTACAATAGTTCATGTTATTAGTGTGTGTGACAGTGTGTACAATAGTTCATGTTATTAGTGTGTGTGACAGTGTGTACAATAGTTCATGTTATTAGTATGTGTGACAGTGTGTACAATAGTTCATGTTATTAGTGTGTGTGACAGTGTGTACAATAGTTCATGTTATTAGTGTGTGTGACAGTGTGTACAATAGTTCATGTTATTAGTGTGTGTGACAGTGTGTACAATAGTTCATGTTATTAGTGTGTGTGACAGTGTGTACAATAGTTCATGTTATTAGTGTGTGTGACAGTGTGTACAATAGTTCATGTTATTAGTGTGTGTGACAGTGTGTACAATAGTTCATGTTATTAGTGTGTGTGACAGTGTGTACAATAGTTCATGTTATTAGTATGTGTGACAGTGTGTACAATAGTTCATGTTATTAGTGTGTGTGACAGTGTGTACAATAGTTCATGTTATTAGTGTGTGTGACAGTGTGTACAATAGTTCATGTTATTAGTGTGTGTGACAGTGTGTACAATAGTTCATGTTATTAGTGTGTGTGACAGTGTGTACAATAGTTCATGTTATTAGTGTGTGTGACAGTGTGTACAATAGTTCATGTTATTAGTGTGTGTGACAGTGTGTACAATAGTTCATGTTATTAGTGTGTGTGACAGTGTGTACAATAGTTCATGTTATTAGTGTGTGTGACAGTGTGTACAATAGTTCATGTTATTAGTGTGTGTGACAGTGTGTACAATAGTTCATGTTATTAGTATGTGTGACAGTGTGTACAATAGTTCATGTTATTAGTGTGTGTGACAGTGTGTACAATAGTTCATGTTATTAGTGTGTGTGACAGTGTGTACAATAGTTCATGTTATTAGTGTGTGTGACAGTGTGTACAATAGTTCATGTTATTAGTGTGTGTGACAGTGTGTACAATAGTTCATGTTATTAGTGTGTGTGACAGTGTGTACAATAGTTCATGTTATTAGTGTGTGTGACAGTGTGTACAATAGTTCATGTTATTAGTGTGTGTGACAGTGTGTACAATAGTTCATGTTATTAGTATGTGTGACAGTGTGTACAATAGTTCATGTTATTAGTGTGTGTGACAGTGTGTACAATAGTTCATGTTATTAGTGTGTGTGACAGTGTGTACAATAGTTCATGTTATTAGTGTGTGTGACAGTGTGTACAATAGTTCATGTTATTAGTGTGTGTGACAGTGTGTACAATAGTTCATGTTATTAGTATGTGTGACAGTGTGTACAATAGTTCATGTTATTAGTGTGTGTGACAGTGTGTACAATAGTTCATGTTATTAGTATGTGTGACAGTGTGTACAATAGTTCATGTTATTAGTGTGTGTGACAGTGTGTACAATAGTTCATGTTATTAGTGTGTGTGACAGTGTGTACAATAGTTCATGTTATTAGTGTGTGTGACAGTGTGTACAATAGTTCATGTTATTAGTGTGTGTGACAGTGTGTACAATAGTTCATGTTATTAGTGTGTGTGACAGTGTGTACAATAGTTCATGTTATTAGTGTGTGTGACAGTGTGTACAATAGTTCATGTTATTAGTGTGTGTGACAGTGTGTACAATAGTTCATGTTATTAGTGTGTGTGACAGTGTGTACAATAGTTCATGTTATTAGTATGTGTGACAGTGTGTACAATAGTTCATGTTATTAGTGTGTGTGACAGTGTGTACAATAGTTCATGTTATTAGTGTGTGTGACAGTGTGTACAATAGTTCATGTTATTAGTGTGTGTGACAGTGTGTACAATAGTTCATGTTATTAGTGTGTGTGACAGTGTGTACAATAGTTCATGTTATTAGTGTGTGTGACAGTGTGTACAATAGTTCATGTTATTAGTGTGTGTGACAGTGTGTACAATAGTTCATGTTATTAGTGTGTGTGACAGTGTGTACAATAGTTCATGTTATTAGTGTGTGTGACAGTGTGTACAATAGTTCATGTTATTAGTGTGTGTGACAGTGTGTACAATAGTTCATGTTATTAGTATGTGTGACAGTGTGTACAATAGTTCATGTTATTAGTGTGTGTGACAGTGTGTACAATAGTTCATGTTATTAGTGTGTGTGACAGTGTGTACAATAGTTCATGTTATTAGTGTGTGTGACAGTGTGTACAATAGTTCATGTTATTAGTGTGTGTGACAGTGTGTACAATAGTTCATGTTATTAGTGTGTGTGACAGTGTGTACAATAGTTCATGTTATTAGTGTGTGTGACAGTGTGTACAATAGTTCATGTTATTAGTGTGTGTGACAGTGTGTACAATAGTTCATGTTATTAGTGTGTGTGACAGTGTGTACAATAGTTCATGTCATTAGTGTGTGTAACAGTGTGTACAATAGTTCATGTTATTAGTATGTGTGACAGTGTGTACAATAGTTCATGTTATTAGTGTGTGTGACAGTGTGTACAATAGTTCATGTTATTAGTGTGTGTGACAGTGTGTACAATAGTTCATGTTATTAGTGTGTGTGACAGTGTGTACAATAGTTCATGTTATTAGTGTGTGTGACAGTGTGTACAATAGTTCATGTTATTAGTGTGTGTGACAGTGTGTACAATAGTTCATGTTATTAGTGTGTGTGACAGTGTGTACAATAGTTCATGTTATTAGTGTGTGTGACAGTGTGTACAATAGTTCATGTTATTAGTGTGTGTGACAGTGTGTACAATAGTTCATGTTATTAGTGTGTGTGACAGTGTGTACAATAGTTCATGTTATTAGTGTGTGTGACAGTGTGTACAATAGTTCATGTTATTAGTGTGTGTGACAGTGTGTACAATAGTTCATGTTATTAGTGTGTGTGACAGTGTGTACAATAGTTCATGTTATTAGTGTGTGTGACAGTGTGTACAATAGTTCATGTTATTAGTGTGTGTGACAGTGTGTACAATAGTTCATGTTATTAGTGTGTGTGACAGTGTGTACAATAGTTCATGTTATTAGTGTGTGTGACAGTGTGTACAATAGTTCATGTTATTAGTGTGTGTGACAGTGTGTACAATAGTTCATGTTATTAGTGTGTGTGACAGTGTGTACAATAGTTCATGTTATTAGTGTGTGTGACAGTGTGTACAATAGTTCATGTTATTAGTGTGTGTGACAGTGTGTACAATAGTTCATGTTATTAGTGTGTGTGACAGTGTGTACAATAGTTCATGTTATTAGTGTGTGTGACAGTGTGTACAATAGTTCATGTTATTAGTGTGTGTGACAGTGTGTACAATAGTTCATGTTATTAGTGTGTGTGACAGTGTGTACAATAGTTCATGTTATTAGTGTGTGTAACAGTGTGTACAATAGTTTATATCATTAGTGTGTGTGACAGTGTGTACAATAGTTCATGTTATTAGTGTGTGTGACAGTGTGTACAATACTTCATGTTATTAGTATGTGTGACAGTGTGTACAATAGTTCATGTCATTAGTGTGTGTGACAGTGTGTACAATAGTTCATGTTATTAGTGTGTGTGACAGTGTGTACAATAGTTCATGTTATTAGTGTGTGTGACAGTGTGTACAATAGTTCATGTTATTAGTGTGTGTGACAGTGTGTACAATAGTTCATGTTATTAGTGTGTGTGACAGTGTGTACAATAGTTCATGTTATTAGTGTGTGTGACAGTGTGTACAATAGTTCATGTTATTAGTGTGTGTGACAGTGTGTACAATAGTTCATGTCATTAGTGTGTGTAACAGTGTGTACAATAGTTCATGTTATTAGTATGTGTGACAGTGTGTACAATAGTTCATGTTATTAGTGTGTGTGACAGTGTGTACAATAGTTCATGTTATTAGTGTGTGTGACAGTGTGTACAATAGTTCATGTTATTAGTGTGTGTGACAGTGTGTACAATAGTTCATGTTATTAGTGTGTGTGACAGTGTGTACAATAGTTCATGTTATTAGTGTGTGTGACAGTGTGTACAATAGTTCATGTTATTAGTGTGTGTGACAGTGTGTACAATAGTTCATGTTATTAGTGTGTGTGACAGTGTGTACAATAGTTCATGTTATTAGTGTGTGTGCCAGTGTGTACAATAGTTCATGTTATTAGTGTGTGTGACAGTGTGTACAATAGTTCATGTTATAAGTGTGTGTGACAGTGTGTACAATAGTTCATGTTATTAGTGTGTGTGACAGTGTGTACAATAGTTCATGTTATTAGTGTGTGTGACAGTGTGTACAATAGTTCATGTTATTAGTGTGTGTGACAGTGTGTACAATAGTTCATGTTATTAGTGTGTGTGACAGTGTGTACAATAGTTCATGTTATTAGTGTGTGTGACAGTGTGTACAATAGTTCATGTTATTAGTGTGTGTGACAGTGTGTACAATAGTTCATGTTATTAGTGTGTGTGACAGTGTGTACAATAGTTCATGTTATTAGTGTGTGTGACAGTGTGTACAATAGTTCATGTTATTAGTGTGTGTGACAGTGTGTACAATAGTTCATGTTATTAGTGTGTGTGACAGTGTGTACAATAGTTCATGTTATTAGTGTGTGTGACAGTGTGTACAATAGTTCATGTTATTAGTGTGTGTGACAGTGTGTACAATAGTTCATGTTATTAGTGTGTGTGACAGTGTGTACAATAGTTCATGTTATTAGTGTGTGTGACAGTGTGTACAATAGTTCATGTTATTAGTGTGTGTGACAGTGTGTACAATAGTTCATGTTATTAGTGTGTGTGACAGTGTGTACAATAGTTCATGTTATTAGTGTGTGTGACAGTGTGTACAATACTTCATGTTATTAGTATGTGTGACAGTGTGTACAATAGTTCATGTCATTAGTGTGTGTGACAGTGTGTACAATAGTTCATGTTATTAGTATGTGTGACAGTGTGTACAATAATTCATGTTATTAGTGTGTGACAGTGTGTACAATAGTTCATGTCATTAGTGTGTGTGACAGTGTGTACAATAGTTCATGTCATTAGTGTGTGTAACAGTGTGTACAATAGTTCATGTTATTAGTATGTGTGACAGTGTGTACAATAGTTCATGTTATTAGTGTGTGTGACAGTGTGTACAATAGTTCATGTTATTAGTGTGTGTGACAGTGTGTACAATAGTTCATGTTATTAGTGTGTGTGACAGTGTGTACAATAGTTCATGTCATTAGTGTGTGTGACAGTGTGTACAATAGTTCATGTTATTAGTGTGTGTGACAGTGTGTACAATAGTTCATGTTATTAGTGTGTGTGACAGTGTGTACAATAGTTCATGTTATTAGTGTGTGTGACAGTGTGTACAATAGTTCATGTTATTAGTGTGTGTAACAGTGTGTACAATAGTTCATGTTATTAGTGTGTGTGACAGTGTGTACAATAGTTCATGTTATTAGTGTGTGTGACAGTGTGTACAATAGTTCATGTTATTAGTGTGTGTGACAGTGTGTACAATAGTTCATGTTATTAGTGTGTGTGACAGTGTGTACAATAGTTCATGTTATTAGTGTGTGTGACAGTGTGTACAATAGTTCATGTTATTAGTGTGTGTGACAGTGTGTACAATAGTTCATGTTATTAGTGTGTGTGACAGTGTGTACAATAGTTCATGTTATTAGTGTGTGTGACAGTGTGTACAATAGTTCATGTTATTAGTGTGTGTGACAGTGTGTACAATAGTTCATGTTATTAGTGTGTGTGACAGTGTGTACAATAGTTCATGTTATTAGTGTGTGTGTGACAGTGTGTACAATAGTTCATGTTATTAGTGTGTGTGACAGTGTGTACAATAGTTCATGTTATTAGTATGTGTGACAGTGTGTACAATAATTCATGTTATTAGTGTGTGTGACAGTGTGTACAATAGTTCATGTTATTAGTGTGTGTGACAGTGTGTACAATAGTTCATGTTATTAGTGTGTGTGACAGTGTGTACAATAGTTCATGTTATTAGTGTGTGTGACAGTGTGTACAATAGTTCATGTTATTAGTGTGTGTGTGACAGTGTGTACAATAGTTCATGTTATTAGTATGTGTGACAGTGTGCACAATAGTTCATGTTATTAGTGTGTGTGACAGTGTGTACAATAGTTCATGTTATTAGTGTGTGTGACAGTGTGTACAATAATTCATGTTATTAGTGTGTGTGACAGTGTGTACAATAGTTCATGTTATTAGTGTGTGTGACAGTGTGTACAATAATTCATGTTATTAGTGTGTGTGACAGTGGGTACAATAATTCATGTTATTAGTGTGTGTGACAGTGTGTACAATAGTTCATGTTATTAGTGTGTGTGACAGTGTGTACAATAGTTCATGTTATTAGTATGTGTGACAGTGTGTACAATAATTCATGTTATTAGTGTGTGTGACAGTGTGTACAATAGTTCATGTTATTAGTGTGTGTGACAGTGTGTACAATAGTTCATGTTATTAGTGTGTGTGACAGTGTGTACAATAGTTCATGTTATTAGTGTGTGTGACAGTGTGTACAATAGTTCATGTTATTAGTGTGTGTGACAGTGTGTACAATAGTTCATGTTATTAGTGTGTGTGACAGTGTGTACAATAGTTCATGTTATTAGTATGTGTGACAGCGTGTACAATAGTTCATGTTATTAGTGTGTAACAGCGTGTACAATAGTTCATGTTATTAGTGTGTGTGACAGTGTGTACAATAGTTCATGTTATTAGTGTGTGTGACAGTGTGTACAATAGTTCATGTTATTAGTGTGTGTGACAGTGTGTACAATAGTTCATGTTATTAGTGTGTGTGACAGTGTGTACAATAGTTCATGTTATTAGTGTGTGTGACAGTGTGTACAATAGTTCATGTTATTAGTGTGTGTGACAGTGTGTACAATAGTTCATGTTATTAGTGTGTGTGACAGTGTGTACAATAGTTCATGTTATTAGTGTGTGTGACAGTGTGTACAATAGTTCATGTTATTAGTGTGTGTGACAGTGTGTACAATAGTTCATGTTATTAGTGTGTGTGACAGTGTGTACAATAGTTCATGTTATTAGTGTGTGTGACAGTGTGTACAATAGTTCATGTTATTAGTGTGTGTGACAGTGTGTACAATAGTTCATGTTATTAGTGTCATGTGTACAGTATGTGTGACAGTGTGTACAATAATTCATGTTATTAGTGTGTGTGACAGTGTGTACAATAGTTCATGTTATTAGTGTGTGTGACAGTGTGTACAATAATTCATGTTATTAGTGTGTGTGACAGTGGGTACAATAATTCATGTTATTAGTGTGTGTGACAGTGTGTACAATAGTTCATGTTATTAGTGTGTGTGACAGTGTGTACAATAGTTCATGTTATTAGTATGTGTGACAGTGTGTACAATAATTCATGTTATTAGTGTGTGTGACAGTGTGTACAATAGTTCATGTTATTAGTGTGTGTAACAGTGTGTACAATAGTTAATTGATCTGCGTGCTTTTCATCTGATTTAAAACTCACAGTACAACTTCCCAACATCAGCACAGCACCACATGTGGCGAAGAACAAGTCCTGAGCAATTGTGAGATGACAGTTCTTGGCCCTTCGTTCACTGGGAGGAATGGAGGAGAGGAATGGATTCGTCCTGCCTCGCCCTGGCTCTTCATCAAATTTGCATATCCAACCTTTGTCGTCACCATTCGGAAATGTTCCATCCATCAACATTTTAAACCTCTTTACTGTCCATTTCTTTTTAAAACAAGCTCGAATGAGCTAAGATCCTCGTCCACTTAATGATGACGTCATAAAAACGAATATGACGTCATTGTGATGCATCAGGTTTGCGATAAATTATCTGTGCTAATGCCCGGCTTGATTTCTGCAAACAAAATTCAAACAGCTTGTCTCGTTTCGGAGATAATGGTGTTGGTGATTTCCATTAGCAGCGATATTATGACGTCAACTTTTTTTTCTTGGAAGAATTTCCATAATCAGTGATGGTTACTGCCTGCGGGTGGGCTTTATGCATATACGTGGCAAGTTTCATGAAGATCCGATGAAAACTGTGGGTTGTGAAACAAATGAAACAAAAAATGTCAAAAAATAGGAATGACGTCATAAAAATTGATATGACGTCATAGTGACGCATCATATGTGGTAATTCATCTCTGCTAATGCCTTATTCGATTCCCTCAAACAGAATTCAAAAAGCTTGTGCTGTTTCGGAGATAATTTTTTAGGCGATTTCCATTAGCGGAGATATTTTGACGTCATAACTTTTTTTTCTCGGAGGAATTTTCAAAATCGGAGATGGTTACTGTCTGCGCGGGGTATTTTTACATATATACGCCAAGTTTCAGGAAGTTTCGATGAAAACTGTGGGCTGTGAAACAAAAAAAGTCCACAAGAACAACAACGCGAGACTTCGACATCCTCCACGAGGATCTCAAAACAAAAGAAGAAATATCCACTTCCCTTGCTGCAGTAGAACTCTGTGTATTCCATCGCACTTACTCGAACCATGTACTCTCGCTGGACGTCGGAGAACGATGCCGCCACAGCCTGGATGATAAAGTGATGTGATGGAAGAGTCATCTGGAAAATGACAAAAAAAACCATCTCAGACCTTTGACAAGGTGAACACCACTGTGCTGTGAATGAGTTCATTTTCACTCACAACAGGGGAGTCCAAAGGTTTCTGGAGCAAAACATGCTGTGATTTCACAATGCCAAGTTTGAACACGAATAAGGTGCATTGTGGGAAATACATCCAGTGTAGCTGTGGTCGATGAATGAGATATGAGCAATTGTCGATGAAAGCTCAATCTGAAGACAAAAAGTTGTTTAATTTAACTTGGACAATCTGTGATCTAAAAAAAGATTGGATCGGCATATTTGGTGACATATCACAACACCCGGATCCTCGATTCAAATGACATCGACTATTAATATATCCTTTGTCCACTGAGAACCTTGAAATTCATGTCAAAGTACATTGATGTTTCCTAATGTCTTTGTCCTGCATGTTAAATATGTACAAGTTTCTCCAACAGCCAATTAGATCATTGTGAAAAAGTGGATATTTACTTGTGATGGTGCTGGGTTATTGATCCAGCCTCCAGGTAAGATGAAGGAGCAGTGACTTTTGAACAAATGGGATGTTTCACAATCAGGGTAACTTCCATGTTCCACAAACAGACAAAAAATTATCATGTATGTTTCTAAAGCATTTGTGCCCACAAATTACCGCATATACCCACAATTTGTGCCCACAAATTACCTTATATACCCACAAATTACCTTATATACCCACAATTTGTGCCCACAAACTACCTTATATACCCACAAAATACCTTATATACCCACAAATTACCTTATATACCCACAATTTGTGCCCACAAATTACCTTATATACCCACAAATTATCTTGTATACCCACAATTTGTGCCCACAAATTACCTTATATACCCACAATTTGTGCCCACAAATTACCTTATATACCCACAATTTGTGCCCACAAATTATCTTGTATACCCACAATTTGTGCCCACAAATTACCTTATATACCCACAATTTGTGCCCACAAACTACCTTATATACCCACAAATTACCTTATATACCCACAATTTGTGCCCACAAATTACCTTATATACCCACAATTTGTGCCCACAAATTACCTTATATACCCACAATTTGTGCCCACAAATTATCTTGTATAACCACAATTTGTGCCCACAAATTATCTTGTATACCCACAATTTGTGCCCACAAATTACCTTATATACCCACAATTTGTGCCCACAAATTACCTTGTATACCCACAATTTGTGCCCACAAATTACCTTGTATACCCACAAATTACCTTATATACCCACAATTTGTGCCCACAAATTACCTTGTATACCCACAATTTGTGCCCACAAATTACCTTATATACCCACAATTTGTGCCCACAAATTACCTTATATACCCACAATTTGTGCCCACAAATTACCTTGTATACCCACAATTTGTGCCCACAAATTATCTTGTATACCCACAATTTGTGCCCACAAATTATCTTGTATACCCACAATTTGTGCCCACAAATTATCTTGTATACCCACAATTTGTGCCCACAAATTATCTTGTATACCCACAATTTGTGCCCACAAATTACCTTATATACCCACAATTTGTGCCCACAAATTACCTTATATACCCACAATTTGTGCCCACAAATTACCTTATATACCCACAATTTGTGCCCACAAATTACCTTATATACCCACAATTTGTGCCCACAAATTACCTTGTATACCCACAATTTGTGCCCACAAATTACCTTATATACCCACAATTTGTGCCCACAAATTACCTTATATACCCACAATTTGTGCCCACAAATTACCTTATATACCCACAATTTGTGCCCACAAATTACCTTATATACCCACAATTTGTGCCCACAAATTACCTTGTATACCCACAATTTGTGCCCACAAATTACCTTGTATACCCACAAATTACCTTATATACCCACAATTTGTGCCCACAAATTACCTTATATACCCACAATTTGTGCCCACAAATTACCTTGTATACCCACAATTTGTGCCCACAAATTACCTTATATACCCACAATTTGTGCCCACAAATTACCTTATATACCCACAATTTGTGCCCACAAATTACCTTGTATACCCACAATTTGTGCCCACAAATTATCTTGTATACCCACAATTTGTGCCCACAAATTACCTTGTATACCCACAATTTGTGCCCACAAATTACCTTGTATACCCACAATTTGTGCCCACAAATTACCTTGTATACCCACAATTTGTGCCCACAAATTACCTTATATACCCACAATTTGTGCCCACAAATTACCTTGTATACCCACAATTTGTGCCCACAAATTACCTTGTATACCCACAATTTGTGCCCACAAATTACCTTGTATACCCACAATTTGTGCCCACAAATTACCTTGTATACCCACAATTTGTGCCCACAAATTACCTTGTATACCGGAGATAATATGTGTAAAATTTCAGAGCTCCAAGTCAAAAAGTCAATGTGTTATGTACGAACGAGGAGAAGATTGGACGTCATGTTTTTAAAAATCGATTTTATTTTCCTATATTTTCCATTTGAATCATTAACAAGACATTAACTGTCAAAATTAATACAATTTGTTTTGTACGGGGGGAGACGATGGATTTGTGATTCAAAATCATTCTGCTTGTATAATATTATGAATTGAATAAATATATTTAAAATTAACTGGAGAATACAATAATTCCAAATGATAAATCAGCAATGTTTGCATCATTATCTTTCTCATGCACATAATTTTACAGTTTTATGAGCTATTTCATACTTCTTTCCTTGAAAATTGACTTTTGTGATTTTGGCTTCCGGAGAGGACATTTTTTGACGAATACATATATACCTACACACTGGCTACAAATAGTTGCGATATAAAAGAAATTGCATGAAATGAATGTTATAAGCAACTAATTTGCATAATTTAATGTGCAAGATTCTAGCAGGAATAACAAAAAAAAATGTTGCCAGATATTTAGCTGTTCCGGAGAGGACACTTTTTGACGGACAGGCATTTCCGGCACATATATGACTCCGTGGTAAACACACCTCAAGCCCAAACTTTTCTGTCTTCAGTGTCATGCAATAATAGGACGTGTTACTTCAGAATAGCTGAATAGTTCCAAGAATATGCATTCCTTCCCCATAGAATTAATGACGTGTTCCGGAGAGGACATTTTTGACGGACAAAAGATGTGATCAGGAAAACATATTTCCCATAATGCAAATTAATTACACTGAATTTTATTTCTTCTGTGGAACAAATTAGACCTTTCAATGCAAAATATGTTCAGTGTTAAACAATGCATATTATAATATAACTAGATAAAATTGACTGGACAAATTGAGGATATAGTGAATTGAAACATGCAATTGGGCAAAATTTATCTGATTATTGCCTCTCCATGGAATAATAAGCTCAGTGTGACAAAGACATCACAGGTGTAGGTGGGACACATGTCTACCTGTGTAGTTATGCATTAGACAACACCATTATACCAACACAAAACATAGTGGCATGGCCCCATCTTGTTATTTGTACTAGATAACCCTGATTGTGAAACAGCCCAAATCAGGATGTTGTGTGACTTGAAGTGGAACATGAAGGTGGTGTTGTCCTCATCATGTTGTTCTTGTTGTGTGAGATAGGTGATGAAGGTAGGAAGAATAACGTTGGAGCATGAAGTTGAATTGCTGCAATGGTCTGCCATTCTATATTATATTTACAGGACTCATCACCATCCACCCGCTCACACATTGACAAAGTGCAGTCACAGATCACCAGTGGGTCAAATGTTGAATCAAGATGGTGAATAACTGAACAGGTCTTTCATTTATGGAGAGGAGCTCCCTCTATATTGTTTCAGTTACTCCCCTCCAAACAAGCCGTGAATATTTCATCACACTTCTATCTGAGCCTTGTGGATGGTGGGGAGGTCTTCAGGGATCAGGAGCTAGGTGAATCACTTTTTGTAGAGTACAAGCCTCTATCCTGATTTTTCAGTTATGTTGTTGATGTGGCCCGCTCAGTTGAGCTTCTAGTCAATGGTGACCCTTGGGATGTTGACGACGAAGGATTCTAAGATGATGGCGCTGATGAAAGTCAAAGGTGTCTCACGGAGTTCTCCCTCGGTGGGGATCATTACCTGAGACTTTTCAAATAAAAATGTACCTTTCTACGTATCAGTTCAAGCTTGGATGTTGACAAGGTCGTGCTGGAAGTGGGCATGTGTTACTTCCTTGTTCGCGATGTAATGAATGATGCAGAACACCAATATATTTCAGATCATCCCCCATCCAAAAGCATGATCTTTTCTACACCCGTTAAACCACCGCCATCCACGATTTTGCTTCTGTATCCATCGTATCCACCCCCTGCATTCTGTTCTAGCTCTTCCACGAGCCTCGACTCCGTATGCAAAAAAAAGCCAAACAATTCATTGAAAAACTCCAGACCTCACTTAATGGTGAAGTGAAGGTATTTAATCGCAAGCTATCAAATGCAAACTGTGGCTGCCGGTTGCATCTTTTTCTGGGGACGCGGCAGTGCCCTCTGTAATGTACTTTTCATCAGTGCCAACTTGTTAGTCCTTTTACATCAAGAACTTTGTTCCATTTACTTGTCCAACCAATGGCAGTAGTGTCGGAATGGTATTTTTAATCTCGTTTCTAACCAATAATTTGGTTTCACACTACTATTGGGCTCTTGGACCTCCCCCCCTCAAGGGATGAGCATTGAGGAAGGCTTTAACAGGAGTGTGAGGACGCTTCCCGGCCTGGCAGTTTGCTATTTACACCGTCGTGGAAATGACTCACGGACTTGAGTTTCACTGGAGTTAAACCTCATTCGCGGCCCCGATCCTCCCGCAGCATTTTGCTCTCTGCACCCGCAGCTTTGTACCACATGCTATGCTGCGGCTCCATCTTCAGTTGGTTTTCACTCCTCTCAACCGTGGGACTGCGATAATCAAACAAAGCCCTTTTGGTGAGCAGCTTATTCCCACGGGCACTGGCTATCCATGACACCCGAGTCACCGATTGGATCGTGTTATTTTGTGGACATGACGCCAAATTGGTCCACTGGTGATGTGCCATCTCATGCTTTTTTATTGAACATGACTGTGCTCACCCATACTCAAGCTTAACAGCTTATGGGACACCACGCAGACCGGACACTCATCAACCATTTGCGGTGAGTACAAGTCCATAACTCGATTTTCTATTACCATTGCACCGGTACTCATTTTGCCGACCTCGGAAGGATGACACCACACCAGGTGTTAATTCAACGGCCGACAGAGGCTCAAACTGAAGACCCTAAGATCTTAAACCAGCTACCTGAACCATTAAGCCAACACCAAGCTTGGGTATTTAATGAAGTTCCCAAAGATGGTTGGGCCATTGACTTTGCCCTGTTGAATTATTGCAGTGATGTCTTTGGGTTATGACAGCCTGGTGTTGGCGCAGTGGTTAGGGCAGCGGCTTGAGATCCAAAAGGTCCTGAGTTCAAGCCCCGTTGGGCCACTGAATTAATACACCAGGGGGTTGACTCAGCCTGTCATCCTTCCGAGGTCGGCGAAATGAGTACCAGTGTACTGGGCGGGTGTATACCCCAGTTAAAATAGGTGTACCATATCCCTGTGTCGTAAGAGGCGACCAGGGTTGTGTCAGGAAGGGCATCCGGTGTAAAACATGTGCCAAATCACTATGCGGATCATAATGATGATCCGCTGTGGCGACCCCTAAAGGGAGCAGCCGAAAGGAGAAGAAGAAGAAGAGTCTTTGGGTTATGACAATTTTTTTGCTCACAACTACCAGCATCTTCTTTTGTGTTCGGTATTATTCGAGCCATTGGAGGATTGTCCATTTGATTCCTATAGATTTTAGCTTTACCAAGGATCTTTAGTGCCACACTCAATCAAATGCTGCCTTAAATGGATGACCGTGATGGGTGGGAAGGAAGTTTGAAGCCTTGAAGTCAGTGGGGTGAGGGGGAGGATTGGAATCTTTTGAAGCAGGGCTTCAACCCATGTCCTTATACAAGGCTTTGTATGAGGTCATTTGTTACTTTTAATGGTGTGTGGATATATGCATCAGGAAGTAAGATCATTGGTTTCAGGTCATTTATTGTCACATACCTATTCTGCATAGCTTGCAGGATTGTGAGTTGGACAAGCAGGCCATGACCTGCTCATGGACATATAACTTTTCTGCACATCTCACAGGATTGTGAGTTGGACAGGTGACTGTGACAGGTGGGAAGGAGGTTTGAAGTGGGGGAGGGGATTGGCATTCTCTCATGCAGGGCTGAAACCCATGTCATTGTTACAAGTTTTTGTCTATGGTCATTATTTACTTTTAACAATGTGTGTGTCGATATACAGGGTGCTCCAAAATAAATTCGGACAACTTTGGTTGTTAATATAATATTTAGAACAACAAATGATACAATGATACACTTTGGTTTATATGATACAGAAACTAATAAAGTTTTGTACACACCATCAAAACAATTCAATAAAATCACAAAATGGTCCAACACATGGAACATGTCTTTCAATCCTGACAAATCTCACACTCTCACTATGTCTCTCTGAAAGGACCGTCTGGAACACCCCCCCTCCCCATCTACTTTCTCAACAATCCTCTTGAAGAAGTCCTTTCATTCAAGTTTTTGGGTCTCACGATCTGCCATGATCTTTCCTGGGAAAGCCACATTTCCAACCTGGCCTCCAGAGCCAGTCGCCGACTGGGCATCCTCCATCATGCAAAGTCGTTCCTCGACTCACCTAAGCTCCTGACCACATCCAAAGCTTTCGTCTGCAGCCTCATGAAGTGTTACTCTCCCCTCTGAGCTGATGCTCCTGCCTCTCACATTTCTCGGCTTCACGCTGTAGAAACCAAGACATTTAGGATCATTGGTATCTCCCATGACGAGGCTGAGTCTTTGGGCCTCTCACTCTCTCACTGCAGGCAGGTCAGTGGTCTTTCTGTCTTTTTCCATCTCCTCTCCGGTCTCGCCCCCCCCCCCCCGCCCAGCTCTGTCTGCGATTTGTCCTCACCATATTTCCGTAGGGCGCTCAGGGTCCGCCAGCAACCCCCTTCTGGTAAAACTCCCAAAAATCGAGAATCATTGCTCACCTTTACGCTTTCATTCCTCTTTTTCCCCACCTTTGGAACTAACTCCCACACTCTCTTCAATCCCACCAGGTCTTCAAAACAGCTGTTCAACCACCACCTCTTATTTTCCCCCATCCAAAACCACGATCTTTTATACCCCCGTCAATCCACCCCAAACCCACCTCCTTCAAATTCCCTGCTTTCCTTCCTGAAAGTCCCTATCATGTAAGGACTGGAAAGTTCCTGTAATGTCCATCTTGTTTACCCTGTGTACTCCACCCCATCCCTCTCCCTTCCACAGATCTCCTAATGTCTCTGTTCCCCACTGTTTTGTTCTTCCCTCTCATCTCTTGCTCTCCTTGTTGTATGGTGGCTCTCATACGAGCCTTGACATTGTATGCAAAAAACAAACAAACAAACAAACTTGGTGGATGAGTTGGGTCGGTGACAAGAACAAGCCGGTTAGATTTTGGTTAAGGTCCAGATGCAGATCCAGCCTATCAGTGGGATACAAAACACAAACTGTTCAGCCTGGTGGAGGTATGTGCTCTCCTGAGTGCCATCCTAATTACCCCTGCCACCGAAGGTAGACAGAGTTTATGTCTTCACCCTTGTCTGTTTGTCGGTGAATGGGATATCTCAAAAGGTTGGAGATGGATTCGGATGAAATTTGGTGGATAGGTTGGGTGTGTGACAAGGACGAAATTATTATATTTTGGTGAAGATCCGGATAATGATAAGAGGATTGAAAAAAAAATTCATGTGATTCTTCACCATTGGGAAATGAGGTCAAAAACAATATTTCGCATGATATTTAAAAAAAGTTGTGGATGAGTTACGACAAAACTAGCTGGATGAATGCGTTAGGTGACAAGAACAAGCTGATTCGATTTGGGTTTGGGTCCGGATCCAGATCCAGCCTCTCAGTGGGAAACAAAACGTCAACTGTTCAGTCCAGCGGAGGTATGCACTCTCCTGAGTGCCATTCTCGTTCTGTTTTGCCTTTACAATTGAGTGGCTTGTTATACCAATTGAGAGTAAAAGTCAACCACAAGTACAAAATACTTTATTTCCAGAATGATTTAATGCACAAAATACTTTATTTCCATAATCTTAAACAATGCTTTTTCACCAGAACAGTTCATCAAAGCTAAAAATTCTGATTAAAAGAGGTGATTAACATAAATTAATTAAGGTAGGCGTGAATAATTTGCAAGCTGCCAAAACATTTTTTGGCAGGTTATTGTAAAAGTGATTACGGCTCATTCTGGAATGCTATTAACAACCAGCTACAGAAAAATAAAATAAAAATAAACAGTGACATAGCAGCAAAGACAAATCTAGATAGATCTTCGGAAGATTTATTAAAATAAAATAAAATAAACTATCTGGCTGATTTGCAAAGGGAAGAAAAATTCAATGTCGAGTGGAGAAGACGGAGGGAGAAAAGCGATAAATCAGAAGTATATATTCTGGAAAATTTAGGAAGAAGGTAAGTTTGTTGTTTTGGGTGTATTTAAGAATGCAGAATCATAATCCTATCAATAAAAGTTCCTCAAGTAAATATCTGTTGCACGGCAAAGCATGAAAAATACTTCTCCCGATGCGAGGATCACGTGCACCTTTTTCCAATGTAGAAAATGTGCCAGGCCGCCACGGGCCAGCCGGGCTAAGATATTTTCCATTATGAATATCTGGAGCCGAATCATGCTGGGTCAGGCCATTTTTGGATTTGGATAGCCCATGAAATCTTTAAGGGGCCAGGCAGGATGAAATACGAGTTCTCTCACAAGGAACTTCGACGCAGGAGGAGGCCATTTGACCCATAAATGCCGATGTTATGGTTGTTTGTCAGTGCTCTCCATTTTAAATTCTGAGTGTCAAGCAAGGAAGTAGCATGTACCGTTGAAAGCCTTTGGTATGACTTGGCCGGGATTCAAACCATTGACCTCCCGGACTCAGGATGGAATCTCCAACCATTCCACTACCAAGGATGGTAAGTAGAGTATTGCTGATTATTTTATGATTGGAAGGAAAAATAAGAAAACATTATTTTATGTTCTATAAAGAAAAAAAATAAAAATATATAACTTTTTAAACTTTAAAAGACCAATTTTTGTCAAAGTTCTTTCCATTCTGTAATCAAGTGAGGTGCAAAGCTCCCCACCCGTTATATGGGATGGTTCCTTTGTATGCAACTTTAACACGGAGACTGGAAATTTGTTTCTCGGCTTCTACTGGACGAAATTGGTTGCAAATTACAGAAGTAAATCCTTTGTACGTCGAGGTAATATGTTCCAAATTTCAGCAACATCCATTTCCGCATTCTTGAGTTTTTAATGAAAAACCTCGAAATTAACGTTGGTATCTGTCAGTCTGTCTGTCTGTCCGTCCACCCAAATTGTGTTGGTGCTCATATCTCAAATGCTATTCATTGAAACGAGCTGAAACTCGGAATATACATCAGACAATACATCCAATTAATGGCTCTCAAAACAAATTCCACCAAAATGCCATAGTTTTTGATTTTTTTTTTTCATAGTTTTTGCTCATTCGCTTGAGTTCTGTTCCTTTGCAGTACAAGTATGCATTGGCGGTGTTGTTAGAGGCAAAGACTCCTGCAGCAATCAAGGGAAGCACTAAACGCCCCTCCCTTTATATGGAACAGTTTCTCTGTATGCAACTGCAACAGGGATTGAAAATTCCAAAAGGCAGGGGGGTGACCCCCCCCAAAAAATAGGTATTTGCTTTCTCCGCCAAAACCACACGCACAATTTTGATGAAACTTGACTACATCCTTCATCACCCATGATATTCTTGGGGAAAGTGCCAGGGGCACATAAAAGGCTCCTTCATATGGTTTGTGCCATGTGGCAAACTAAATTTCTATATATATATATATATATATATATATATATATATATATATATATATATATATATATATATATATATATATATATATATATATATATATATATATAAAAATAAAGGTTCATATAAAAGGGCACCCCACATATATAGGTTAAAACCCGTCAGTACGTAAAGTTATTTGTTCCTTGAAAACGGAAACCCATAAGATAATGTGCATGTGTGTGATTAATCTGTTTAAATAATTGGCACGCCCTTTGTATGAATTTTCTGGAGCATTACTTGGTTCCTCCTTAGAACACAAGGGTAGTACAGCACGCACATGAGATTTTTTTTGAATGTGCCTTATTTTCTATCCTCTGGCATTTTCCTCAAGAATAACTATAGTACAATGTGACATCATGCATTTTTCTTGATATTGATCATTTTTCTTGGTATTGATCAGTGAGTGGTGAGCGACAGTAAATTGTGCCAGTTAATGAGAAAGGGTGACAAAGAGGAGGTGGATGCATTTATGGAGCTTTGGTCAGATGAGCTACCTCATGTTGAACTGGTCAATTAGGAATGAGAAAAGTGTTTTGCAAAATTTCACAGAAAATAGTTGCTGCCAGGTTTTCTTGCAATTTAAAATAAGTCCTCAAAAAAAAAAAAAATTTAAATGCAATTTTTTGGTGTGTGGAGGCGTTGTCTTCTGCTCACATCATCAACTACAGGTTTAGCGGATACGCTTCAAACTTCCATCGCATCCATTTTTCCACAGTGAGCAGTGACAAGAAGTGTATAGCATTTGACGTCATCAAATCATTTCCTTGGATGTCAATATTTCATGCATATCAGCTTCCATGTCAACATCTGATGTAATCAAAATACGTCTTGGGAAGTTGGTAAAGGGGGTGGAGTTATGATATGTCATAAAGGAAAACCATCTCCATGATCCAACCCTGTCTGGTATTCTTCAGTATAAAACAAGCAATGGACAACCACACAAAAGGAGGAATGCGCAAAATTAATGTGGTCCACAAAGGCAGAAGCAGGATTAAATGACTGTTTTGGACTTGATGTTCATCGGAGAGACAAACAGATCGATGTAAACTGTAATAGGAGCAGGTATAAAGCTGGGAAGAACTTCAAGAGAGAGAGAGAGAGACAGAGAGAGAGAGACCAAAGAGAGAGTGAGACCAAAGAGAGACCAAATTTAATTGTAAATGAAGACAAATGAAGTTGAATAAATTTTTCTAAAATGAAAAGGCAGGAAATGAAAACTAATCGACTTGCCCTCACATTAAATTAAATAAGGATTGTCGACATATTGTGCATGAGGAAGAGGGAGGGAGGGAGGGAGGTGCAAACTAAGGGATTGCAGGGAGAAAATAAAAGGAAGGGGTGGGGGAGGATGGAAAGAAAATGTTACTCATATACAATTTGTCACAGTAATTCGCTGTAAAACACTAACATGGAAGAATGCCAACGAAGTAACAGAAAACAAACCATATTAAAATGACAATACACTGACAGCAATTACATTTACTTAGGATGACCCATATAAATGGATACAGATCACTTTGAAGAAGTGAAGACGTACTTGAGCAGGATGGGTAGCATTTGGAAAATATAAGTCATAAAAAGCCTTGTGTCTGAAAATAAAAGTTTATACAATCAGTTTGTTCTCCTAGCAATGACATATGGCAATGAAACATGGTCACGAACGAAGAGCATAAAGCAAAAACTGATTACGATCGCAAAGATCCATGGGAAGATGACAAAAGGGACCAGAAGAGAAACGAATGTATCAGAAAGAATTCAAAATTCCTTGACATTTTGATCACAATCAAAAACTGAAATTGAACTGGGCTGAATGCGTAGCAAGAGTAACGGACAACTGGTGCATAACATGAATTCCACAATGCTGACCTAAAGAAGGCCATGGAAGAAACAGAGGTAGACCAAAGATCAGATTCGAGATACGGAATTGAAAATGTTCCTGGAGAGAATGGGCCATACATATCGAGGGAGGCCTTCATCATGTAGTGTACTAAATATGCTGATAAAGGCTCATTTTTTTCATTATATATACATATATATATATATATATATATGTTTATATATATATATATATATATATATATATATATATATATATATATATATATAAATAAATAATAGGCTCACCTATTCATTCTTGCAATTGTGAAGTCTCATAATTTGAATTTCATTCATTTATTCATTTCCAGTCCTTCAGTTTGAACCCAAAACGAGAATATTAAGAACTACAGCCAAACTAGTGCGATTCTTGAAGCCTTCGCAATATGTTCATGTCTGTTAAACATGACTGTGTAAGATGGCCGAGAGGTACGCACACTCGCCTCTAAGCTGTCCAGCCTTGGTTTTAACCTCGACCCAGCCATAAACTGTCATCCCGGTGTTTCACAGGTAGTGTGATTCATCAACATGTGTGCTGTCCCTTGGATGGACGTTAAACTTGGCATCCCGTCTGCCAGAATGGACATGTAAGATCCCATAGTATCCTCTGCGAAGAGTAGGCGAGCTATCGCCGGCACCATGACCAAATTCCAAATTCCTGCCCTAACCTACAGAGGGCACCACATCAGCGGCATAGCCACGCTCTCAGCCAATGATACTACCCTGTAGCTTTGTGCTGCCTACGAAAGAGGAAGAAATGACTGTATGTATAATTTCCTCGTGACCTTGTAGCAAAAGTTTGACTCCAAATACTTTGCATCTGGACAAGTTTGACTTTACCAGTAAGTAAGTAAGGTATGTCACCTTTGATTATCATTGGCCATTTTATTTGGTTTCATTTCGTTGCAGTTGTATCATTTTAACTATGCTGGAAGTCATAATATAAATAGAGAGGTGGGGGGGGGGGTAGGATGAAGGAAAAGATGACCTATTTGGGGGAGGAGCAGGGGGGAGAGTGGAGAACAAAAACCCCATGGCGTAACAAGACCATCATGAGGAATTACCTTACATAAAGAAATTTGTAGCGTATTGTAAAACACTTCAGTTGTGAAAAGCTGAACGGCAAATGTACAATTGTTTCTCATTATGCTCTGCAAAGGGTTTTTCTTCATACACAAGGAATAAATAAAAGTCATTTGGATAGAAAACAAAGAAAAATGAACAAACTTTTAGTGGCAAATCAAATTGTGCAAACGGTGTAATAGTCTGTTAACTGTGTAACCCCATAGTCTTGAAACAATGTTCAAATGGTGTTCGACACACAAATCACAGTTGTACAATATACAGTACTTGCGGTTCTTACATTAAATCCCGCAGTTGGAACTCTCTTCGGCAGAGCAATCTGCAAAAGTACGAGGGTGAAAATGAAGCGTTCGTTCAATTAAAATGAAATCGCATGCAAAATGCACTCGCCACAATTTCTGTCTTAACAATAGACGTCACATGTTCGTGGAATGAAAAGTAAATCTTGCAAGTTAAAAGTTCAACAGACAAGGCTATGACAACTCCAAAAAAAACATAAAAAAGAAAAACACCATGAAAGCTTACATATCACATCATATTATGAAGAAGGTCAAATGAAAAGTGAAGTTGACTCATGTTTATTTTGATCTCTTGTGTCTCGCCCCACCACGGGAAAGTGCGTACATATTATTACATGCAAGACAGGGACATAAGTTATTGATCTTCTTCATAGTTTGTTCACACTAAAAGAGAGTGGATGGCTTGGCAGGAACGCCTTGTGCCGGGTGGGTGGGCAGTTGTTCAAACGAAATAAAATGAGCAGGTCCAAATTTGAGAGAAGTTCAAAGTACATGACCGTAGACCGGACTGTAACCGGCTCTCTCACTTTCGTGCGCTTGGAGGCGACCGCCTCATGAATCTTTCTACGATTTGCAATGAAGAAGTCCTAATGCTGAGAATAGCCGAGAATCCTTTCCCCAAGAACAGAAGCAAGTCACTTTCAAGAGACCGTTGACACGTCTGTGAGATAATTTGGTGAGATCCATACAGTTCATGAGAGGAGTCGGCAGCACGTCACACAACTCATTCTCATGGTTCCACTAGGTGATGCTACGAGTTTTTTGGTGAAGAGAAAATTTTGACAAAATATATTGATGGAGCCCATTTGAGATACTTGTTCTTGGGACCCCATCTCCACCTATTACCAGTGCCAGGTGAAAGTGCATACTTGCCTTTGGCACCAAGAGGCATGAATTGGATGCAATGTATGCTGTGCCATGCCAAAGTATTGGTCATAACTGTAAATTTAAAGCTTAAAATGTGTGTTCTTGCTATAAGGTGTGTATATGACAGAAGTGGAGCATCATTGTGCATCATTTAATAATTCATACTCCCATGACTTTAAGGCCAGGTATTGGAGTTATATAAAAACCCAGGTATTGTAGTCACATAAAAGGTATTCAAGTCACATATATACATTACATTTCAGATGCAGCCTGCACCTGCTGTTTGTATCGAGCTCGGCTGTGTCATTGATGCAGTGCCCCCTAGAGGTTGGAGAAGGAATTTGGAATTTGGTCAGGGTGCTAGCGATAGCTCAACTATTCTTCGCGAAGGATATCTTTAATGTCCACAAACGAAGCTGGCAGATGGGATGCCAAGTTTAACATCTATTCGAGGGACGGCATACATATTGAAGCCTCACTCTGTTTGCGGGACACCATGATAACACTTTATAGCTGGACTGAGATGCGAACCCAGGCTACACTGCTCAGAGGCGAGAGTGCATATCTCTCTAAGCCACCCTGCCAGTCTCTTCAAGTCACCTAAGACCCAGGTATTCAAGTCAAGTAAAACCCAGGTATTCAAGTCAAGTAAAACCCAGGTATTCAAGTCAAATAAAACCCAGGTATTCAAGTCAAATAAAACCCAGGTATTCAAGTCAAATAAAACCCAGGTATTCAAGTCACATCAAACCCAAGTATTCAAGTCAAATAAAACCCAGGCATTCAAGTCAAATAAAACCCAGGTATTCAAGTCAAATAAAACCCAGGTATTCAAGTCAAATAAAACCCAGGCATTCAAGTCAAATAAAACCCAGGTATTCAAGTCAAATAAAACCCAGGTATTCAAGTCAAATAAAACCCAGGTATTCAAGTCACATCAAACCCAAGTATTCAAGTCAAATAAAACCCAGGCATTCAAGTCAAATAAAACCCAGGTATTCAAGTCAAATAAAACCCAGGTATTCAAGT
Source organism: Eptatretus burgeri (assembly GCF_056783735.1). Lineage (NCBI taxonomy): Eukaryota > Metazoa > Chordata > Myxini > Myxiniformes > Myxinidae > Eptatretus > Eptatretus burgeri. The sequence goes on along the minus strand of NC_140972.1, from coordinate 64,898,372 downwards.
CAAATAAAACCCAAGTATTCAAGTCAAATAAAACCCAGGTATTCAAGTCAAATAAAACCCAGGTATTCAAATCAAATAAAACCCAGGCATTCAAGTCAAATAAAACCCAGGTATTCAAGTCAAATAAAACCCAGGTATTCAAGTCACATCAAACCCAAGTATTCAAGTCAAATAAAACCCAGGCATTCAAGTCAAATAAAACCCAGGTATTCAAGTCAAATAAAACCCAGGTATTCAAGTCAAATAAAACCCAGGTATTCAAGTCACATCAAACCCAAGTATTCAAGTCAAATAAAACCCAGGTATTCAAGTCAAATAAAACCCAAGTATTCAAGTCAAATAAAACCCAGGTATTCAAGTCACATAAAACTCAGGTATTCAAGTCAAATAAAACCCAGGTATTCAAGTCACATCAAACCCAAGTATTCAAGTCAAATAAAACCCAAGTATTCAAGTCAAATAAAACCCAGGTATTCAAGTCACATAAAACTCAGGTATTCAAGTCAAGTAAAACCCAGGTATTCAAGTCACATCAAACCCAAGTATTCAAGTCAAATAAAACCCAGGTATTCAAGTCAAGTAAAACCCAGGTATTCAAGTCAAATAAAACCCAGGTATTCAAGTCACATCAAACCCAAGTATTCAAGTCAAATAAAACCCAGGTATTCAAGTCAAATAAAACCCAGGTATTCAAGTCAAATAAAACCCAGGTATTCAAGTCAAATAAAACCCAGGCATTCAAGTCAAATAAAACCCAGGTATTCAAGTCAAATAAAACCCAGGTATTCAAGTCAAATAAAACCCAGGTATTCAAGTCAAATAAAACCCAGGTATTCAAGTCAAATAAAACCCAGGTATTCAAGTCAAATAAAACCCAGGCATTCAAGTCAAATAAAAACCAGGTATTCAAGTCAAATAAAACCCAGGTATTCAAGTCACATCAAACCCAAGTATTCAAGTCAAATAAAACCCAGGCATTCAAGTCAAATAAAACCCAGGTATTCAAGTCAAATAAAACCCAGGTATTCAAGTCAAATAAAACCCAGGTATTCAAGTCAAATAAAACCAAGGTATTCAAGTCAAATAAAACCCAGGTATTCAAGTCACATCAAACCCAAGTATTCAAGTCAAATAAAACCCAGGTATTCAAGTCAAATAAAACCCAGGTATTCAAGTCAAATAAAACCCAAGTATTCAAGTCAAATAAAACCCAGGTATTCAAGTCACATAAAACTCAGGTATTCAAGTCAAGTAAAACCCAGGTATTCAAGTCACATCAAACCCAAGTATTCAAGTCAAATAAAACCCAGGTATTCAAGTCAAGTAAAACCCAGGTATTCAAGTCAAATAAAACCCAGGTATTCAAGTCAAATAAAACCCAGGTATTCAAGTCAAATAAAACCCAGGTATTCAAGTCACATCAAACCCAAGTATTCAAGTCAAATAAAACCCAGGTATTCAAGTCAAATAAAACCCAGGTATTCAAGTCAAATAAAACCCAGGTATTCAAGTCACATCAAACCCAAGTATTCAAGTCAAATAAAACCCAGGCATTCAAGTCAAATAAAACCCAGGTATTCAAGTCAAATAAAACCCAGGTATTCAAGTCACATCAAACCCAAGTATTCAAGTCAAATAAAACCCAGGCATTCAAGTCAAATAAAACCCAGGTATTCAAGTCAAATAAAACCCAGGTATTCAAGTCAAATAAAACCCAGGTATTCAAGTCAAATAAAACCCAGGTATTCAAGTCAAATAAAACCCAGGTATTCAAGTCACATCAAACCCAAGTATTCAAGTCAAATAAAACCCAGGTATTCAAGTCAAATAAAACCCAGGTATTCAAGTCAAATAAAACTCAGGTATTCAAGTCACATAAACCCAGGTATTCAAGTCAAATAAAACCCAGGTATTCAAGTCACATCAAACCCAAGTATTCAAGTCACATCAAACCCAAGTATTCAAGTCACATAAAACACAGGTATTCAAGTCAAATAAAACCCAGGTATTCAAGTCAAATAAAACCCAGGTATTCAAGTCACATAAAACCCAGGTATTCAAGTCACATCAAACCCAAGTATTCAAGTCACATAAACCCAGGTATTCAAGTCACATAAACCCAGGTATTCAAGTCACATAAAACCCAGGTATTCAAGTCACATCAAACCCAAGTATTCAAGTCACATAAACCCAAGTATTCAAGTCACATAAAACACAGGTATTCAAGTCAAATAAAACCCAGGTATTCAAGTCAAATAAAACCCAGGTATTCAAGTCACATAAAACCCAGGTATTCAAGTCACATCAAACCCAAGTATTCAAGTCACATAAACCCAGGTATTCAAGTCACATAAACCCAGGTATTCAAGTCACATAAAACCCAGGTATTCAAGTCACATCAAACCCAAGTATTCAAGTCACATAAACCCAGGTATTCAAGTCACATAAACCCAGGTATTCAAGTCAAATAAAACCCAGGTATTCAAGTCACATCATACCCAAGTATTCAAGTCACATAAAACTCAGGTATTCAAGTCACATCAAACCCAGGTATTCAAGTCACATCAAACCCAAGCATTCAAGTCACATAAAACTCAGGTATTCAAGTCACATAAAACTCAGGTATTCAAGTCACAATATTGCGATTGTTGATAGGTCTTTGTGAATTATTTCTTGTAAAATTTATTTCTCAATTTCGATGCTTTCAGAAGAAGGTAAAAAATATCGCTTAAACAGCACTGCCAAACATCAGTTGCAGGTTGCTCCAGATGTAGCTTGATATATCAGCATGGTGGGTAATAAGCCTGCATAAAAGTCAGGCATGACTGTCAGAGCAATGGTAGATGTAGTGCTCGCAGCAGGGTAGCAATTTTGTTTTTCATTTTCACTTGTTACCTCTGCCACTGAAGGTGGGTGGAGGTTATGTTTTCACCCCTGTTTGCTTGTCTGTCTGTCTGTCTGTCTGTGAATAGGATATCTCAAAGAGTTGTGTAAAGATTTGGACAAAATTTGGTGGAGAGGTTGGGTGTGTCACGAGGACGAAATTATTGGATTTTGGTGAAGATCCGGAAGCTAGAATTTTTAACGTGATTCTTCACCATTGAGAGATAAGGCCAAAACTGATATATATCTTGGAGCAGCAGGGGCCAGAAAAGAGGCTTATTTCGTGAGATACCCACACCAGCAGTACCACATTTTCTAATGTGGTTATTATTGACCACCTACTATCCCTGTACATGAAAACCAATGATGCCAGTCTGGGAAATGGTGGCATTCTGAGAAATAGGTCAATTCAGGTCGTTACCCCTGAATTTGGTAATATTTAGTAAAACGGCTATAGTTTTTATAATTTTCATGTTACAATACCTTGATATACATCAAACTGATCCTAAGACAATAGGCTATAACATGCAATAACAAAAAAAAAACATGTGGCTGATAATTGTAAGTGCAGAACCAATTTTATTACAAATTTTGCCCCCAAAATTCAAATTTTCACATTTTTCAAATACTTTTAGCATCACTCAGCACATGCATAATATAAAAGTATCAAATATTAAGCATTAAAAAGTTTCTCTAGGGTCTGCTGCAATTATTCATATATAATATATTCTATTATCTGAAAGGTAAATCATATTTTCATCACATTTTGTCCAAGATGTCTGAAAATACCTGAAAATGGTATTATTCAATACTCATGGCAAATGACCATTAATTTCATATGAAATGTCTTTGAAATAATATATTGTTGTAATGAATTATAATTATTCATGAGTATATCAATAACACACAGGGATAGATCCAGAATTTTTGGAATGGGTGGGGGAGGGGGTTACAAATACCTATGTACCAACCCCTAAACCACCCCTAAACCCTTGTCATAGGTACCCCATTCATAGGTACCCCCTCCCCTTCCTCAATATCACTAAATACATATGCACTAAAAAAAAGTGCCACCCCTAAACCCTTGTCCAAGGGAGCAACAATGGCAAAAGCGTTTATTGCTGAGCACTTCATAGTACCTGAAGGAGAAGATATTCCCAAGAAGAGTCTTTATGAGCCCATCCCAAGATCAACAATCAAGACCATGGTGAACATGCACCAGAAAGTAAAAGTGAAACACAAGGATGTGACCATTGATGGTGAAGTGATGTATTTGAGGCTTCTTGCTGTCAATGCCAACAAGAAGGTGCCACTGAAGCGAGTCTTATCATTCGATAACTCTCCAGTGCCCCTGAGCCTTTTCACAGATGATGGCAACATGACAACTTGTGCTAAGTCAGACTTCATGCGCAACCTTGAAGAGCTGGTACCTGGAGAGAAAATTACAACAATACAGAGGAGTGATGTTGTTATCTTCGATGGACATGCATCCATCCAGATGCTGGGAGTTCCAAATACTGTAGAGAAGGTGACTTTCAAAAACATCGCACAAAGGTTCCTTGCCTATATTCTGCACACCAGCAGCACCATTACAGCCAGCAATACCCAAGTCCATCAAGTGCACATTGTCTTTGACAAATACACCAAGGATAGCATCAAAGCTCAAACCCGTGCAAGGAGAGGTGAAGGACAAGGTCACATCTACCATGTGAAAGTAGATGCACTCATCCCTCAGAACTGGAAGCAGTTTTTGACCCATGGAGAGAACAAGGCAACCTTGGCACGGTACTACACACAGTATATCACAGAAAATGCACCAGAGCTATTGAAGGAAGGACAGACCATTTTTGTCAGTGGTGGTCAAGAAGATCAAGCATCTTCCATTACATGTGAAGGAGTAAAATAAGTTAGTTCCTTGTGCTCCAACCAAGAAGAAGCAGACACAACAATCATCCTCTATGCTGTAGCTGCAGCAGATGATGGGGCACAGACTATTGTGGCGTGCAGCCCTGATACTGATGTTCTTGTCCTCTTAGTTCACCATAGACAAGCAATCAAGACCAAAGAGATCTTCTTTTTGACTGGTCATGATGGCAGGCACACACAGCTTACCCGTTATATACCTGTGCACACCATCTATGATACACTCACCACTGAACAGCAGACAATTCTTCTGTCAGTCTATTGCGTGACTGGTTGTGATACGGTAAGCTCATTTTTCAGCCATGGAAAGCGCACTGCCTTTAGGATAATGATGCAGAACGCCGACCAGTTCCAGCCTCTTGGTTTGCTAGGATCTGATGAGCAAAACATTTCAAAGGAGATAGAAATGGCAGCCACAAAGTTTGTCGGCTACATGTATGGCAAGACAAACTGCATGTCATTGAATGCCCTGAGGTGTCAGAAGACTGGACAGAGGAACATCCAGGGAAAGAAACTACCACCAACAGAAGACGCTTTTAGTCCGCATCTACTTTGCTCTGCTTATCAGCTGTTAATATGGAGACAAGCTGCATACCCTTCTCCAACCTTACCTGATGCAACAGCATATGGCTTCGAACACAGCCCAGGTGGCACTGGTCTCCAGCCTCAAATGATGAGTCAATCGCTAGCTGCTCCAGAGTTGTTAAATGACCTTGTGTGTGACTGTCAACCCAATACCTGTGCAGTGGAGTGTTCTTGCTTGGAGAGTGGCCAACCATGCACAGCAGCATGCACCTGTGAAGCCTTGGTGGATGGAGGGGACAAATCATGTTAAAATTCCTTTACTCTCTCTCTGCATTTTACAGTGATAATTCAGACTCAGATGCAGACGAGATATCAACATAATATGTAACAATAATGTTGACAGTTTCCTGGTATTTATCTTAGTAACTGATAATTTTGTTAGAAAGATTGCATTTGATGCCAAAAGTAGAGAGTTTGTACAAACAGCCATTATAGTCCTCAATATTTCTTTGAAATGTATTTTCAACAAAGTACATTGAAAAATTACCATTTAAAAAATATTTATAGTATATAATAATTTGTACCCCCCCCCCCCCATTTACACAAATCCTGGATCCATCCTTGTGTGTTGTTGATATACTCATCAACAAATATAATTCCTTGTGACAACATAATATTTGAAACAAATTTTTCTCTTAATAAATATGAAATTAATAAAGTTAATGGTCATATGCCATGAGTACTGAATAATACCATTTTCAAGTATTTTCAGGCATCTTGGACAAAATGTGATGAAAATCTGATTTACACTTAAGATAATACAATGTACTATATATGAATAATTGCAGCAGATTCTAGAGAAACTTTTTAATGCTTAATATTTGATACTTTTATGTTATGCATGTGATGAGTGATGATAAAGTAAATTAAAAATCTGAAAATTTGGATTTTTAGGGCAAAATTTGTAATAAAATTGGTTCTGTACTTACTATTTTCAGCCACATGTTCTTTGTTGTTATTGCATGTTATAGCCTATCGTCTTAGGATCAGTTTGATGTATATCAAGGTATTGTAACATGAAAATTATATAAACTGTAGCCGTTTTAGTAAATATTGCCAAATTCAGGGGTCAACGACCTTAATTGACCTATTTCTCAGAATGCCACCATTTCCCAGACTGGCATCATTGGTTTTCATGTACAGGGATAGTAGGTGGTCAATAATAACCACATTATAAAATGTGGTACTGCTGGTGTGGGTATTTCCCTCTTTTGGTGGCCCCTGCTGCTCCACTAATATGGCATGACATCTCAAAAAGTTATGGACAGATTCGTACCAAATTTGGACAGGTTGGGCGTGTGAGAAGTACGAATTGAATCAATTTTGATGACGATCCAAATCCGGATCCGGATAGCAGAATTTTTATAAAAGTGATTCTTCACCATTGAGAGATGGGGCCAAAAACGATGTATAACATGATATCTCGAAAAGTTGTGGATGAGTTATGACAAAACTCGGTGGATGAGTTGGTTGGGTGACAAGACAAGCCGATTAGATTTTGGTTCAGGTCCTGATCCAGATCATCATGAAAATGCAAAACGTAAACTATTCTGCCTGGCAGAGGTATGTGTTCAACCAAATGCCTTTCTCGTTGGAAATACAACACCATGCTTGGAAAATGATTGATGTAAATTCGATTAAATATGAATAAACACCAACTGGCACAGTCTTTCACTTTTCAAACCGATATGTCAACAATCCTGTCCATGGAATACTTTGTGGACTCACATTAAAACATTCTGTTCTACATTAAGCAAAGAAAAAACTCAATATTTTTGTGGTTGTGGGGGTAGATGGAGGAATTTCAAAGCAAAGTTAAGATTGGATAAAGTTGCTTGGTTCGTGGATGTGTAGGAGATGTCTGAATGTAAATTAAGCAGGGAAGCTATGAGCTTAAGTGTTACTTGTCACCACACGGTGGGTGGTGCTGTGTTTGTGAGGGATTAAGGCCAATTTTCCCCAGTATGTAATTGCCCCCTGTGACCTTTTCCTATGTTTTTTGGATTTCAAGGCCGGCGATAAAAAGGGATCACGTCCTTAAAACAGCGACAAATGAACTGCACATCCAAGCAGGCAGAAAGCCCTGCCTCCAGGGGTGACAACTAGTGAGGCCATGCCCCTGGAGCGGATGATTAATGGGCGTGACGTCAGAAAGACGATCGAAGGAAAGTGGGGTTCGGAGCGGGAGAATGGAGAGGACACAGTGGTGGGGGTATACGATCGAATAAGGGGGTCTTGCTTGTTGACTGCGTCTGGACACGACGAGATACAGCAACACAAATCTCGTGTCGTGCTGTGAATTTGCCCGTGTGCTGGGCAAGACGCTAGCCATTCCTGTTCGGCTGAGCCGTGAAGTGTGTACATTTCTGAGGAGGGAAGAACAGCATGCCTCGTGGCCTTATCACGGGGCCTCAGAGATAGTCTCGTCGTATGAGTCAGGTTCCTTGTGTCCATAATTTGACGTTCGTTGGAATTTTTTGGAGAGTAGCTAACCCCAACATTTTTGGAAAGCTTAAACAATACCACAACAGAAAATCCATGTTTCACATTTTTTCAATGCATATAATGTGGTCAAATAGGTCGTTTTGGGGGTAAAAACCCGTTTTTTTTATTACAGCTCTGAAAATTCAAAATTAATTGCAAGCAAGCAACTGATGATGCATAATTGTTAACTCGAGGACAGTTCTTAATATAGAATACATATATCTGTATTTTGAACAATGGTTGCCATGGAAACAACTATCATTTTGTCAAATTACCGTTTATTTAATGTATTGCTTTCAAATCTTGAAACGAGTAACGCATGAATATGGGGATCAGTGAAATGTACTTAATGTCAAATATGAGTTTGTAGCCAATTGGCATCACTGTCTCTAATGTCACTCATCATTGCCATCCTCATCATCACTATTATGGTCATGCCGTTCAATGTTTGAGTTCTCGTCATTCTCAGATGAAGTGCTGCACATGCGAAGATCAGTGCATGTTAAGTTCTTGGCCCTGCAGGAACATCTCTGTGATGAACATTCTGTTTTGCACTGGCACCTTATCATCTCGATAATTGCCTTTGGTACAGGGAGAATGTCTGTTGTTGTCGGTTTGAGTTGACCACTCGTGTCCTTGTGGAAGCCATCCTTCAATGGATCAAGAAATGTTTGCTGAGAAATTGCTGCTTGACCCCAAACATATGCCTGGATATGTACCCGCATGATATGCTGCCTCAGAGCACCGACAGTTGGTGGTAACTTGTCATTCTCAGCCATGTTCTTACGGAAGAGATGCCACCGAAGTTCAGGGATGGTGGAAATATTGACACCACTTGGACAATAACCTGAACAGACAAATCTTGCTAAAGTTGTGTATAGGTCCTCTGACAGTTCAGCATCCTTACAGAGCATAGCAAAGGCATCTACCATGTCGTCATCGGCCTTCAAGTAGCACTGGAACCACTTTGCCTTACCATGTTGAGTGAACCGCCCAGTATTATCGGCACCTGTGAATGCATGGAACGCCGGCAATGCCTGGGATCTCTCCTCACCTCGGGCCTTCCAGATTGGCTCGATTTTGTCAATGCTTGATGCCATCAAGATAGATGCGCGTCTTGGCAGGAGATGATAGTTTGCTATGGCAAGAACCAGAACATCCGTATCGGGTGAGAATATCGTCAGCTCAATATCTCCCGTGTGTTGCTGTGATGCAGCTATTGCTTTGCTGGATCATCAACGTATCGGCCTCCTCATGGTTATTCGCCTCAAATTGGAGACCCCTGTTGCTCGACGTCCGCCCAGATGCCGAAACGACTACCACCTTTGTTGAATCGCGGTTGTATTCTAGAGTTCTCTCTGCCAAGTACTCCGTCAGATCAGCCTTGGTTTGATCATGGGACAGAAATCGACTCATCGTGATGTGTTTGATACTGGTATCATCCTTGACCTGATATTGGAGTGGTGCCTTTCCTTGATGTCGTTTGTCTCTGGTTGTGCTCTTGAGGGAATCTTGCTTGTATGTATCAAAAACAAGAATTACATGGTCGAAGCCTCTGGTCAGACTCATCACCCTATTATTGAAACATTCACTGAGGTCCTTCACCGTCACGACCATTGTTGGTTTCTTGGTCATTTTCTGGACAACTACCATTCCATCCATGACTGCGACCTTCGTGCTAGTACTGCCATCAATTACAGCATCAGCGGGTCCTGCTTCCATGTGTGTGACATCAAGCTCATCTTCTGGTAAAGACGGTTCCTTGTTGGCAAACTTCTCCAAGTTGTGGATTAGCTTCGACTTGTCGGTGCATGACAGTCAGCTACCGTTTGGTGCCAACAGGGCCCCCAGTGTCACAGTGAATTCAAAGTTGCCAATTGCATCCTTCTGGTCGACGTCCCTGCTGGATCTGGAGAGTACCATCAGTCTACCATACAAATCCTTGGTTTCTTTTAGATCTACTGTCTTGTCCCTGATCTTGATTGCTAGTGTTGTATTGCCAGACATGTACATTCTGTTCTTCTCCTTCTTCACTGGTGCCCATAGGCTGACATCACCATTGATCCGTTTAGCAACAAAATCTTCATAGAGATTCTGTCCCGTTTCATCAATGTTCAGTATCTGTGATACAAATTCTTCTGGCACATAAGCGTGGGTGACCACATTGAAGAGCTGGTTACCCTCAACTTCAAATGTATTTTCATGACTAAGTATGGCAGCCTTGATTCGGTCAATTGCATTGTGTTCACGCTTGACGACACTTGGAGACCAGCCATGGTACTCAGTGATCTCACTTTCCTTCAGACCAAACTGTCCTTTAAACTCGCAAGACAAGCGTGACAGTTCAGGTGCAGCCAAGAAGAATTGCTGTCTGGCATTTGCATTATTTGATATGCCAATCAGCATACCTTCAGCAACCTGTTCAGATGTTCAACAGCGTGGTCTGCTCCGATCGATACAAATGGGATAGTATTCTTGGTGACCGAAATATTGCTTGCTTCGAGCTCCCTCCAGCTCTCTGGATGGCTGGTCTTAAACGCATACATGTCAGTCAGATATGTACCTTGGCCAGAGCCGCTTGTACTTGATTCTGTCCATGGCAAAAATATCTTGCTGAGTTCTTCACCGGCTTGAAGATGAAGGTTTAAGTCAGCATTCCGAGAAAATATAATTAAATATATATATATATATATATAAAAATGGCAATTCCACTCCAAAAATGTTGTTTCCATGGCAACCGACAGTCAAAATGCAACATTTTATTATCTTATAAAATCCATTGTTAGCCATTTAACAGTAATCCATCATCAGTTGGTTATTTTGTATTGTTTCAGATTTTTTTAAAATTGGAATAAAAAAAAAAAGCGTTTTTCACCCCAAAACGACCTTTCCAAAAGTTGAAAAAAAATGTGAAACATCATTTTTTTCTTTAATTAGATTTTAAACTTCTCAAAAATCTAGAGGTTTGCTACTCTCCAAAAAATTCCAACGAAATTACACAAGGAACCTGACTATATGGTCGAGGAGGAAGGTGTGCGATCGTTGTGAGTGAACTGGTGTAAGAGAGGAACGTTCGGCATATTCGTTCATGAGAAGCCGCACGCCAGTTGGTGAGCCCTGGCGTTGAATACCGCCTCACAAATTACCCCACGTAATTTTGTTTTCCCGCCCAGAGGGTGGCTTGGCACCATTTTGGATGCATCTTCCCGTGCAGGACGATGCTGCTCAACCACAAAGTTCAATAAAGACCACCTCTCGACAAAGCTAAAGGCCCGGTCACACCTTGACGTTTTAGCCAGCGATGGCAACGTATTAAAATATATGTAAAACGCTGGCTTACGTTGAACTTTTGATGTTTTTTTTTAAAGATTCGGACGTATTCATAGCGACTTGGTCGTATATATAACGCATTGGTAACGGACACAAAACGTTTCGTTGTGTTATAGATAACTTATACCAACGAATGCTGAACCTGTTGTCGGCCTACACAACCGATGCCCAACGATAGTCTAACTTAGGCATAGCGCATTGCACGCAACGCCGACGATGTTGTGATGTAGCCTATTAAAAGGCTGACGCACAACGATTCGAATCATAACTGCCGTAGAAATGGAAGTGTCAACATCGCAGTCACACCTTGGCGATCTTGCCAGCGTATGCCGACCTAAGAAAAATGTGTCTAAAACGTTGGGGCACGTCAAATACGGTATGAGTAAGTTTGGTATACGCGAGTAGAACGCTAAAGTACGATATCATACATCGTAGTAAGTAGAGTACATCAAGAAATTTTAAACATGTTCAAAATTTTACGACGTACTCAGCGTATGACACACGTTCCGCATGCGATGGGGATAAGTTTTACACACGATATGTGGACGCTTACACACGTCCACAAACGCTACTTATAAGCTACTCATAAGTCGAAACACATCGTGGTAATGTCTTTTTTACGCGAAACTTATTTCTAACTTATGTTTAACGTGCTTTGAACCAATTCTTTACGTAGTCCCAACACACATCGACGTATGTAGACGTATTCCAATGACGTCTTCCGGTCGACAAAAAAATAAAAAAATGAACGTGTTTCTAGCTTACAACTGCCATATAAAGACGTGTTCCCAGCGGTTTTGGGAATTGGTATATAAAAATGCTGCTCATAAAAGGGGAACCCAACAGTGTTTTCGAGTCCTTTTTGAGTCGATGTCCATGTCAGCAGTAACAGTATCAGTATCAGTACCAGTATTAATATTAGTAGTAGTTTGTTCATGTTGGCAGTAGTAGGTGAGTGTGAGGGGGAGGGTGTGGGTTATGATGGATCGTCCTTGCGTCCGCGTGTCCACGGGTCGGAGACATCTTTTAACCATTGTTCGAACTTCTTCGCGGCTAATTTTTTATGGGGCTTTTTCAACAATGAGCTATAGCTTGTTTTTACGATTTAGGTCTATTCATAACGGGTTGGACAAATGCACAATGAACTAATAATGTGCATAGAGCGCTTTGATTACTTATAGATACGATATACCAACGAATAATTATCGTGAAGCTGGCGTTAACAAACTATGCCCAACGATAGCCTAACTTATCCATATCGTGCGGCAGTTTATCTTTGCAGGTGACGTAGGGTTTGCTATTCATAGGCTGCCACTCAACGATTTAAATGGCTGCATCTCCACTATTGAAAGTAGACGCTTGCGCTCAACAATTGGATTTTTTTTTACACTCAACGACTTTTAAACGGTACCACTCAACTATTTTCATTGTTTACAATGAACGATTTAAATTGCTGTCACTCGCCTTTGTTTTTTGACGTTGGGGTTTGGAAATTTGAAGCATTTCTTCTGAACGTGTTAAAACGCTCAAACTCGACTATTTTAAATAGACGCTGCCGATGGACAATTGGAATCATAGCCAAGCTAGACATCAAAGTCTGAACATCCTCGTCATGCCGAAGAAAAGTTTGAAGAATGCTGCAAATAAGTGTCCTGGCCGTGGCCGTGGACGCTGACGCAAGGATGATCCATTATACCGACGTCTTTCAGCCTATGAGTAACTTAAAAGTAACGTCTGTCGATGTGTGGCAACGATCGCGTAACGTGCCAACAACACGTTAATCATAGGTTAGAAATAAGTTTCGGGTATGCTAAACATTACCTCGGCGTGTCTCAACTTATGATTAACTTACAAGTAGCATGTGTTGACGTCTGTCAATGATTTCAGACTGTGCATACAACTTGTGGCCAGCGTAGCGGAACGTGTGAGTCATACGCCGGCATACGTCGTGAAATTTCAAGCATGAAAAAATTTGAGGACAACCAAAAAGTACAACGTTTAAAGCCAATGTACAACAACGTATGGCAGTGTTTTTCAGCGTGCTCTCAATGTTATCAAAACTTACCCATAACGTATTCAACGTGTGCCAGCGTTTTAGAAAAAAAAATTCAAAAAAATCGGCATACATTGGCTAAAACGTCAAGGTGTGACCGGGCCTTAAGTGCCAGAATAAAGGGAGGATTTTCTTTTCTTTTATTTTCCCCTTGTCTGTGTTGAAGTCCGTGTGTACGCAGAGGCGCCTCGACTTTCAGCTTTAATTTACCTTGCGTTTTATTTTTACACTTTGAATTATTACCATTGTAAATATTTTCTCTATTTTCATTAAACCCCCGTGTTAATTTTAAGTTGTTTGTGTTGTCTATTTGTCGTGGGTTCGAGATAAACCCCATTGTGCTTACGTCCGTCTGCTCCGTCCGTGTCGCCCTTTTCTTCCAGAGCACGCCATAATCTCTAAGAAACTCGGTTGTTCGCCTCCAAGGAAAACCGACCGTTCAGCGATCTGGCCTGGTCGGTGTTAACCGCCCATCCACGACAATTGGGTTGGGGGAATTAACGCAACCGCTCAGGGCCACGACAAAATAAATATTTTACAATTTTTAATTATCTGGATTTAAAATTTGATTTCTTATCGATTTACAAGAATGCAAAATGGACAAAAGTAGAATAATACAGCTATTTTAATGGCTACTTGTTAAAAAGGATAATCCTATTTCGGCTGGAAGGACTCTTCTTCCATCCTTTTGGTGCGGGTGGCTGACAGGATGGCCGAGAGGTACGCACGCTTGCCTCGAAGCTGTCTCGCCTGGGTTTGAATCCCATCCCAGCTATAAACCGTCATCCAGGATAATTCATGTTTCACAGGCAGGGTGATTCATCAATGTGTGTGCCGTCCCTCGGATAGTCGTTAAACAGGAATCCCATCTGTCAGCAAGCATTGCTATCGCCGGCACCAAGGTCAAATTCCAAATTCCTGCCAAAACTAGCAGAGGGCATTGCATCAGTGGCACAGCCGTGCTGCATACAAATAACAATGAAGAAGATTGGTGCAGGCAAACTCAACACGAATGAAAAGCAAGTGTTATTAAGTGAAATATGAAAACTCACCAGTAATAATATCATCACCTGAACGTTTTCTGGACTGGTCACCCCTGTTGAAAATCAGCATTAGCCTCATTACCGCGTGCCATTTGGCATGTTAAATTGGCATTTATTATGTTTTTAATCATATAGTTTTACTTTAAGCATGAATGGCAACTGGTTGAATAAACAACATGGAATCGAGGCTTTTATCAGCCCAACAAACCTTATAGTTCATGTTATGCATACATGACATGCCTTTGTAATATATTGCATTGTCTCAACAAAAGTGAAACACAATTGAAAATGTTTTCTGAATAAGATATTTTCACTGAAAGCTAATAAACTTAAATCACCAAATACAAAGTAAGTGTTTTTTTTTTTTTTTAAACATTTCAATACAATCAGGTACAGACAAGTGAAGTTTATTGAATTCATCTTAAGAGGATGCAATTGTACTCCACAATGTGAAGAGGATTAGAGCTGAAAACTTTAGTCTGCCAGTTGGCAATTCCATCTGTGCCCTTTGAGACAAGATGTTTTCATCAGGGCATTTCGCTGCAAATTAACGAGCATTCATTTTGGAGGTTTGAAACGTTTCCTTTCATTGAGTGAGAGTGACGTAGGTCAAGTGCAACCCACATCAACATGTACTCACTAAATAGACAGAGTGTTGTCGAATCCATTATTCTGCTTTATTGCTTTTCCGCTAAATATGCACGAATCTTCAAGTGTAGGGATGGAGCTATGTAAAAGTAGGATAGGAAGTCGAAGTGGAGCTGGAATGGGTTGAGGAGGTGGGCAAGGTGAAGAATGTGCGTGGGCAACAACAACAACAACAACAACAACAAGGATGAAGTCAATGCAATATGAGGTAAAGTGGGTTTGTAAGGGAGAGCAGAGTCAAGGCAAGGTGAGGATGAGATATTCAATCTCGCTCCAATAACAGGAAAATGAACAGTGAGAAAGACCAATGCAAATAATAACATCATGGAGGGAAAGTATGTTACATGTATGTATGTATGTATGTATGTATGTATGTATGTATGTAGAATGTTTCATTTATTTCTCTGAGAGGATTTGACTGGAGAAGCTGAAACTCTAAGTGATTAATGAGGGCACGACAAAGTTGAACCCGTGCAAGTTTCGTTTGATTCCATAAAGTTTTCAAGTTTTTTGTCCGAGCTACATATAATAGCCACGACATATTGTTACGGATTTGGAAACTTTGTGCACACAAGCAGCCAGAGTCCCCGTAGTTCAGTTATTTCGATAAGTATGTGTTAATAGTTAGAATCCTTCCTTCTGTCTAATGGAAATTTCGTGTGCGCTATGAGTTATTTTCCAGTTAGCTTTTTTACATCTTCAACAACTACATCTACAACAACTACATCCTCTACATCACCAACTACAACAACAATGCCATCGCCCACGTGCATCGTGTCACGTACAGGGGTGAGGTTCCCTCCGCTCACCGTGAGCTCGTCCAATCAACGGCGGCCACGAGTCGTCCGACAACCCCCCGGCCAATCAGGAGAAGAGGCCCTCCCACATAAAGAGGAGTAGAATGGTTGTGAGGAGCAGTTTTTAGGCAGACCGGGTGATCGTGGCGATGGCAGAGTGGTTGTGAGAGACGAGAGGACGGCAGACAGGAGGATCGTGGCGATTCTGAGCAGTCTGTCGTCGTGGCAGATGGTCGTGTGTGGTGGTTGGAGCGGTCTGATACAGTAGTGGTCGTGGTTGAGCGGTCTCATTCGTGGGCCGTGGATTTCGGGTCGTGGTTTTGAGTCCCACCAGTGGTTCGGGTCGGTGTGACCGCACGAGGCAGTACAGGTACCCGGCTAGGCCCCTGCCATCAGCTCGCCTTCCCTCCGAGCTGAAAGGCCGAAAATAGACCCACGAGGTCCATTTATTTTGTGTGTGTGTGTGTGTGTGTGTGTGTGTGTGTGTGTGTGTGTGTGTGTGCGCATGTGCGTGGCGCTCTCCTGTAAGTAGAATTGTTAAGTGCTTTTTCTTTGCTCATTGTACATTGCCTGCCTTTTATTCGGATAACTCTGCTCTGTGTGCTCCCCTCCCCGATTATTATTGTGGAATAACCCCCCCCCCTCGTGTTAAATGTTCCAGTTCGTTTCTATCCTTTCTTTGATTGACCCAGCATGGTTCGGACTTGAGAATGAGTGAGGCCGTTTGGGCCGGTAAATTGTTCATTTGGTCCGGCACGGCTTTGGTAACTTCCATTCGGTTACCGTGGATCCGAGTCGATGATAGCGACTCAATTTGGACAAAGTCGGCCGAGGGTGTGGTTTCCCAGGTAGTTGGACGGCGTGGGTACTTAGGTAAATTGGAGTTAGACAAGTGGACCCTACCTCACGCCGTCGAAATATTGGCGACCACGGTCCTCCAAGTGACCCGTGACCTTTCGGAGTTGTCCGAGAGTCATGACCTAAATTCCGGGTGTTCGGTGAGAGACGACTCCACTGTTCCACCTCGTGGTCGTTTATCGCCACCGAACCCCCGCCCACAACAATATTGTATCTTCGCAAAAGCAGTATGCATGTTTTTGCTTCATATAGGTAACCTGGGTTGTTTTTATTTTCGGGAGCGATCGAGGCAGTGGTGTGTTGCCTATACACCACCTGAATAAAGGAATGTGTCAGAAGAATGTGTTATACGCTTGTGTTGTATTAATAATCATATTAGATAATAACATGACACCCCCCCCCCCTTGGCTGCTCCCTCCGTGAGCGGATGCTTCTAGTGTAAATAATGCACCTCCGATCACGTCATCGAGAGCTTTACCTGCCAAATCCATTAATCAGCAAATCTTGCTGCAAGTGTTGATCGAGCAGCGCATACTGCTGGACGTGATCTTCGAGCACCGGGGGCAGCAGATTAGGGATGAACTTGGCAAATAAATGAGGCGCACAATGCGCCCATTCTACGAGGCAAAGAAATCAATGATGGAGTCGAGATATTTAATATAACAATATGCCCTTATCATTGAACTAAAAATGGCGTTTTGTAAAAAAAAAAAAAAAAACCACATTGGGTGAAGTATTTCAGCATGCTTGCTATAACAAACCATTTCAATCCATTACATTTTGATCAAAAATGCTAACTGGATAAAGTTATGTAAAAGCAAGCAGTGTTGACCTTCATGAGAAAGACAATTCTGGAGTAAGCTTTACTTCTGTTTACTAAACAAAACCGTTACCGTTTTTCGACGCATGCTCATAAAAACACAACAACATTAAATTAGCATTCACAGCAGCGAGGGTTGGCAGGTGCACCACCAAAAATCTATGACCTGACTTTTTCTTGAGATTTCCTACAGTACGCGGATGATCATTTTTTTATAACAAAATCAGCCGAACACACAAAACACCTTGAAACGAAAAGCGATAAATGATGTGGACGTCATTACCGGCAGGCCTTTCACAAAAAAGAATCCAATGACCTCACCTGGCCTCAAGGAGTACAGTCCTTTCACAATGCTGGCCATTGTTGATGGGGGAATGGCAAAAGGCACAGCTTGTGCTTCCAGCAGCCGGGCTGGAAAACGAACATGAATCTGTGATAAGCTTCTCAGCCATTGTGGAAGGCTGAACAAAGGCTACAGCGGAGCTGTTACTTGCAGGAGAAACATATTTGCACCAGTTAGTTAGGCCTTCTCTCTCAACTGCAACCAAGTCACACAGGCAGAGGCTGGTGAACACGAAAAAAAAACCCCAAAAAACAACATTGGCGTTCATGTCTGAGCTATACTGATCTGTTTCTGAAGATACGTGATCTGCAGTGTGGAATGCTTTGAGACATAGCAATCAAATATTATCTATCTGAAACATGGATCAACTGGAATCATACATCACATTGCAGGTAAAGGGTAGGGGACCTTAAAGAATGAATTTAACGATCATTCCACGCCAATTCCATTGGGATTTCCCACGTAGTTAGGAGGTCAACAGAAGAATGTCACATGCTAATAAAAAAAAAGAAAACAGGAAGAGTGGGTACCAATATGATGCCTCCTTGTATGGTCTTTTTTTTTTTTTTTTTTTTTTTTTTTTTTTTTTTTTTTTTTTTTGTATACCTTGGTCGAGGCTCGTATGAGAGCTAACACACAACTCACAGCAAGGAGGCATGAGACAAGAGGGGCGGGAGTGGAAGGGACAAAACATTGGGGAACAGACACAGGTGAACTGTGGAAGGGAGAGGGATGGGGATGGGACGGGGAACATGGCGAGGGGAAGATGGACATTAAAGGGACTTTCAGGAAGGAAAGCAGGAGAATTGAAGGAAGTGGGCTTGGGTGGATTATCGGGGTAGAAAAGATCGAGGATTTGGATGGGCGAAGATAAGAGGTGGTGGTGAACAGCTGTTTTGAAAGCCTGAAGGGAAGAATGGGAAAGAATAGAGTGAGGAAGTTTATTCCAAAGGCGGGAAAAAAGAGGAATGAAAGAGTGAAGATGAGCAGTGATTCGTGATTTTGGTAGTTTTACCAGAAGGGGGTTGTTGGCGGACCTTGAGCGCCCTGTGGAAATGTGGTTGGGACAAATCGCAGAGAGAGCAGGGGGGGCAAGGCTGAAGAGGAGTCGGTAGAAGACAGAAAGACCACCGACCAACCTGCGGTGATTGAGTGAGAGGCCCAAAGACTCAGCTTCATTGCGGGAGATGCCAATGATCTTAAAAGCCCTGGTTTCGACAGCGTGAAGTCGAGAAAGGTGGGAGGCAGGAGCACCAGCCCAGAGGGGAGAGCAGTACTCCATCAGGCTACGGACAAAAGCTTTGTAAGTGGTCAGGAGCTCAAGAGGGCCGAGGAAGGACTTAGCACGACGGAGGATTCCCAGTCGGCGACTGGCTTTGAGGCAAGGTTGGAAATGTGACTTTCCCAGGAAAGGTCATGGCAGATAGTGAGACCCAGAAGCTTGAAAGAAAAGACTTCTTCCAGAGGATTGTTGAGAAAGTGGATGGGGGTTTTGTAAACGGTCCTTTCGAAGAGACATAGTGAGAGTGTGAGATTTGTCTGGATTGAAAGACATGTTCCACGTGTTGGACCAGTTTGTGATTTTATCCAGATCTGCAGTGAGTGAAGAAGCTGCTGCTTGCCGGGCTGAGGGATGACAGATGGTACGGCAGAGGGTTGAGTCATCGGCAAAGAGAAATAGAGGATTTTCCAGAGAGTCCGAGAGATCATTGATGAAAACCAGAAAAGAACAGGGCCCAGAACGCTACCTTGAGGAACTCCAGCCTGCACAGGAAGAGGAGATGAAAGAACTCCATTTAGGGCCACACGTTGACTGCGACAGGAGAGGAAGTCTGCGAGGCCATGAGTGGAGATGGCCTTGAATACCATGGGCAGAGAGTTTGGTGAGTAGGGCAGGGTGCCAGACTGTGTCAAAAGCACGTGATATGTCCAGGGATACGGCTCGGATTTCCTGTCTGGCATTGAGGACCTCCATCCATTGATGGGAGAGCAGTAGCAGCATATCTAGGGTAGAGTGACCTGGTCTGAAACCAAATTGATGATTGGAAATCAAGCCATTGGAGAAGAGGAAGGATTTCATGTCTGGAAGCGATGATGGATTCCATAACCTTGCTGATGATTGGGAGAAGGCTGATTGGTCTATAGTTACAGGGATCTGTTTTGCACCTTTTTTATGCAGGGCAGTGATGTTAGCAGATTTCCAAGCAGATGGCAGATGACCTTGGGAAAATGAGAGGGTGAATAGAACAGAGAGAGGGTGAGCAAGAGCAGAAGAGCAGGCTTTGAGGACACGTAGGCTGATGCCGTCTGGACCGTTGCAGAATCTGACTTGAGGTTTGAAAGCAAGCTCTCCACCTTGTCAGGAGAAAAGGATACAGAGTCCAGGGACAGTTGGGTGCGACTGGGTAAAGTGGGTAGAGATAGTGATGGGTTTGGGACACAAGATTTAGCTGCAAACACCGAGTTTAGACATTCAGCTTTATCACGTGTGGAATCAGCAGTGCGGCCATTTGAGGTAAGGGAGGGGATGGAGGGGGAACATACACCAGAAACAGATTTGATTAAACGCCACCAGGATTTTGAGGAGGGAGAGAGGTTTGAGAGTTCAGACTTGAGATGAGAAAGATGTTGTTTTCTGGCTCTCCTGAGGGTAGCTGGCACACTTGTTCCGATCTTTGTGGAAAGAACTGAGATTGCTCTCAGTTGGGTTTGCTTTCCATGAGGCAAAGGCAAGTTGTTTCAGGACAACTGCCTCGCCACAAGCTTCAGTAAACCAAGGGCGGGAGGAAGGGTAAGACAACTGAACACGAGAGGGGATAAATCTGTGCATGAGGGAGAGCAAGTTTCTTTGAAAGAATTCCCAGGATGAGTTGATGTTTGAGAAAGTAGTGATAGGAGACCAGTCTGTAAGTTTGATGGCTGCTCGGAGACCCTGCCAGTCGGCTTGAGTGAAATGCCAGACTCGACGGCGGTGAGGTGGTTCTCTGATAACAGCCAGAGAGATGTCCACTTTAATAAGGACGTGGTCAGAAGAACCAATTGGAGCGAAGGAAGAGCAGCAGATATTGTCAGGGAAATTTGTCAAAATCAGATCCAGAAGAGATGGAGTACCATTGGTTGAGATCCGGGTCGGGAAGTTGACCGATTGAGTCAGTCCCAATGAGTCACAGAAAGCTTTTGCTGATGTCCCATGGCAGGTGAGAGAGGTACCCACACCTAGCCAACTGGCGTGATGACAATTGAAGTCGCCACATAAGAGGAAGAGAGAGTTTGGATGAGAAGATAGAAGATGGTCCATGTTTTCGGAGAGTGAGGTGTAGATGGAGTCATCACTGTTCGGTGGACGGTACAGTACACATATAAACATGAGGTGGGAGGGGAGGGGAAGCCGAAGCCAGAGGTATTCCTGGGAGTGGTGGGGGGGGAGAGCAGTGCAGGGAGAGTGAGGAATAGAGTCTTTGATGAAGAGAGCAACACCTCCACCAGGACGAGGCTCAGGTCTGTCATACCGTAAGAGGGAGTAACCAGGGAGAGATACTTGGGAGTCAGACACGTCTTGGGAGAGGAAAGTTTCTGTTAGGCAGATAATGTCTGGTTTGTCAGTGGCAACCTGTATGGAAAGATCTGAAAGGTTTGAGCGAAGGCCCCGGATATTTGAGGTCCACACTTTTAATGAAGAGGTAGGGGAGGAGGCTTTTGGTGCAGGAGGTGGAGGGGGCGGGGAGGGTCGGACGAGGGACAAGGGGGGAGGTAAGGAGGGTTGGTGAAGGAGGGTGGGGTATTGGAGAATAGGGGGGGGAGGGGGCCGAATGAGGAGGAGAAAAGGCTCTGTGGTGGTGGGAGAGAGGGGGGACAAGAGACAAGGAAGAAGGCAGTTGAGGATTTGAGAAGGTGGAGTGAAGAGATGGAGGTGAGAGGGCAGTGGAGGGAGGCAGGTTGGTGGATGAGAGGGGGGCAACTTAGAGAAGGAAGAGTGAGGGGGATGAAAGGTGGGAGAAAGGTGA
Organism: Eptatretus burgeri; assembly: GCF_056783735.1. Lineage (NCBI taxonomy): Eukaryota > Metazoa > Chordata > Myxini > Myxiniformes > Myxinidae > Eptatretus > Eptatretus burgeri. Next base: position 64,876,601 of record NC_140972.1, on the reverse strand, counting down.
GGGGCAATTTTTGAGAGAGGTGAGAGGGAGGCTTGGAGGGAGAAGAGTGGGATGGTTGCTTTGAGAGTGAGAGTGAGGGGTGAGGGGGTGAGTTGGCACTGAAGTTGGAAAAAAAAGAATGGTTGATGGAAAGCGAGCATCCATGGCAAACTGTGGTTTTTAAAAGTTTTAGGTCAGAGATGCGATTTAACACAATTCTTGATGGATGCAATGAAGGCGAATTCAGAGCATGGAGAGAAGAAGCGCTGTAATAGTTGGATTTTTTAGGCAAGGAATGAAGGAGAGGTCGAAATGAGAGCAGTCTGTTAAAATAGCAGAAGAGTAGTGCATTGTGAAACAGTAAAGAGTACCACATGTGTGAGAGAGGAAGATGAAGCATTATAAGATCGTTTTTGTTGTTAATATTAATGTATGAGAGAGTTCAACAGATTAGGTCATGGAAGTGTAAAAAAAAAAAAAAGAAATCGAGGAAGACGAGGAGGAAGTTAAGAGGAAGAAGAAGTAGCAGAATCGGGAGAAGGTTGTTGTTGTTGTTGGGTTTTTTTTTTATTTTTTTTTTTTTTTTGAGATAAGAAAGAGATTAGTTGGGAGAATGGGGGATGTTTGGAAAGTGGGGAGGATGAAAATTGAAGGTAATGGGGAGGATAGAAATTGAAGGTAATGGGGAGAAAAAACAAACAAACAAAAAAAAAAACGATCGAACACCAAGTGGAACCGGTAGGCCTCAAGCCTAGGACTAGGCCTCAAACACCAGGTGAGAACGTCGACATAAATACTCACAAAATAGCACGATTTTTGAAACAAAACCGAACTAGGAACACACATTAACATGTAGGTGAGAAAATTAAACAGTTAAAACGGGACAAATAACAACCGGAACTTAACTTTGAGAATGTCAGCAGGGAGCCCCGAAGGAGACCTTTTGCCGCTCAAAACCGGAACCGGAAGTCTGTGGCTCAAAAGACTTTAAAACTTGTCTGCTCTGCAATTGGATTAGTTTGATGGATTTATTTAACAAGTTATTACGTATAAAATTGAGTCTCATGGAAAAGCAAGGTGACGGAGGGTAAAAGGCAAGGCATTGACAGTGGGGCAACAGGTGGACATAAGTCAATACAGAGCCAAGCCTGGAAGCAGAAGCACAATATGACTGGAGTGCCAATAATGAAGAACTTGCGATTTATCTGCTCACAGCCTCTAACGGTGCACAAACACATTCACCTGGCAGTGTTCTATTGTTAATTTGCAATTGGTTACTGGCTTTGACACCAATACAAATCTTGATTACGAACCCTCGGCATCAAAAAGCTACACATATCGAACAATCACTTTCAAATGCAGCACGTCATCGTTGTTAGAGCATTTAAATTGCATCAGATGTGGCAATA
>NC_140972.1:64852713-64867713 GCF_056783735.1 Eptatretus burgeri | reverse complement strand
GGCCTCCTTGTCCACCCTAAGTGCACGTACAGTTTTACACCTCGACTCCCTGAACAGCTCAGCTCAACCATTAAGCCTGGCCCTGCAACTCTGGTCAATGGTATCCAGTGTTCCTTGAGAGACAAAATTCTTCTTCGCTCTCCGGTGAGTTCTAAGACATCCACAAACAACATCAAGGATGGTGGTCTCAAAGGTACTCCACAACTCTTCAGGATTTCCCAAAGCACCCAGACTTCCCAAATCCCCACTCAGCCTGTTCACAAACTCCTCAGCTACCCTCTCATCCTTGAGGTTGCCAACATCCAGCCTCGGCTGGGATGATTGAGGAATTGAGCACTCCTGTAGACCCTTAGTTCTGGATCATCCTCCTGTGACCATCAACAAGCACATGGCCAATCTCCTTTGCCACACCACCAGCATTGGAATCCCAAGTCTAGTGATGAGCCTGTGGGCGATGAAACCATGAACCGGCCACCCTAAGTCCATGACGTCTTGCAAAGTCAAGGAACTTAGTGCTATTATGGTTCACAGTTCCAGACCCATGGGGAGCAACACATGTCTCATAACCATCCCCATCAGTTCCAGTCAATGCATTGAAATCCCCCAAGACCGGAAGAGTATCATGCCTGGGGCACTGATGAACCACAGATTTGAGGGTGGCGTAGAATGCGTCCTTCACGGTGAGATCACTCGCCTCAATTGGAGTCCCTACAGATACCAGGGAAATGATACCGAAGGAGTGACTAATCCTTCGTCTCATAATATGCTCGTTGACCAGTGTTACCTCATTTATCATTGGAGTCAGCTTATTGGGCACAGATATCGCAACTCCTTGGGTATGGTAACCATCAGAGCGACCAGACCAATAGTAGGTGCAGCCACCTGCCATGAACTTGATACTATCTGGTTTCCAAACCTCAGAGAATGCTGCAATACTGATGTTCAAACACTTGACCTCAGATGATAAGAGACAGGTGATCATCCTCTCTTCGGGATAGGATATTCCAGGCACCCACCTGAAGGGACCGCCTCAGGTTAACCCAAAGAGACCGCCGTCTGGTAGATGACACCTCAGCACTACCCCGACACACACTACCGCAATCTGACCTGGGAAGGTTACGCCATGGTTTTCCTCGCATCATCAAAGAGTGGGGGTCCCGAAGGCTATGCTCCTATCGCGTCATCCGGTGAGCTGCCCTGCGAAGGGCAGCGGCACAGGAGGTACTCCGACGGAGTGGGTTTTCAATTTTCTTTGCATTTTCTTGTGTTTTGCGGAGTGAACGGTTTTACGGTGGCTGGAGTGCAAACCCTGCCATCAACCTCCTAAAAAAGTCACCCAACTGCAGGAGAACATCCGCAGACACAGTTGGGCACAAGATATGGATGGCCGTTGGCTGACAATGAGCTCTTCCATCCTTTGACAGGTTTTGTTTTTAATACTGTTGGGCGTCCACATCCTCCTCACCAGACAACCTGGTAGGGGAGACGGTTTAGTCACCGACAACCCGACTATGAAACAGCTTCGTGCAGGTTTACTTGGTACCTGTCGCAAGTCACAGATCTAATCTGGCCTGACCTGACAAGAATGGTGCCATTCAGGAAGATGTACCAAGTTCGACCGCTTCCGGAAGACGTTTATTTGTATTTAAATGTCTGGTAAGTTTGTGCTTATTCATATTTATATTATGTATTTCAATATAACTGTCATTAATCAAGAAGGCTTTGGCACTATAGAGCGATAAAAAAAACAAAAAAAAAATCGAACTTTTTCAAAATTTCCAATATTTTTTTGGTATAAAACCCTCCCAGGCACTCACTGACAAACGCCTGAAAGTTTGACGAGGATCCGTTAAGTGAACTCTGAGAAAAATGGCGATACACAGACAGACACACAAACAGCTCTCTTATCGAATAGACACTGCAAAGGAGGACATCCTTGTCAGACTGTGCTTACAATGTTGACTTTATTTTGTGAGCAGGAAATGAGCTCATTTAACGATTTTCTTGCAGTTAATTTTTATGAAGTGTGCATTTTCAACAATCTGTCCATATGGGAAGAGTAGTTTTGCTGTTTTGAAAGCTGTCTTAACGAGAGGGGGAGCACTCGGGAGAGTGCAAAACCTCCGCCACCAATACTGCTGGGTCACTCAAGTGAACCTTATATCTTATTCATTAAATATGACGTCAACAGTGCTGACAGAGTTATAGTTCTTTTCTCCAACATTTTTTTTTGGCAGGGGGGGGGGGGTTGGAAATCACTTAAAACATGTAGAAATGCAAAAAAAAAAAATCTTTTCTCTACACTTTTTATTTGGGGGGGGGTTGGAAATCACTTAAAACATGTATAAATGCAAAAAAAAAATTTTCTCTTTTTTTTTTGGGGGGGGTTGGAAATCACTTAAAACATGTAGAAATGCAAAAAAAATTAAATTTCTGTTTTTTTGGGGGGGTTGGAAATCACTTAAAACATGTAAAAATGCAAAAAAAAATTTTTTTTCTCTTTTTTTTTTTGGGGGGGGGGTTGGAAATTACTTAAAACATGTATAAATGCAAAAAAAAAAAATTTTTCACGAACAATTTTTTTTTTTGGGGGGGGGGACCAAGTCCAAAATTTTATGGCATGATCCTTGGACCATACCTAACCCCCCCACCAAGTTTCGTCGAAATCCGTCGAGGAGTTTTTCCGTAATACTGTTCACAAACAAACAAACAAACAAACAGAAAAGGGTGAAAACAGTAACCTCCGATCTTCGATGGCGGAGGTTAATTAATGACCTTGTGCTTGCATTGCTTGCAATTACTTCCTTTGACAAGGAAAAAAATAAAGAGAAGAAAAAAAAACAACTGCTTTTCTTTACAATTAGTAATTTCTGCAAAAACATTTACATATACACAACTCAGCTTTGAGAACATTTGAGTATGATTAACTTTCCCCTGAACAATGTGACCATTGTTGAAATGATCCATCGTTGGTTTCCTTGATTCCCACTTATCTCTCTGCAGCTTTGTGATGCCACCAAGTGACTGGTGATGGAATAATATCTATAAGTCAATCAGAACACTCAAAATAAGCAAGGAGGACATCCTTGTCAGACTGTGCTTACAATGTTGACTTTATTTTGTGAGCAGGAAATGTGTAATGAACACACAGAACCCGGAAGGATAAAGGAGGGTAATGTACAGGGTGTCCCAGAAGTCTGGACCCATAGGAAATATAGGCATTTTATTTTAAAAGTTAAAAAAACACTTTTATAACGTCTGTTTTACATATTTCAGGAATGAAACAACCCTGATAGCTCACGCCACCAATCAAGAGAAGGTTGAGCTGGTGTTATTACATGTTTCCGGAAGAAGCCCGAGGAAGGCCTGTTTGTTATTTCATGAAAACACCGAGAAGTCAAAGCCAACTCATCGATTTGTCGGTAAAGTATTGCAATGATTAAGAGATACTGGAAGTGTTGCTAATAGATGTAGTGGTAATCCTCGCTCTTCAGTGTAAACTGTTTTATTGAGTCTTCAGTGTAAATTGTGTATTTTTTTCCCGATGGGTCCAGACTTCTGGGACACCCTGTACAATATGACTGCACAATGCATGACAGCACAGTGTGAAGCAAACCAAACCAAATGAGACGTTCATCAAAAGCAGCTCGGTGTGTTGAAACAAATTATAATAATATATTTTTCACTATATGTAAAATGTGAAGATTAGACTGGGATTAAAGTCTCGTAGATGGGGGGGGGGAATCGTTCGAAATGTGAAAAAGTGCCAAATTTTGCACACTTGAGTTTTTTTTTAACCCTTTCTTTCATTTAAGATTAGGACAAACGTTGTACGAGCATGTCTAGGCCATCAAAATGACATTTTCAAAATGGTGGCCATTAAGACTCATTTTCTGTGTATCTTTGCTTCAATATTCGCTACAATGCTAATTTTGGTACCAATTCATATTGTTGCGGCTCCAGTCACGGGGTACTACGAGGGAGAGGATATTACTGGTTTCTCCCTGGAATCACTGGGAATTGCAGCCGTCGCAAACTAATAAGTTTGTATCGCGGTGGGTTGCTAATCCACTGTGAACGCAAATAATAATTTAACCACGTGACCCTGTGTCATTCGTCTGACTAACGTTTAACTGGGAACCTACGGTCGCCTTATCAGGGAATCGCACCCTCGATGCGTACTTCTGTTACTTACCATATCAGGTGCAGCCGAGCAGAGTTGCCAAGTACACACCAGCTAAAAAGCAGATTTTTTGGGGGGATAACTTCCCGGCTATGGTAAGGTGCGGACCATGCTGGACCAATGGAGGAAAAGATGAAAACGAGCTGGGTACATTTATAACAAAGCAAATTTATTATCACAAGGCGAGGAAAATTATGTGGCACAGTAATGGGTTTATTCACAAAAATGTGCAGCAGGGGAAAGCAAGGAAGTGGTGGGTGTGACAAAAGAAATGGCAAATACAGTATTCACAAAAGAAGACAGTGCAGAGTTACCCCAAATAACTTATACAGTCTTAACTTATGCTATACATGACAGGTACCATCACACACATATACACACACACACACACACACACACACACACACACACACACACACACACACACACACACACACACACACACACACACACACACACACGGAAAATTAGTGGTCGCCCAGAAAGAGGAGAGACAGTTGAGGTGTAGAGACCTCGTGGTACCTGGCATGACTGGCGGACCGGTGCAACCCAATCGCTAAGGAAGGGGGAGGAGGGAGGAAAACTGAGTGTGTCTGTGGTGTGGGAGTGAGAGGTGCAAATGCAGGGCAGCGTGTCGCGCAGCGTGATATAAGAGGGAAGTGTGAGGTGCGAATCAGTAATGCTCTCAGTTCTTGCATCCTCAGTGGACAACCAATAGATGGGAGGGAAAGATGTGTGAGAGAAAGACTTTAACGGAGATGTGTGAGGGTCTGTAAATGTGAATATTGGCTGCTGAATGCAGCCAAAACTGAGCGTGGATGACCTAGGGGTGGTCCCGGCCCGACCTGGCAATAGCTTGCTCAACCCCACTCTCTCGGCTTGGCTGCTCTGCCCAATCTGCTCGGTCATGCTGTCTCGTGGCGAGAATCCGCTCAGACACTGGAGAGATCTTTGGTGACTGCTCGCAGAGCCGGGAGGAAGGAGAGAGATTTTGGATGACCGTTTCATGGAGCCAGACCGAAAGAGAGGGATATATATATATATATATATATATATATATATATATATATATATATATATATATATATATATATATATATATATATATATATATATATATATATATCTCGAGTTGATTTGCTCCTTTTATGGAGCCTGGGAGAGGAACTAAGAATTGGATCAAATGATTCTGTAGGTGTTCCTAAGCTTCCACATTGGTGCATCGCAGTCGCCCCGTGCCGCAGCCACGCCCTGCCAGGCTTCAGAATCGAAAATGGCTTCAGTCACCCTTGCGCTTGGCCATGCGTCGGAGCTCCGTAATTAACATTGGGCGAGAGTCTTCGGGAGCACTCTCCGCCCCCAAATGTGCGCGTTGGACTCCAATTGAGTGTGGTTATTTGGGGAAACCCCGGAGCTATCCGCATTTCCTTGAATGAACCCCAGCGTGTGCTTGTGCTTCGAGTTACATGCCAAAAAACCCAGATTCTCATTGTCCTCTTTCCCTCAGCATCCTTCGAGACTGTGGTGAGTGTCCAAGGGGTTGAGGGCAGCTGTGGCGGTTATAGGGAGGTGAGGGAAGCGTTATGGCGTTTGTGACTAAGAGGTTGGGGTAGGTGGTCGTCGGTTGTGGCGAAGAGGTTGGGTAGGCAGTCATATTTGTTGTGGGGATTTTTATAAGGCATTTGGAGTAGTTCTGTTAAGCGTTGTAGCATTGTGGTGAGCATAATAAGGGTCTGAGGTGAGGCGTCAGTTGGATTTTGGCACGGTTTGAATGGAAAATGGCAAGCGTATGCAAATGAGCTTCTGTGTACCCTCGCGCATACGCTGTGTACTCTCGCGCCATCGGCATCACCATAATACTGCAGGCATGCTTGCATGGTTTGTGTATGAGGTAATGTAAAGAAATGAAATTTAAAAAGGATTAAAGGATTGAAGACCGAACTAAAAGCCCTATGCAACACGTCTTTCCGATTTACCCAATGGACATACGGAAAGGACGAAGGAAACAAATACTAATGAAATAACTGTTTTAGGATCACGAAATGTTGGGTGCCATTGCCTCGAAGGAATGCCGGTTTTACAGAACCGCAACAATATGTTTTTGAGGTCAAGAAATTCAATGAAATGTCTCAAACTTGTTATTCATTCTGTATCAAAGTTACCGTGGTGAATAAAAAAAACTTTGCCATTTTTTTCATGGGGTGTAAAGTATTAAATTTACAATGTCATATTTTCTGTTCAATTTCGGACTACAGTATTTATTACTTTATTATATCATAAGAGCTCTTTCTTACCTTCACATCATGAATTGTTCAGCATAATATAATCTACTAAAAAATACACTAAATAATGTTCTTAAGTGACATTATAGAAAATTATGTTAGGCATTGTTTACTCACCATGAAAATGGACATCAGAGTTCTTAATTTGGAAAGTACTATCAGACTCCACTATTCACGGATTTCATGGACCCCGCATATTTGCGGGTCATAAAGTATGACCTGCTTCTATATTCACACTTCATGTATTCGTGGGTTTTTTTGTACACTTCAGGACTGGTCTCCTATTTCCACCTGAGAAAATGGAAATCAGCCAACATCATAGCATTACATAAAAAAGGTTCAAAAACGGATCCCCTTAACTGCAGCCCAATTCGTGAACTGTACTTCCAATCATCAGCAAGGTCATGGAATCCATCATCGCAATTGACATAAAATCATTCCTTTTCTCCAACAGCCTGATCTCAGATAAATCAATTCAGATTCAGACCTGGTCAATCCACCTTGGACATGCTGCTTCAACTCTCCCAACAATTGTGGAAGCCTCGATATCAGACATGAGATCAGGGCCGTCTCTCTGAACATATCTCGAGCTTTTGATACAGTCTGGCATCCTGCCTTGCTCTCCAAACTGTCTGCCTATGGAATCCAAGGCCAACTCCACTCTTTTTTTTACTGATTTCCTCCACTCTCAGAGACAATGTGTGGCTCTCAACGGAACCCTTTCATATCCTCTCCCTGTCAAGGCTGAAGTACCCCAAGGCAATGTTCTCAGCCCCATATTATTCCTAATCTTCATCAATGATCTCACTGACTCTCTGGAAAATCCTCTTTATCTCTTTACTGATGACTCCAGTCCACTCTCTGACATCTCTCATCCTTCTAACAGACAGGCAGCAGCCTCTTCCCTCTCCACAGACCTTGACAAAATCACAAACTGGTCAAACACAATTTTGCTTATGTATCCATATTGTCCACCCTTTGTATTTTCCCGAACCCATCATTACCCGCATCCCTTGTTTGTCCGTCTCTGACTACTTTCTCTCTCGGCCCTGTTGTTTGCGTTTCCCTTTTCTCCTGCTGTTCCCTTTGTTATGACGTGTCCTGATTTGTTCTGTGTAATCACTCTTCAACGCGCCTTGACCATGTTAAAGAATATATTTATATATATATATATATATATATATATATATATATATATATATATATATATATATTTATACACATACATGTATATTTTAAAACAATGTCATCACATTCGCGGAATTTTTCAGGAACATATCTCTGCAAATAGCGGGGTCTGACAGAATATGTAACCAATTTTGGAGAGAAAGATGCCAATTGATCTTTCATGACTCCATATAACATTCATATTTTCAGTCATCACCTTCATTTTGATAGCAGGACCCAGCACATATGCATCGTTCAGTGCAAGAAAGTAAAGCAGTGAAGCATTTGCATGGTGGCTTGCAAGCTTTCCTGCAGCCGCATTTTATAAACTCTTTGCAAGATTTTGCTGCTTCTGAAAGAGTTGTCCAGAAAGGTATCCACTGGTTGTTTGAGTCTTTTACCCATCACCAGTTTGCTAGGTTTGACAACTGCTGTTAGGATACCAATATTTGGCCCCAGCAGTGGCCTGCTTGACAGGCAGCTCTCTTTATGTGCTCTTTCAAGGCTGCCTGTGTAGGAAGGATATGTTTCAGTTGCCTCCCTTTTGCAAACAGCAACTTCCTTGTTTGGTTTAAATACTTGCTTTCACTTGTTCTATCACAGAGAAGAATAATAAATCTCTCAAGGCGACTCGATGTGTCATCAGATACTGATGATTGTGTGGTTGAAAGATGTACAAAAACTTCTGTGATTTGTGGTCAGGCTTTCCATGCATCCCATACCATTTTCTTCCCAACGTGGCTGAATAAGGACATGGTGTCACAACCGGTAAATGCATGGAAAAAAGGTAGACCTTTTGCTTTCTGTTCTAAGGGTGGCTGCAGTTGTATGAATTGGTATGCATCTGAAGTGCTTCTTCACTCCAAAAGCGATCCATAATTAATCAAGGTGAAGACAATGGTTATGATCAATATTATCAACTGCTCCAACAGTGAACACATTTCCTTTAAGTGTGGGTGGACAAACAAAACCATCACAGTCAAATTGAGCAAAAACAGTGTTTGCTAGGTTGGTGGATATTTCTTGCATTCTGTCATAGGATTTATACAGTCCAGTGATGGACAGTTTATCAATCAGTTGCCTCTGTCTTGTTTTAGCATGGATCATCAGACTAGTGTATATGTGGAGTCTCTCTTGCTTTTGAGTGCTGAGCTTGTGAACCTGATGACTCCTTTGATTTCTTTGTTTTAAACATCAACAGCTGTGACAATGATAAGTGCTATCTTGATCATGGCATCTGATGTTTCTTTCTGATCATATATATATTTGTTCCTTGTAGTATCATTTGAATCATTGTGAGGAGTATCTGGATTCTGGAACAACACTTTTTCCAAAACCTTGCTTATAGCATCCATTAAATGAGTATTGTTTTGCAAAAATTTATTTCCTCATTATTTCGCATCACGCATCAGGCAAATGGAAACATTGTCAGCGTTGTAAGAACATGCAATCTTGATAGCTTCTCCTACGTCTACATTAAACATCAAGACTGCATCCCTCCCTTAGGGCTGCGCTTTTAAGTCTGGCATTTTGCTGAACAATCTCTCTTTCAGCCTTGTTGTGTTCACCTTCCCAGAGAAGCTTGTTTCAAACTCTTTGAGTCTCCTGGGGTGGGTCAAACAATCCCCCCCTCCTCCCCACTCCAAATCTGAAAGTTTGAAGATAGGAAGAGTCTCATCCTGACAGAATTCCTCTATATATGAAACCAGCTCACTCAATACAAGACCAGTTTGAGACTTATTTCAATGAATTTCTTAACCACAAAAACATATGAATTGGTACCAAAATTTTCATTGGAGCAAATATGGAAGCAAAGATAAGCAGAAAATGAGTTTTAATTGCAGCCATTTTGAAAATGTCATTTTTGATGGCCTAGACTTGCTCAGATAACATGTCCTCATTTTAAATGAAAGAAGGGGTTAAAAATCTACAAGTGTGCAAAATTTGGCACTTTTTCACATTTTGAACGATTCTCCCCAAATATTGACTGAATTTACTGGACTATTAAAGATAGTCCTCATTGCAAGCTCCAAGAGCACACTGGTGAAATGTTATGACCAATTAGAAATTGAAAATTTTTAACTGGAAACCAGAACGTTTATTTACAAACTAGATTTGAAACAACAGTGAATTGGCAATGAATCACTTTGTGATGTCATAAACCTACAATTTTGAGAAATTGAATGCTTGTTTGTATTAAAGCCTATGTTAATGTCTGCTCATTTCTCCAGAAACTTTTGGTGATAAAGCTGACAAAGAAGTAATCACAAAACCAAATTGCAAAGTTGAGTTTTCAAATCGCAAGAACAACATACATTGTTCTCCAGGTACAAAAATTCATCATGCAACAATATATGTATGAGCTTGGAATTTCTCATCCTAAAAACTTACTTTGCCTTTTTGCAGATGCTCAAAATTCCTTATGATTATTGGAAAATAACAAACCACTTATTCAAGGAAATTTAGATTTCAGCCAGAGTACTCGTATACTTTGATGTACTCATTTGACAAGTGAATATATCTGATAAATAGCGACCTGCTAATTCAATGGTTGGTTCAATACAATGGTTCAATTTATAGTTGTGTGATGCCATCGTAATGCATCCATATAATAGGTTTTTAAATCCACTATTTCTCGCCGTGCAATGACTTTGAAACACGATGTTCCAGAAAAGAACAGTGAGGAATCAACGAGACTAAACAGGTGCGAATAATAAACTTCTCGTATGATACCACACCATCAGACCTGCCAATGCATTTCTGGGCAAAAAAAATACAATAAAAAGAGGAAATAAAAAATATCGATATTTTTCAAAAAGAAATCTCGGTGAGAAATACTTTTAAAAGCAAGTAATGCATATAGAATGCAATGAGTCAAAACCTAAAATAGGATTTGCATAGCCGACAAGTTATAGAGCCAAAAACAATGCAAATGCTATTGAGGAAAAAATATATATATTTCCAAGTATCTCATTAGCAAGGCCCGTTCCCAAAGGTACAAGAGGGGCTGTTGTATGAATTGGCTTGTGTGTGTACGTGTGTGTACATGCACGCGCATATGCTACTGCAATATTAGTTGTTCATTCTCAAATCCACTGTAATATATTTACCTTGGCAAGGCTCTGCATTGCTCATGATGTGACATTATATAAATCATCAAAACGGATCGTCAAAATGGCTGAATGTTTCACTGAGGATCATCAAAAATGATGAATTTACATTCCAGATAGGATATTGTCATCGTGCACCGTCCGTCTTCTTTTTCGACTTCTCCGGCCCAACCGCTGGGCCGATCTGGCTGAAATTTGGCAGCAACGTTGCTCTCCTGACTGATAACAGGAATTGCAAAGCTCATTCTGGTCACATGACTTTAACTAGGTCAAAATAGCCAACTTATTAAATTTCTTCAAAAATATTACTCTCCAGACCCACCTGTCAGAATGCTCCCAAATTTGGGATATATTAGGCCAGGGTCTTCTTCTTCTTCTTTCGGCTGCTCCCGTTAGGGGTCGCCACAGCGGATCATCCGTATGATCCGCATCGTGATTTGGCACATGTTTTACGCCGGATGCCCTTCCTGACGCAACCCTGGTCGCCTCTTACGACACAGGGATATGGTACACCTATTTTAACCGGGGTATACACCGGCCCAGTACACTGGTACTCATTTCGCCGACCTCGGAAGGATGACAGGCTGAGTCAACCCCCTGGTGTATTAATTCAGTGGCCCAACGGGGCTTGAACTCAGGACCTCTTGGATCCCAAGCCGCTGCCCTAACCACTGCGCCAACACCAGGCATTATATATTAGGCCAGGGTAAGGATGTTAAATTGTGGAGGTCATGTCGATCACATGACCGGAAGTGTGTCAAAATGGTGGACTTTGTCAACTTTTGGGAAAATCGCATTAATTCCTTTAAAAATCTTCCTCTCCCGACCCACCGGTCAGAATGCTGCCAAAGTTGGGTTACAACATTCGGACAGGGTTGTGATGTTAAATCGCGGAGGTCATGCTGATCACATGACCGGAAGTGTGTCAAAATGGGGGACTTAGTAAAATTTTTGGAAAATTGTGTAAATTCCTTCAAAAATCTTCCTCTCCAGACCCACCAGTCAGAATGTTACCAAATTTGGGTTAAAACATTAGGCCAGGGCCCAGATAAGCTACAGTTCCGGTGGTCCTATTTTTATTAGTCGTTATACTTGTAATGTTGAACATAAATGAACAGCCTTTGCATCATCTTTGATTGAAAGGAAGAGTATGAATTCGTAAAGAAAATGATTCCCTGATTAATACCAACTTAAAAAAATGTTTTGAAGCTGTATTGCTTCTAAAGCTTTAGTTTGATGATGAAAATGAAAAAATAAAAATAAAAAGGGAGGGAGGAGAATTAATATACTTGTGAATATGTGGCAACGCACAGCAAGGAAGTGCTTTGACAGAGGATATTACAAAAGCATCGTACCTCAGAGGGATTTTATTGTGTTTTTTAGTATATATTTGATCATAGATTCTTGGAGAGCTGCAGATGAGATATTAATAAGAATAACAAAGTGATTTCACAAACAAATTTAATATCACCCATTGGTATATCCATTTGGCTAGCCTGTTCAGCATTCCCAACTGAACCCATGGCTTACATTGGTTCAATTATCCCAAATACAAAGTTGATCTTAATGATTAATAGTCCATCAATGTCGTTGTATTTAATTAATGTAAGAGTAGCAATGGTGTCTGATAATGTCCTTTCAGGTCCTCATCATGAGATACTACTGAAAGCTCTTCTTTCAGCCTGAGATAACTGTAAAAATTGAAAAAAATTAATAAACCAAACATAAAAGTACCAACCATTTCCTTTGTTAAGAAATAAAATTGTGGCAATAGTTTTTATGTTGATCCATTTCAATAATCGAGTTTTATTCCAGGTACTAAATAAACTTTGCTTCCCCATGGTTGCCTTTCAACCGGATCTGCATTGAGAAACCGTAAATGCCTTCACGTTAATTAAGAAACTCCCTGACATAAAATAAATCCTGGTGGAAAGCACGTGCTGACAGCCTTCAGTGTTTCACAGAAATAAAAATAAATAAAATAAAGCATCTTGCAAGTTACAAAACACACCACTCTGTATCTCATCCAAATTACTTTGTGAATAAAAGCAGGCTGCTATTTCTGCAACAGAACTTTCACTTACAACAAATGGCTCAAATGCATCCTTTTGAACAAGGAGTCATTTGGGTTTGCTTAAAAGCATCCGGACAGATATAACAGATTTAGGGAAGACAATGTTTCACATAATGTCACCTGTTTCCAGAAAAAAGGGGGACATATTTGCTTCAATGTACTTGCCTTTATTTGGCTTTCTTGGAATTTCACATTGATGTAGATTGTACAAGCAAAAACATACTATTGTTTACACATAACAGAATACCAAAACGTCCAAGAATCGTGAAAAGGTACTTGTAATGTTTAAGGCTGAAAATATTTCCCAACTGACTGTCTGATCAAGTGCCAATACTAATAACCACGTGGATTCCAACTACATGGATGCAAACCAAACTGCTACCCTGTTCACAGTTGTTTATATTCTGGATAAGATTGTTGCAAGCTTACTCATAGTTTTCATTTCACATGGCACAACAGAATAACAGCCTTTAAAAGACCAATGTATGCCAAGGAATGGCAACAAAGCCAAACTCCAGTAAGAACTTACCATGTAAATGAAGAGAGGGACAATACTGTGCAAGGCTCCCATATACCTTACCATGGCTGCACCAAAGTTCTCCACATAGGTCTCCTCAGAACAACCCTGAAAAACACATTTTAAGGCCTAGTGTGAATTTGTTGTTATTGTCATCATCGCCATCACCTTACAAAATGTCCCATAAATCAGGGTGAATGGTTGAAAGTGTGTGGGATTGGCACAACTTTTCACAAACTGGCCAGATAGGACTGATGTTCATGGGAATATTAAGGCAGGAATTGGTCATTTGACCAGGGTCGTGGAACACAATGGCCTGCTTATTCCAGAATGCATCATGGGATATTGAACATCCACAAGTGAATGCTAGAAAGTGGGACACCTGGCTTAACGTCACCTCCAAACGATGACTCACTCATTAATACAATGCCTTGCCTGGGAAGCACCTGTCATATATTATACAAGCAAAAGTATCCATCCCCAGTGACGGGAAAATTTTAAGTTAATTTATCAATTTAAATTATTTCCTGGACTTTAAATAAAGGTTAGCTTTGTTGCACTCTGAGCCAAAGCTCTGAGCCAATTATACCACCCAGCACGGAATGGTGGTGCAACATCAGGCGGGGGAGGTTAAATTTGTCTATAAAGAGGGCAAAATATCTTGCTTGTGAAATCAAAATTGGCATAAACATTATTCAATTTTGTTCTCCAACATTGTTCATTGGATGTTGTCGGTGGACGATCTGGCTATTGTGGAACGTAGGCGGGAGACACAGGAAGTAAAGACTTTCAGTATAGGCTACTGTTATTAACAAAGTTGAAATGGTTTGTTCAACTTTGTGATAATCCTTAGGTCATCTATTAACACACTGTTAAACAAACTGAGATTCCAAGTTGTACGTGTACATAAAAAATGTATCTTATTTGGCAACATGCTCTTCTTCTGGTTGAATGTTGAGCTTTGCCTGCACGCGCAGCTTTCCAAACACAGGGCAGGAGGTGGCTGCTGGAAACGGGAGACAGCTGAACGCACGGACAGACACCACGGTTCACATTATATAATAGACTAGGAATTTGTACCAGTCATTTCACTGACGGATTAAATCAAAAGACAACACGTTATACTTTACAAACATTATGTACTATTCACCTAATCATGTTTTTTGTTGTTTTTTTTGTCATTTTTTCATACATCGTCGAGGTTCGTGGAAGAGTTGGTACATTGAACGGATCAGGATGTAACATACATAAACAGGAAGTAAAACACGCATGAATGGGGTGGACAAGTTGGACACAGAGGATACATAGGTGGATAAGTACAGAAGGAAACTCCAAGGAGGGAAAACTGCAAAAGTAAGTGGAAGGAAGAGGGATTTGGGGGGTGGGGGGGGGTGGTTAAGAAGGGTAGAAAAGATAATAGTTTAGAATGGGGGATGAACTTAGATTGTGCTGAACAGCTGTCTTGAAGACCTGGAGGGAAGAATGAAATTGAAGAAGATGTGGAAGTTTATTTCACAGGTGGGGGGAAAAAGAGGAACAAATGAGTGGAGGTGAGCAGTGATCCTGGATTTAGGTAGTTTCACTAGAAGGTGGTAGATTGTGGCACACACCTTGCCTGTGAAAACCAGAGATGATGCTTTATAGCTGGGCCGAGATTTCAACCCATG
>NC_140972.1:64767713-64845213 GCF_056783735.1 Eptatretus burgeri | reverse complement strand
GGTGATGGCTAGCGCTGATTAGATTTTGGTCAAAATCGGTCAAAGGTCAAGGTCACAGTGAGGTCAAACATAATTCCGTAAATTCATGTGGAGAAATGGAGTATTTTTGCTTCGCTCGACGTTACGAGTTCGTTTTAACTTTGATTTTAATTTTGTCTTCGGTTTTTGCGATCGCTTAGGACGCTTAAAACTCGGTTGTTGAAATTCTGGTTAAAATCGGATGTTTTGGAGACGTTTTTAGATTGTATAAAAAAATATTTCACTCGACGCGTCACGGGTCGTCCCATGATGCAGTGCGCTCGAGCAGACGCGTCGTTGAGTTATGTTAAGGTATAATTGCGTGGAGAAATGGAGATTTTTGCTTTGATCGACATTACGATTTTTGATGGTTTGATACAGAATCATCGTAGAAACTTCTAGTTTGCGTCGCTACCTTCTCCAGAGACAGCTTTTATTAGACAAGGTCAGAGGTCAAGTTGACGATTTCGTAAGTGCCAGTCTATGACTGCTTGTTTGTTTGTTTGTAGGCACGATAACTCGAGAACGGAAGAAGCTACCAATGTCAAATTACACTACGTGATTCAGGAGGGTGATGGCTCGTGCTGATTAGATTTTGGTCAAAATCGGTCAAAGGTCAAGGTCACAGTGAGGTCAAGTATTCGATTTTTGATGGTTTGGTACAGATAACTCGAGAACGGAAGAAGCTACCAATGTCAAATTACACCAAGTGATTCAGGAGGGTGATGGCTTGTGCTGATTAGATTTTGGTCAAAATCGGTCAAAGGTCAAGGTCACAGTGAGGTCAAAAATTCAAATTAAGATGGTTTGGTACAGAATTATGGTAGAAACTTCTGGTTTGCGTCGCTACCTTCTCAAGAGACAGCTTTTATTCGACAAAGTCAGAGGTCAAGTTGACGATTTCGTAAGTACCAGTCTTTGACTGCTTGTTACTTACGAAATCTAAAGATTTCGTAAGTATATTGATGACTTCCATTTCTGTTTGTTTGTTTGTTATTTACAAAATCTATAGATTTCGTGAGTATATTGATGACTTCCGTTTGTTACTTACGAAATCTAAAGATTTCGTAAGTATATTGATGCCTTCCGTTTCTGTTTGTTTGTTTGTTTGTTTGTAGGCACGATAACTCGAGAACGGAAGAAGCTACCAATGTCAAATTACACCACGTGATTCAGGAGAGTGATGGCTCGTGCTGATTAGATTTTGGTCAAAATCGGTCAAAGGTAAAGGTCACAGTGAGGTCAAACATAATTCCGTAAATTCATGTGGAGAAATGGAGTATTTTTGCTTCGCTCGACGTTACGAGTTCGTTTTAACTTCGATTTTAATTTTGTCTTCGGTTTTTGCGATCGCTTAGGACGCTTAAAACTCGGTTGTCGAAATTCTGGTAAAAATCGGATGTTTTGGAGACGTTTTAAGATTGTATAAAAAATATTTCACTCGACGCGTCACGGGTCGTCCCATGATGCAGTGCGCTCGAGCAGACGCGTCGTTGAGTTACGTTAAGGTTTTGCGTGGAGAAATGGAGATTTTTTGCTTCGCTCGACGTTACGAGTTCGTTTTAACTTCGATTTTAATTTTGTCTTCGGTTCTTGCGATCGCTTAGGAGGCTTAAAACTCGGTTGTTGAAATTCTGGAACAGCGATGAATAACTGATATATATAATAAATAATAAGTCTTTTATCAGATTCTTCTGAAAAGTAATACACCTATTATCTGGCATATCCTGCTGGTACCGAATCACTTTTTTCAAAATAAAAACAAAAAAATGGAATTTTTATAAGAAATCTTGTTTTTGTCTGGGACTCATTATCTGCAAACCACAGTGAAAAATCGTAGACCACAATGAATTCAGAATTCAAGCTCCGCTTGGGCTTCTGACTGATTCATGCTTTTATTAGACAAGGTCAGAGGTCAAGTTGACGATTTCGTAAGTTCCAGTCTATGACTGCTTGTTTGTTTGTTACTTACGAAATCTAAAGATTTCATAAGTATATTGATGACTTCCGTTTCTGTCTGTTTGTTTGTAGGCACGATAACTCGAGAACGGAAAAAGCTACCAACGTCAAATTACACCACGTGATTCAGGAGGGTGATGCTTAGTGCTGATTAGATTTTGGTCAAAATCGGTCAAAGGTCAAGGTCACAGTGAGGTCAAAAATTCAATTTTTGATGGTTTGGTACAGAATCATGGTAGAAACTTCTGGTTTGCGTCGCTACCTTCTCCAGAGACCGCTTTTATTCGACAAAGTCAGAGGTCAAGTTGACGATTTCGTAAGTATATTGATGATTTCCATTTCTGTTTGTTTGTTTGTTTGTTTGTTTGTATGTTTGTTTGTTTGTTTGTTTGTAGGCACGATAACTCGAGAATGGAAGAAGCTACCAATGTCAAATTACACCACGTGATTCAGGAGGGTGATGGCTTGCGCTGATTAGATTTTGGTCAAAATCGGTCAAAGGTCAAGTTCACAGTGAGGTCAAACATTCGATTAATGATGGTTTGGTCCAGACTCATCGTAGAAACTTCTGGTTTGCGTCGCTACCTTCTCCAGAGACAGCTTTTATTAGACAAGGTCAGAGGTCAAGTTGACGATTTCGTAAGTACCAGTCGATGACTGCTTGTTTGATTTTTGTTTGTGAACAATATTCCGGAAAAACTCCTCGACGGATTTCGACGAATCTTGGTGGGGGGGTTAGGTATGGTCCAAGGATCATGCCATTAAATTTTGGACTTGTTCTCCCCCCCCCCCAAAAAAAAAATTGTTAGAGAAATTTTTTTTTTTTGCATTTCTACATGTTTTCAGTGATTTCCAACCCCCCCGCAAAATGTTTTTTTACCCTCCCCCCCAAAAAAGAGAATTTTTTTTGCATTTCTACATGTTTTAAGTGATTTCCAACCCCCCCCAAAAAAAAATTGTTACCCCCCCACCCAAAAAAAATGTAAGAGAAATTTTTTTTTTTGCATTTGTACATGTTTTAAGTGATTTCCAACCCCCCCCCCAAAAAATTGTTACCCCCCACCAAAATCGAGAAATTTTTTTTGCATTTCTACATGTTTTAAGTGATTTCCAACCCCCACAAAATTGTTACCCCCCCCCCAAAAAAAGAAAACTTTTTTTGCATTTCTACATGTTTTAAGTGATTTCCACCCCCCTAAAAAAATTGTTCGAGAAAACAAAATGTTTGCAACTTTTTTTTCAACAAAATATCGATTTTTTTTTTTTGCATTTTTACATGTTTTAAGCGATTTCCAACCCCCCCCCAAAAAAAAAATGTTGGAGAAAAGAACTATAACTCTGTTAGCACTGTTGACATATTTAATGAATAAGATATAAGGTTCACTTGAGTGAGCCAGCAGTATTGGCGGCAGAGGTTTTGCACTCTCTCGAGTGCTCCCCCTCTACTTACACCATGATTTGCACCAGTGCCAGAAGTCACACAACAAAATTACACCTACTACAGGAGGTGTGTGTCATGAGAAAAGGCCAACTGAGACAGCACGCTGGGGAAATAAATCTTGGTGATAACAATTATTAGCTTTCAGACAGACCCTATTCACATGTGAACACACAAATCCTTACCCAGGTGTAAAAGAGTTGTACGTTATGAGATTAGTACCTGTAGCTCTTCTGACAAGTTGTTCAGATGTAGGCTAATTTTGGCAATCAAGTCCGAGTGCATTCTTTCGGAGTGTTGTTGGCACACGCACTTGTAAACACAGCTAGGAAGAAATTGAGGGAGAGGAGGAAGAAAAGACACACCGAGATTATGATCCAAGTTGAATATTTCTCGACATCGAAACAGACAACTCCTTTACAAAAGGTAAACTGTACCTGTAAATCTGCTCATAAGAGATGGGAATGTAGTCTCTGGGGGACTGTACAAGGAGCTTCTCCAAGGCCTTGTCCAACTTGGGCCAATATATTGTCCGGTAGTCCTCCACTGTAATGACGTTCATAACTAAGACACAAGAACCATAGATGTTTGGGATTTGGTGAAACGGGCAACAGAATCTGCAACATTACAGCAAATATAAGACAAGTGATGAACATACGGTACTTGACATTTGTAAATGTAAAAGGATTTAATGTAAATCCTTCACAGCAATGGTAAATAAAAATAAACTAGAGCGAAATCGATGGCGCGCCAACACAAATCCCCACACTTCACACCTCAAGCATAGTTTAAAGATGGGAAAGTTTCACCAAGAATGACCCAATATCACATTTTAGGTTAAAGAAATTTTCTGTCTTGACCCCTGTGAACCTAAGTCCTGACCCTCTGGGGCATGAATTGGGGGTCAAATCCCCCAAAAAAAGCAAAAAAAAAGCATGCGTCCCCCCAGTATTGATTGTTGATTGACAAGAAAAATACACAGTTTCATTAAAAATGTTTCAAAATGTGCCTATAAATTCATTTTTTGGTATTTGACCATTTGACCCTGCCCCAGGGGTGTTCTCGTCTGAGCGTCTGCTTCTGAGTGTCCATGTGTCCTTGTCCGAGTGTCTGTTTCTACATGTTCACATCCACGTCTGTGTGTCATGTTCGCTTCCATCCATCTGCACGTCTGCTTCAGTGTGTCTTCCGCCACTTCCGCATTCCACTTGTGTGGCCACTTCCGCTTATGCGTGTATGCATATGCTTGACCACATCTGTGTGTCCTGTCCGCTTCCGTGCTTTTACATTTTTTGGTATTCATGCTGCTTTCATGTGTGTCTGCTTCTACACATCTGCTTCTGCATGTCTACTTCAGCATCTGCGTGTTGCTTCTGCTTCTGCGCCAGCACATCCGCGTGTCCACTTCCACGCGTCTGCTTCCACATGTCCGTTTCCATGTGCGTGAGACCGAGTGTCCCCTTCCGCATCCCCGTTTCCATGGGTACGCTTCTGTGCCCACGTATGTCCACTTCCACATGCCTGCTTCTGCTTCTGTGCGTCCGTGCCGGTGCATCCGCTTCCACATCATTGTCCGTGCATCCGCATGTCTTTGTCCACATGAAATATGCAAGCAACATTGGGGGACACATGAAATGTGTAATGATTTTTATCCCCATGCTTTTTGAAACAAAACAGGGGGCTATTGTAATCAGCTCTGTCCGTCTGTCTGTCCGTCATGCTATCTCCTAAACGGTTGTGCAGAATTTCACGAAGCTTGATCGTTAGGATCACCACATAGCAAGGTGTGAGAGCAGTATCATTTTTGTGCCTACCCCTGGGGCAGAGTGTGTTTTTTTGATAATTTGATATTGGGTCTTTCCTGGTGGAACCTTTCACCATCTTTCAACTTTGCTTTAGGTGGCAAGCTTGGGGATTTGCGATGGCGCACCATCGACTTCGCTCTAGTTACTTTCACAATTGGACATACTTTATGTTTTCACCTGTCTGTTTGTCTGTGAGCAGGATATCTCAAAAGTTGTGGACGGTTTCAGACGAAATTTGGTGGACAGGTTGGGTGTGTGATTTGGAAAGATCATTTTGATTTTGGTGAAGATCTGGATGCGTACGGGGATCCAATAATTTTTCAAGCGATTCTTCACCATTGCGTGATTGGGCTAAAAACGATATATAACACGATATCTCAAAAAGTTATTGACAGATTCAGATGAAACTTGGTGGACAGGTTGGATGTATGACAAAGAAGAATAGATTCGACTTTGGTGAAAATCCAGATCTGGATATTAGAGTTTAAAAAGTGATTCTTCACCATTGAGTGATCAGGTTAAAAAACGATATGCAATATAACATGATATCACAAAAAGCTACGGACGCATTTGGATGAAATTTGGTGGACAGGTTGGGTGTG
Source organism: Eptatretus burgeri (assembly GCF_056783735.1). Classification (NCBI taxonomy): domain Eukaryota; kingdom Metazoa; phylum Chordata; class Myxini; order Myxiniformes; family Myxinidae; genus Eptatretus; species Eptatretus burgeri. The sequence goes on along the minus strand of NC_140972.1, from coordinate 64,839,391 downwards.
CGACAAGGACGAAATTATTATATTTTGGTGAAGATCCAGGTAATGATAAGAGGATTTTTATTTCTTTCATAAGTGATTCTTCACCATTGAGAAATGAGGTCAAAAACAATATTTTGCATCATATTTCAAAAAGTTGTGGACGAGTTATGACAAAACTAGGTGGATCAGTTGGATAGGTGACAAGAACAAGCTGATTTGAGTTTGGCTCAGGTCTGGATACAGATCTGGCCTATCAGTGGGATACAAAATGTAAATTGTTCAGCCTGGTGGAGGTAAATTATGTGCTATACCAAGTGCTGCTCTAGTTACCTCTACCACGGAAGGTGAAGGAGGTTATGTTTTCACCCCTTTCTGTCTCTTTGTTTGTTTGTTTGTGTGCAGGATATCTCAAAAAGTTGTGGACAGATGCGGAGAAATTTTTTGGAAAGGTTGGGTATGTGACAAGGTCGAACCGATTAGATTTTGGTGAAGATCTGGATCCGGATACCAGAATTTTAAGTGTTTCTTCACCATTGAGAGATAAAGCCAAAAACGATATCGTACTGTATAGCATGATATTTAAAAAATGAATTGGGCCAGATATGTTCTCATGGATCAAGCATTACGTGGTGGAAGTATGCGCTCTACTGAGTGCCCTTCAAGTTTTGTATATACGAAGCACCATGACTTTTTTCATTTAGTATGTGAATTATAATTATTTGTTTTTAGAGATCTCCTGCTTTCATTTCTGGAAGTAATGTTTCTTATTTGATGAAAACAAGTTGACAGTTTGATTAAAACTTACAAAGATCTCACAATCCCTTTATCCACCGTCTTAAAGTTTTTCATCAAAGAGGTCCCACTCAAAGAGCACTGATCAATCCTTCCAGTTTCCAACCCCTCTCTCACCTCCTCAGAACTTATTGTTGCCTGCATGCCACCATCCCCCAACCCCCACCTCATCACTCCACCACTCCTTGCACTCAACCACAGTTCTCCCTCATCACACTACCACTCCCCCTCATCCCAGCACCCTCCCACAACTCATGCTTACCCAGCTATGCATAACCCAACCCTTTCCATCTGGCCATCAAACATCAGAGGCTTACCTTCCAATTTCATGGATCGATGCTTACAAGTCACTGCTACATCCGCAGATGCTATCGAACTCACAGTAACCTTCCTTTCACAGGTTATCACTCATCTCCCTCCCTGGTTATTCCTTGTAGGTTGGTGGTAATGTTGCAGTTTACATCAGTTCTATTTCGTAGACCTTTCCCTGTCCCCCACCCCTCCAATCCCTGTGGAATATTTCTGGATCTGTCTTCCTCTCAGCAGCAATCTCTTGTTTATGCAGATGGTTTACTGCTCTGCTGACTGTGATGAGTCTGTGCACGAGATCCTCTCAACAAACTTTAACTCCCTCCTATTGTTTTCCTAATCTATGGCAACTTTAACTGCTCCCATTCCAGCTGGCATGGTATCAGTCCTCATACCACTAACTATAGTATCGTTGCAAAGGCATTTTGTGGCCCAATCTATTGGATTTCCCAACATTTTTTTGCCCAAAAGCCTTTCACTCTCTGGTATTTGCACAATTGATCATGCACAACCTCCCCTCCTCAACCTTCCTGATCTTGCTAATCTCCCCCCCTCTCCCCCCAGATCACACAGCCCTCATCTTGTGCCCAATGCTGTTCTTACTCTACATCAATGCCCTCTTACCATCACTGGAAAGTCGAATGTATCACTTTGCATATGACTCCAGGCAGGCAGCAGAAACACCCCTCTCTGCTGATCTTGAGGAAATAAGCAAGCGGTAATTTATGTGGACATGTCATTTAATGCTGGATTATATTCACACTCACTTTATTCCTCCATAAGAACCAGTTGACAAACCTTCCAATATATTTCTGTGATCAGCCTCTGGGAGAGGGCAAAGCGACTGGAGCTCCTAAGCCTCATCATGAGCGATACCCTGTTGATATAGCTGATCCCCATCTCAGAATTATCTGCATGTCCTTATTCTGCCAAACTCAACTCATTATGACGCACAAACCCTTCATTTGGATTGTCATGGAACAAAGCTCTTCCCTGTGGACCGGTGTTACTGCAAACCACCGAAGCCCGAGAATCTCGGGCCTGCAGTCCCATTGGAATCTCACTTCAGGAAGTTGAGTCTGCTTCTTGCTCACTGCTGGCAGGTTGGCACCATTGTAACCTTTCACCGGCTCTAATCTGTTGCTCTTATCCTTCCTCCACCCAACTCCAATCTCTCCAGGTTGCTCATGTTCCACCAGGAATCCTTCCCATCACAGAGTCTAAACAAATTGCTTCTTATGTTCATTCATCTCAATCTTCTTTTACGTGTGGTCTTACAGTTTGCCATCCACCACCATCTCGTGGTCTACCCGACTTCTACCTCTGAGCTTTAGTACACCGTCTCCCTTTCATCAAAGCTCCTCCCCTCGTGCTGCGGCGTGTCCATGTGTTCTCGTCCTTCTATTTCAATTTTGTTCCAATATGTATGTTGACTCTGTCTCCTGTTATTCCTTGCATGATCCTCAACACGTGCATTAAAAAAGGTGTTAAAATTAAATAAAATGCTTCACCCAGTAAAGAAGACGTTGATGGCTGATAGCGATGGTCATTTTGAGAGTTGGAGAAGATTTTAAATATTTTTCTTTACCTCCACCACCGAAGGTGGAAGGAGGTTATGTTTTCACCCCTGTCTGGGTCCATTTATCTGTAGAATATCTCATATCAAGAAGTTCTAGATGGATTCGGATGAAACTTGGTGGACTTGGTTGGGCGTGTGACAAGGACGAATCGATTCGAATTTGGTGAAGATCCGAATGTGGATCTGATATGGATATGAGAATTATTTAATTTTTAAAAGTGATTCTTCACTCACGAGAGATAAGGTAAAAAATTAATGATATTGTTGCGGTATTCGCGCCCGCCGGCGTGCTGACGGCCACGTAACTCGAATCGCGGCACGTCGCCCACCGGACGGACAATCCAGTCGTGACCCTCTCGGACTAATGCCGGGAACCAGTCACGGGTGGACCTTTCGGTCTCACCGCGATCGAGCCAATCAGCCCCCGCGTGGGATAGGGTTGCTCGCCAAATTCGACCTACCTAAGTACCCACGCGGAGGGTAGACCGGGCGATCGCACCTCGCCGCAGGTCGACTTCGGACACGGGCCACTTAAGCGACCCGTTCCGTACTATCAGAATAACCGAGCGGTGTTATCGTCGACCTCGACGGTTCGATTAATTATCGGGCGTATTCAGCCCACTACCAACCCTTTACGTGAAGCAAGATGGGGATTCAATGGGAGAAATGACGAAGCGAAGCGGGAGACAGTTCAACACAAAAGCACATTTATTCGCGGCACACGGGAAGCACACATATACAATTCCACCAAATGCACACAGAAAAGACACAATGCAATTTACACAAAAAGCAAATGTAAAAGCGAAAACACAATGCAGAGCTAATACCGACTACCGAGCACACGGCAACACTTATACAATTCTACCTCACAGACGGCGCCGACAACACATACCCAAAACCAAGGAAAAGAAATACCCTCAAGGATGAGGCGGGCCTGAGGCCGAGACCGGGTCGCGCCTACCCGTCTGGTGATGAGACGCGGAGCGGCGATGGCGCCCCAACCCCGCGGGCCTCGCGGGCAGTGTCTGGTAGGGGGTGGGAAAGGGGCCCCCTTGGTCGCACTATCTCAGCGCGGGGGGAAACAGGAGGGGGTTGCTGATGCTCGGGGTATAGAGGATCTTTATTATCCCTGGTGTGCGTCTCCACCTCGGCCAGGTCGCGCTGTCGGCCTCCCTCGGGTGCAGCTCCCTGCACGACGCGAGCACCCCCTCGTCTGGTGTCGCCGCCTTTCCACAGCTCGTCCCCTCCGTTCCGACTCCAACGCACACGACGAGCAGCTCCACCGCCCGCGAAGTCTTGACCCTCTGCTTCCGACTCTCCTACTCTCCGCCTCTGGACTCTCCGACTCTCCACTCGACTCTCCTGACTGACGAACACGGTCCTTTTATCCCCCCGTAGCTTCGCCTTTGACCCCCTCCCTTTGACCTTTCACCTCGCTCCCCATTGGCCCGAGAAAAAGTGGGCGTGAAGGCTTTTTGATCCACAAATTTGCATATATCGATCGTCCTGGAGGCGAGGCCAAATCGCCCCTCGCTCACCGATTGGACGGCAAAAAGTGGGCGTGTGTCGTTTTTGATCCGTTTTTGAAGCACAAAATCCGTGATTTTGTACACGCTGTTCGGCGCGCGCCCTGCACGAGTCCAACACCGGTACCCACAGCGGGGCAAGAACGGTGGCGATGCTACGGTTGCGAGGTGTGACGTGAAGGTCGTGGCGGTTGTGGTGAAGCGGCGTTGTGGTTGGTGGTTGATGTTGTGATTGTGGTGGTAATCATGGCGGTTGGTCCAAATTAAAGATAGTGAAAGAAAAACGGCTATCCTGAAGAGTCGCAGCACGCATAAATGACATGTATTCCCACTAGACAACGGGTTTGGGCCTAACTACACATGCACTTACCGAGATACCTCACCTAAGGGACCTGAATGGTGGTTTGCGAATTTGGTAACCACAACAATATATAGCATGACATCTCAAAAATGTATTGATTGGGCCCGATATGTTCTCGTGGATCAGGCATTGTGTGGTGGAGGTACGCGCTCTACTGAGTGCCCTTTTTGTTTTTTTGGGATGTTTTTCATATTTTATCTCACCAAGTAGCCATAGTCTGTAAATCATGATGACAATACTCTTGGATGATGTTGGCTGTTGATCAAAATTTTTTTTTTCCATGAACGTTTTTTTAGATCCTCGTAGAGGATCTCTAAGTCTTACTCACGTTGTTGTTCTTGTGGACTTTTTTGTTTCACAGCCTACAGTTTTCATCGAAACTTCCTGAAAGTTGGCGTATATATTGTTATGTTTGAGGGGGGGGGGGTATGCATTCAAAGGGTAATTAGGATGTTTAATTAGGTATGCCATGCTGTTCGAGTTTACCAGGATCTCGATGTAATAAGTAGCAATTCAGTGGTGATAAGTTGTCTAGTAAATGTTCATTTCTTCAAGGGGGGAAATGATAATTGTCACGTAATTAGATAGGGACACGGGATAGGGTAAGTGTGTCTGTGTAAACCCCTTTTTGGTATTCTCTGGAGACTGGCCGCGACGTCACAGGACAGTGCAGCGGATGGCTCCGCCCCGTGATCACGATTGGCAGAAGGCGACGGCGGTGGGCCAATAAACGGCTCGATTGGAGGTGACGAGGGCAGGAGGATAAAAAGGTTCTGTTCGGGGTCGAAAAGGAAGAGGAAGAAGATTACAACCAAAAGATCGTGTTTTTTTTGGTGGGAAGGCTGTTGCGCGGGGAGCATCCTTGTTGTTGTGCTGAGTCTATCGTGTTCTTGATCGTGTCTTAGAGCCTTGCTGAGCCTCGTTCCTCACCTTGGTTGGCTCTGGGGTTCTGCTGATTCGGAGTACGGGGTCGAACGGCGGGCGGACCTGCCTCCCTCTCCTGCTCGCAACTTGGCGCCAGAACTGGTTCCCTGGCGGCTGTGAGCGGACTTGGGCCAAGACCAGGAGGTCGACAGCACCACAGTTTCTCCTGCCCCCCTGACGAGAGCAAGGCCAGCTCGTCCGACGCCGATCCAGGGACAGTTGCGTCCACACCACGGTCCAGCCTGACCACCAGAAATAGCAACGTTTTGTGTGTGTGTGTGTGTGTGTGTGTGTGTGTGTGTGTGTGTGTGTGTGTGTGTGTGTGTGTGTGTGCTTGGCGCCTTAGAGGGATTGAGAACTGTATATTCATTGTAATTGTCTGTGTTTTTCCCCACGCCCGATCCCACACCATCCCGTCGAATCGCCCCGGATCCCTCTTCTTGCCGAGTCTTGCTATTTCTGGTAATAATAAAAACAAATAAACATCATCAACTCAGTAAAAAGTGACTCGTGCCACCTTCCTCGTCCTGTTTGCGGTAGAGCGATTAGAACCGCCATGTTTGGGTTATAAATAAATAAACTGCCTCCATCGTTTCGGCTCATTCTACGTTGGCGGGACTGTTCAAGTCCCGTGGACGTCACAATATGTAAAAATACCCTGCGCAGACAGTAACCATCTCCGATTTTGAAAATTCCTCCGAGAAAAAAAGTTATGACGTCAAAATATCTCCACTAATGGAAATCACCTAAAAAAATATCTCCGAAACTAGGCAAGCTTTTTGAATTCTGTTTGCGGGAATCGAACAGGTCATCAGCAGAGATGAATTACCGCACATATGATACATCACTATGACGTCATATCAATTTTTATGACGTCATTCCTATTTTTTGACATTTTTTTGTTTCACAACCCAGAGTTTTCATCGGATCTTCGTGAAACTTGTCATGTATATGCAGAAAGCCCACGCGCAGGCAGTAACTATCTCCGATTTTGGGAATTCTTCCTAAAAAAAAAAGTTGACGTCATAATATCGCCGCTAATGGAAATCGCTTATACCATTATCTCCGAAACTAGGCAAGCTGTTTGAATTTTGTTTGCGGGAATCAAGCTGGGCATTAGCACAGATAATTATTTATCGCAAACCTGATACATCACAATGACGTCATATTCATTTTTATGACGTCATCATTAAGAGGACGAGGACCTTAGCTCATTCGAGCTTGTTTTTTTTGAACCTCTACCACTCGGATTACAGTTACACCTTGGCCAGGTCGAGCAGGTGAGATGGCCCGATGGTGACAAGCGCCACCTTCCTGGTTAAATCGAGTTTGATCGATCAGCACTCTTGTTTGGCACACTGTACGTACAGTGTAAGAATTCTCATGTACAACTCACCTCACATCGAGAGATCTCACGAACACAAACAAACAGCTCGTTCGTTCAAACCACCCTCGGGAATAAACACTTACGGAACTTGGTGGCCGATTTAACCGCGTCTGCTGCGCTGTTCTTCCGTCCGCGTCCATCTGCCTGCTCCGGACTCTGCGCCTTGTCCGACACGGACAGAGATCCATGCCCGGGCTGCTTGGTCTGCCCAGGCCCTGCTGCCCGATTATTGTGGTTCAGATCTTCCAGAGCCTCCAGCGTTTCGTCCATGGCGGCACCGACGTGTTCCCCTCAATGGGCCATCGATCGGGAGGCTCAGCTCAGTCCATAGCACCTGGACACGGCCGGTCACAGGACGGCGCCCATGGCTCGGCCGTGTCGTGCCGTGTCGTGCCGTGCATGCGATGCTCGCACGTTTCCTCCAGAGGGCTCCTTGGTTGTTTAAATCGCAATGTCGCAAACACGAGATCTCCTGGTAAAATAGATAAGTACACCACAGCGGCACCGTGCTCCATCGACCTCGCTGTTTTCAGGTCGTCCATTCACACATATATATTTATTTATTTTTGTTGTTGTTAAAAAGCTGTCTATATATTACGTATGTATTTTGAATGCGTACGTAATACATAAACAGCTCTTCTTGGTGGGGTTTGGGGGGGGGGAGGGGTGTTTTGTGCTTCTATTTTCCATTAACAAGCTCGAATGAGCTAAGGTTCTCGTCCTCTTAATGATGACGTCATAAAAACGAATATGACGTCATTGTGATGTATCAGGTTTGCGATAAATAATTATCTGTGCTAATGCCCGGATTCTTCTTCTTCGTTTCGAGCTTCATCTTGGTTTCATTCTCTTTCTTCTCGTCATGCTCAGGGGCCGAGGGTCTATGCCTTTTACCACCCCGGAGCTGTGGCGGCGCCCCGGGCTATATGTCGGGGCAGGTGTCGAGCAGCCATTGGGTTGTATCGTCATCCAAGACACGCAGACCATGTGCCCCGCTTGGGGCACGGTATATGGGACAGCCAAGGATGACATGGTCTGCGGTTTGTTCCTCCACGCCACACTCACAAGCCGCAGAAGGAGCCACACCCCATATTTGAGCAGAGTCGTCCGACGCTGGTACGTAGACGGTTGAGTCGTACCCAAGCCAGTCTTGGCAAGGGCATTCCGGTGGTATGGGAACCGACGTCGGGAATGAAAGCGCGGAGTCTGGTGGAGTTCGTCCGCCATTCCGCGCTCCAGTTGTGATCCGCCCAGTGGGCCGCACTGGTGTTAAGGTCGTTGGTGTTTTTCAGCAACGACTGTGTGCCAGGCACAAATGGGTGTCTCAAATTCAGTTGCCGGGGCTGCTCATTTGATGAAATAGAGAGCTTGAGATGGAGCAAATGGTTTGGCTCCAGTGCCCGGTGAGTGAGAGACAGAGTGGCTTCTTCACGGCGAAGCTCAGCGGGTTGGATGCCTGCAAGGATGGAAAGGTTGTCCGTTGGTGTGGGATGCAGACATCCGGTCACAGTACGCAAGGCGCCGTTGATGGCGGTGTCGATCTGGTGGGAATGAGCACTGCGGCATCAGACGGGCTCACAGTACTTGGCGGTGGAGTAGACCAGGACTAATTCTGCTGTACGCAACGTGACAGCACCCGCACCCCAGCCGGAGCCCATCAGTTGTCTTAGCAGTGCGGCGCGGGATGTTAACTTCTTGCGTAGTGACTCCAGGTGTCGGCGGTACGTGAGCGACCTGTCCAATGTTACCCCAAGATATTTTGGCTCAGGGCAGAAGGACAGGGGTTTTCCATTCATATTGACATTTAGCTCACGTTTTGCTTCCCTGTTGTTCAAATGGAAAGCTGCCGACACTATTTTGGTTTCGCTGAGTTTCAATCTCCATTTCTGGAGGTATGCCGATAAAGTAGACATGTCCTGGCTCAGAGTCCCCTCTCGTGTTTCTCACTTCCTTGCCGGATGTACGATAGCCAGGTCGTCCGCATAAGCGTACTTTGCGGAGACCGTGTTCGGCAGGTCGTGGGTGCAGATATTGAAGAGGAGGGGGGCCAGGACCAATCCCTGTGGGACGCCGTTCTTAAGGCGTCGTAACCTGCTTTGCTGTCCGCTACCGGTGGTGAGGGTGAAGCTTCGGTTGTAGACAAGTTCCATGATTATACGGACCATGTGCCTGTCTGGGAGCAGGCGGAGCAGCTTGCAGGTGAGGCCGCGGTGCCATACGGTGTCATAGGCAGCTGTGAGATCAAGGAACACAGCACCGGCCTTCTTTTTAGCCTCAAAGCAGTCCTCGATTACTTGGGTCATAAGAGTGACCTGATCTACGGTAGTTTTCCCACGCCGAAAACCAGCTTGCTCCCGAGGGAGGAGAAGCGGATCTATAATTGGTTCGATGCGGGCGAAGATAAGACGCTCGAGGATTTTGAAGGGGACACAAAGGAGAGATATCAGGCGATAACTCTTCGGGTCCCCTGGTGGCTTATGAGACTTGGGGATCGCGACTACTAGGGCTCTTCTCCAGATTTTGGGGATTTTGAGGTGGCGCAAGCAGGAAGAGAGGAATTCGCGTAACCAGTACTTCAATGCAGAGCCAGCATGGAGTATAAGTTCCGGGCAGATGTTATCGGGACCCGGAGACTTGTGTGGCTTCAGTAGTTGGAGGGCGGTGGCGAGCTCATCCGGGGTGAAGTCATCGGAGATACTTTCGCCGTCTGGTGTTTCCGCTCTCCAGAGGTCAGACACCTCTTTGGCCACAAGTCGAAATGAGTTGCTGTCCCTCGCTTCGTACACCCCATTCTTCACCAGCTGGGTCGCAATGGTGTTAGCAGAAACGGGGCACTGGCGAGGGGAGCGTGCTGACCGGCCAGTAAGGTTGTTAATGATAATCCATGCTTTGCGGCTGGTGTGCGAGAAGTCGATGGTGTTGACAGCTTCGGTCCACCGCTCAAGCTTCCTTTGGTCGAGCCGCACGAGTAGATTAGTGGAGGCTACATTGGAAGCGGTGCCCGGTGGAAGGAAGGAGGAAGAGGATGCAAACATTTTGTTTGGGAATCATAAAATTTTGAATCTGTGCAAAACTTTGTAGTTAGAACTTTTGAAACGTTTATTTTCAAAGGAATTTAGAGAGTACATAATTGATTCATGCAACAAGTTCAGTGTCCTGATTGATGAAAGCACATCTGCCTATAATATACCTTGTGTAATAATTTACATTTGAATTGTATTTGAGGATGTATCATGAAACAATTTTTTATTAACATTGTCGAGCTAAAATTGGGAACAGGTGCTGGCATTGCAGATGAGCTGCTTTCCACCCTGAATCGGTATGGTATCTCTGAAGATGTACTGAAAGAGCATTTACGAGGTTTTGCAACTGATGGAGCAGCATCAATGCTTGGGAAGTATAAAGGGGGCAGCATCAGTTCTGCAAGGAAAGATTAACAGTAATCCCATCGAGATTCATTGCATGAACCATAACCGAGAGCTCGCTATTCCTGACGCTGTTCGGACAGTGAATGAAGCAAGCCATTTTCACCTGTTGATAGATTTGCTGTATTCATTCTTTTCACAAAGTCCAATGAACCAGAGGCAACTTGAAGCTGTGGCTGCTGAGCTATGTGTCCAAGTGCATCAGGTTGGTCGAGGTTTTGACATCCATTGGCTGTCATCTTTCTGCACATCGGTGGCTGCTTTATGGGAAAGTTATCCTGCTCTCGTTAAGTTCTTTGGAAATGGTTCAATAGAGAGTTCACATTCTTCCCAGGACAAAGCAAAATGTGCTTGACTACTGGGCAAGATGACAAACTGGCTGTGTTCCATGGAACTAGCCACAATCAAAGATGCACTAAGCATACTAAAAGGCCTATCCATGTTTCTTCAAAACAGGAACTTCACTGCCATCACTGCCAAGCTTGAGATTAGAGTTGTACTAAAAGCTCTAGGTGCTATGAAGACCAGGGATGGAATAAATACCAGCACTATGATAGATGAGTTCTCCAGTACCAGTGCATATAAATGGGTTCCAATTGCAGGGCCATCTGAAGCCCAACAAATGAAATACCGACACAAGCTTCTGCTTTCAGTTCTTCCTAGCTTTAGTTGACAACATGGGAAGAAGATTTGATGACAAAGGGGTCCTGGAAGAGGCAGCCCTACTAATCCCTTAATTGTGGCCAGCAAAAGAGGATGCAAACATTTTGCTTGGGAATCATAAAATTTTGAATCTGTGCAAAACTTTGTAGTTCGAACTTTTGAAACGTTTATTTTCAAAGGAATTTAGAGAGTACAAATATACACAGCAGATGGGAGATCCCTGAAGCAACTGGTCACCACAATTGGGGTAATTCCTGTGTCCCCTGCTGAATGTGAACGTGGCTTGAGTGTGATGAATCTTATTCTGACTGATCAGAGAAGCCGAATGCATGTCAGCACACTCAACAGCATGCTGTTTATTTCAATTAATGGGCCGAACCTTGCCGCTTACAAAGCTGAGAAATATGCAGAATTTTAGATTAAAGAGAAACAGCACACTGCTGATATCATATAATCCGAGCCTAACCACCTGGGTTTAATTATTATGATCTTAGCCATCTGGGTTTTTTATTTTTAAATATACAATGTCGAGGCTCATATGAGAGCTAACATATGTAATGGACAACAAAGGGAGCAGGAGAAAAGAGGGGTGAGAGAGGGAAGGAAAAAACACAGTGGGGAACAGAGATATGAGGACATCTGTGCAAGGGAGAGGGATGGGGCGGGATACACAGGGTAAACAAGATGGACACTACAGGGACGTTTAGGTCCTTACACGACAAACTTTCAGGAAGAAAAGCAGGGAATTTGAAGGTGTGTTTGGGGTGGATTAACGGGGGTAGAAAAGATCATGGTTTTGGATGGGGGAAGATAAGAGATGGTGGTGAACAGCTGTTTTGAAGACCTGGAGAGAAAAGTGGGATTGAAGAGAGGGTGGGAGTTTGTTCCAAAGGCAGGAGAAAAGAGGAATGAAAACGTGAACAGTGATTCTTGATTTTGGTAATTTTACCAGAAGGGGGTTGCTGACAGACCTTGAGCGCCCTGCAGAAATATGGGAGGGGGTACATATCGCAGACAGAGCAGAGGGTGGGGGTGAGGCTGGAGAGGAGACGGTAGAAGACAAAAAGACCACCGACCTGCCTGCAGTGAGAGATTGAAAGACTCAGCCTCATCGCGGGAGAAACGAATGATCCTAAATGCCTTGATTTCCACAGCGTGAAACCGAGAAAGGTGAGAGGCGGGAGCACCAGCCCAGAGGGGAGAGCAGTACTCCATCAGGTTGCGGATGAAAGCTTTGTATGTGGTCAGGAGCTCAGGTGTGCCAAGAAAAGACTTTGCATGACAGAGGATGTCCAGTCGGTGACTGGCTTTGGAGGCCAGGTTTGGAAATGTGGTTTTCTCAGGAAAGATCATGGCAGATAGTGAGACCCAGAAACTTGAATGAAAGGACTTCAAGAGGATTGTTAAGAAAGTAGATTGGGGAGGGGGGGTGTTCCAGATGGTAATTTCAGAGAGACAATGTGAAAGTGTGAGATTTGTCAAGATTGAAAGACATGTTCCACATGTTGGACCAGCTTGTGATTTCAATTTTATCCTGATTTTATAATGTTTGCTGATTTCCAAGCAGATGGCAGATGATAATGAACAAATGAGAGGGTGAATATAACAGAGAGAGGGTGATCAAGAGCAGCAGAGAAGGTTTTTAGGATACGTGGGCTGATGCAGTCTGGACCGGTTGCAAAATCTGAATCAAGGTTTGACAGCAAGCTCTCCACCTTGTCTGGAGAAAAGGACATAGAGTCCAGGAACAGCTGGGTGTGACTGGGTCAGGTAGATACAGAAAGCGATGGGTTTGGGACATAAGATTTAGAAGCAAACACGGAGTTTAGGCATTCAGACTTTTCACATGCAGTATCAGCTGTGTGGCCATTTGAGGTAAGGGAGGGGATGGAGGGGGAACAAACACCAGAAACAGACTTAACTTGATGCCAACAGGAATTGGAGGAGGGAGACAGCTTCCAGAGTTCAAACGAGATAAGAAAAAAAAAATGTTGTTTTCTGGCTCTCCTGAGGGAAGACACACACTTGTTCCGAGCTTTGTGGAAGGAACCGAGATTGCCTTCAGTTGGATTAGCCTTCCATGAGGTGAAGGCAAGTTGGTTCGCGACAACTGCCTCGCCACAAGCTTCAGTGTACCATCGGCAGGAGGAAGGGTAGGACAAGGGTAGGACAAGCGAAGATGAGATGGGATAAATCTGTGCATGAGAGAGAGAGCAAGTTTCTTTGAAAGAATTCCCAAGACAAGTTGATGTTGGAGAAAGTGGAGAGAGATCAGTCGAGAAGTTTGATGGAGTCCCTGTCAGTCAGCCTGAGTGAAATGCCAGACTCGACAGCGCTGAGGTGGTTCTCTAATAACAGATGTCTACTTTGACAAGCATGTGGTCAGATGAACCAATTGGAGCAGAAGAACAGCAGCAGATATTTTCAGGGAAATTGGTCAAAATCAGATCCAGAAGAGATGGAGTACTGTTGGTTGAGATCGGGGTTGGGAAGTTGATAGATTGTGTCAGTCCCAATGAGTCGTAGACGTCTTTTGCTGAAGTGCCATGGCAGGTTAAAGAGGTACCCACACCCAGCCATCTGGCATGATGACAATTGAAGTCACCACATATGAGGAAGAGAGAGTTGGGATGAGAGGATAGGGTTTAATTGATTTGAGAAGAGCTAATTGGTTATTCCCTCCATTCACAGGTGAGAGATGTGGGTCGGTCTTTGTTTTTCATTTATATGTTGACTGCTTTTGACGTTTACACATGGTACATGCTTGGGAGCCTCGTTGGTATGCTTTTCTGTCTGCGCTGTCGCTGCTGATTTGCCAACAAGCGTTTAAACTGGTCTGGCAGCTGAGGCGTTGTGTAGCATGAGGATTCTCATGTATGTACTGCTTGTGAACATCTTTACAGCTGTGGAGAAACACTGGGAAGAGTTTGAAACAGCAAAGGGCTTACCTTGGGTAGCCTTTCATGGTTGATTTATGCAGCTTCTTCAGCGAGAAGAGCGTGGGAGTCGATTTATATTTATAATCCTAGTTAGGTATAGAAAGCATTATTGAGGTTATGCGTAGGGGTAGGTTGAGATGGTTCGGACATGTGGAAAGGATGGGGGTGAGCAGCCATGTGAAGAGGTGTATACACATGAATGTGAATGTAAGGATAGCTGGAGGCTATCTGAGGAAAACATGGGATGTGTTGCTGAGAGATGACCTTAGATTTAAAGGCTGAACAAGAGGGCGAGCAAGGGATAATGCAGCCGAGAAAGCAGCCATGAGGTGAACCACAGCTGACACATGCAAACATTGAAACAGCCGTAAAACGATGATGATGATGTTGATAGCCACCTGGGATTAATTGATTAGGTGAGAGCTAATTGGTTATTCCCTCCATTCACATGCAAGAGATGTGAGTGAGTCTTCATTTTTCATATATATATATATATATACATACATACATACATACATATACATATACCGTATATGTATTCAGGGTGGCCATAAAGTCTGGAAACAGGTGAATATACATTATAAATGGTTTATTGCCATTACATGACATGCCAATGTGTTGTCCTTCATGAGAAATGCACAGTTCAATGCACTGTGCAAAATTGCAGTGAATGCAGTACATTAATGTAGCATTTCCATCAATTCTTGCACATGCATCTGTGATGCGTTGCCTCAGATGATTCATGTCTGATTTTCACTGAATAAACCTGTGCCTTCAGCATACCCCAGAAGATGTAATCAAGGGAGTTGAGATCTGGCGAGCATGCAGCCGACTCCACAGGGCCACGTCACCCAAAAATAACATGACTATGTTTCCAGACTCTATGCTTTCTGGCCATCCTGCACATATATATATGTATATATATATATATATATATATATATATATATATATATATATATATATATATATATATATATATATATATCTTCTTCTTTCGGCTGCTCCCGTTTGGGGTCGCCACAGCGGATCATCCATATGATCCGCATAGTGATTTGGCACATGTTTTACGCCGGATGCCCTTCCTGACGCAACCCTGGTCGCCTCTTACGACACAGGGATATGGTACACCTATTTTAACCGGGATATACACCGGCCCAGTATACTGGTACTCATTTCGCCAACCTCGGAAGGATGACAGGCTGAGTCAACCTCCTGGTGTATTAATTCAGTGGCCCAACGGGGCTTGAACTCAGGACCTTTTGGATCCCAAGCCGCTGCCCTAACCACTGCGCCAACACCAGGCTTATATATAATATGACCGTTTTTACAGCCATTTTTCCCTGCTGTGCAGGGGTTTGGCTTTTTTTTTTGAGGCAATGTTTTATGGCCGGATGCCCTTCCTGACGCCAACCCTGGTCGCCTCTTACGACACACAGGGATATGGTACACCTACTCTAACCGGGGCATACACCGGGACCAGTACACTGGCACTCATTTCGCCGACCTCGGAAGGATGACAGGCTGAGTCAACCCCCTGGTGTTTATTCAGCAGCCAACGGGGCTTGAACTCAGGACCCTGGTATCCCAAGCCACCATCCTAACCACTGAGCCAACACCAGGCTTGTGTTTGTGTGTATATATATATATATATATATATATATATATATATATATATATATATATATATATATATATATATATATATATATATATATATATATATCTACTATATAAATGGCAGTCCTTCTGTCTGTTTGTAACCAATAAGCTCCTAGACCAGTGAACCGATCTTGATGAAACTTTACACACATATAGACCTAACATTCAGCCCCAGGATGCACTAAGTGGCTTTCCATAAAAATGAAAAAAAATTTTATTTTCATTAAAAAAAAAGTCTTTCGAATAGTGCGCCAGCGTATTAATCATAACAAAAGGCTTCATGGTTAAAAACGCTAGGGTTTTTTGAAATACAAAATGTTCCTATTCGTTGACTTTTTAATCATACACATTCGCCTCCTGTTATTTGAATTATTGAACTGCACGCGCACGGCAACAGCTAACTGCTGATAGATCTGCTCATGAACGAGCCAGGCAAGCAGAGTCGGCTGCAGAGAGAGAGCATCGCCTCACTGCAAATAGAGCGTCACACCGACGGGCGAGAGAAGCACAAAACTCACGTTCCAGTTTTTCTCGGTCCGGGTTTTGGCAGGACATCAAGGACAGTTTCCACTGCTGCGAGAAACATTAAGTGGCTCAAGGCCGCCTTCAACTATGACCTCTCTGAGGATTACGGCAGCATAAAGCCTTCCTTCCATAAATCTGAGGAATAAAAGAAGCCTTCCTAATTTTCTCCGTACAACTAATGCCTCAGTCTAACTAGCGTGAGGAAAATAGGGCAACTTTCCCGGGTATTTCAGCTAGTATATGTATATATATATATATATATATATATATATATATATATATATATATATATATATACATACATACATATACTGTATAAATATATATATACATACATATACTGTATAAATATATATATATACATACATACATATACTGTATAAATAAATATATATATATATACATACATACATATACTATATAAATATATATATATATATATATATATATATATATATACATACATATACTGTATAAATATATATATATATATACATACATATACTGTATAAATATATATATATATATATATATATATATATACATACATATACTGTATAAATATATATATATATATACATACATATACTGTATAAAATATATATATATATATATATATATATATATATATATATATATATATATACATACATATACTGTATAAATATATATATATATATATATATACATACATATACTGTATAAATATATATATATATACATACATATACTGTATAAATATATATATATATATATATATATATATATATATATATACATACATATACTGTATAAATATATATATATATATATACATACATATACTGTATAAATATATATATATATATACATACATATACTGTATAAATATATATATATATATATATATATATATATATATATATATATATATATATACTGTATAAATATATATATATATATATATATATATATATATATATATATATATATATATATATATATATATATATATATATATATATATATATATATATATATATATATATATATATATATATATATATATATATATATATATATATATATACTGTATATATATATATATATATATATATATATATATATATATATATATATATACTGTATAAATATATATATACTGTATAAATATATCTTCTTCTTCTTCTTCTTTCGGCTGCTCCCGTTCGGGGTCACTACAGCGGATCATCCGTATGATCCGCATAGTGATTTGGCACATGTTTTATGCTGGATGCCCTTCCTGACGCAACCCTGGTCACCTCTTACGACACAGGGTGTGTGTGTATATATATATATATATATATATATATATATATATATATATATATATATATATATATATATATATATATATATATATATATATATATACATATATATATATATATATATGTATATGTGTATATATTGTTGTGGAGCCGGGTATCGGCTGCGAGCACGACTGCTCGGTGGAGCAGTCGGTTCGACTCTACCGAACACCGGAATCTAGATCGTACCTTTCGGAAAACTCCGAAAGGTATGGGTCCCTTACAGGACCGTGAATCGTCAATAAATCAAGCACGTGGGACAGGGTTACTTTTCAAACTTCAAAATACCTGGAGGCCCACGTGGCGAGCTACCGAGTATTCACACTCTCAACGGCACTCGTACGGGACGAGCCGTATGCGTGCTTGACCCGTGCGTAACCCGAGCGGATGGTCACCGAGGTCCCATCCGTCCAAATGTACAATTTGCCGCTTTCCCAAATTTCCCAACACGCACCGTGCTCAGCCAATGAGAGAAACACAAAAATGAGCTGAAACATTTAACAGGGGGATTTATTTATAATGGGGGGGGGGGCAGGGGGTGCACGCAAGGAGCAGAGTCATCCGATTATAAGAAATGCAGTATGTACAAGGCAAAAAGCACTTATCCAGTTTCTACTTAAAGACGGGCCCACAGACAGACGCACACCCAAAATAAATGAAAGGGACCTTCCCGCCTCATGCGGTCTTCGACAAGATGAGCGAACCAGAGCGGCGTCGAGATGCGTTCAACCCTCAGCGTCGAGAGATGCGTTCCGCGCTCAGCGTCGAGAGATGCGTTCCGCGCTCAGCGTCGAGAGATGCGTTCCGCGCTCAGCGTCGAGAGATGCGTTCCGCGCTCAGCGTCGAGAGATGCGTTCCGCGCTCAGCGTCGAGAGATGCGTTCCGCGCTCAGCGTCGAGAGATGCGTTCCGCGCTCAGCGTCGAGAGATGCGTTCCGCGCTCAGCGTCGAGAGATGCGTTCCGCGCTCAGCGTCGAGAGATGCGTTCCGCGCTCAGCGTCGAGAGATGCGTTCCGCGCTCAGCGTCGAGAGATGCGTTCCGCGCTCAGCGTCGAGAGATGCATTCCGCGCTCAGCGTCGAGATATGCGTTCCGCGCTCAGCGTCGAGAGATGCGTTCCGCGCTCAGCGTCGAGAGATGCGTTCCGCGCTCAGCGTCGAGAGATGCGTTCCGCGCTCAGCGTCGAGAGATGCGTTCCGCGCTCAGCGTCGAGAGATGCGTTCCGCGCTCAGCGTCGAGAGATGCGTTCCGCGCTCAGCGTCGAGAGATGCGTTCCGCGCTCAGCGTCGAGAGATGCATTCCGCGCTCAGCGTCGAGAGATGCGTTCCGCGCTCAGCGTCGAGAGATGCGTTCCGCGCTCAGCGTCGAGAGATGTGTTCCGCGCTCAGCGTCGAGAGATGTGTTCCGCGCTCCAGCAGACCAGACCCTCCCGACACCGCGCCATCCCGTCTATCTCTTGTCGTTCGAGGGAGGGGCTTCTCTTCCCGACCACTCGCCTCCCGATTGGACGAGGGGTCCTCACGCGACTCCTGTCTCCAGAATCCTGGAGGAACAAAGCATGGAAAGAGCAGAAGGTGCAAGACCAGAAAGGAGGCAGTAGAAGACAGAGAGACCACCGCCCTGTCTGCGATGGTGAAGTGCGATGGCGAAGATAGCTTTCAGAGCATTGCATGTATTCCTTGTGGCTCCATCTTAAGAGAACCTTGTCGGCATGTTTTTGGAAAACTTTGCAGAGCCGTCACCATCTTGAGATTCTTTCTCAGTTTTTTTTTTAGGAACATAAACTTTAAGGCGACCTTTCTAATCATCATGCCAATTTGAAAAGTGATATGCAATGTGATGCAAAATTATCACTTGAATGTGACTTATTCTGTGACACATGCCATTTAAGTTGATTGCAAAATGGAAGTAATGGAGGGTTATCAGAATATCCTGGAGTTATACACACTCACCTTCAAACTGTCTGGCCTATGTTTGAATCTCGGCCCAGCTATAAACTATCATTCTGGTGTTTCACAGGCAGGATGATTAATCGATGTGTGTGCGGGTCCCTCAGATAGACGTTAACTCTGCGGCCCGTCTGCAAGCATTAGTTGGTGAATGTTAAAGAGCAGGTGAGCTATCATAAAAAGGAAGTGAGCTCTTGCCTACATCCTGAACAAATTACAATTTTCTGCTCTAATATACAGGGGGAATTGCATCAGTAGCATAGCTGTGTCTACAGCAAATGATGCTATCCACAGCCAGACAGTGCATAAGAAAGAAGAAGGAAAAGTTAATGGTGTAAATAGGATTACTAATCAAGAAATTAATTTTTGGATTTTTTTTCTGTGGACGAAATCTGTGCTCTTGGAAGAGCGAAGAGGCAGAGTACATAAAAGGCAATGCACTGGTAGTGATGCATTGAGCAAGGGAGTCAGGAGAGAAGAGGAGAGGAAACATGCAAGTAAGAGGGTTGGGTTCAGTCGGGTTAATGGTGGTTGAAAATACGTGTCAGGATAGGGGATGACACAAGATGGTGATTCATCACCTGTATGAAGCACTGGAGGGAAACATCCGATTGAACCATCTCAGGAAGACAGTTCAATGAACGGGAAAATAGTGGAACACGAGTGGAGACGGTTGGAAAGTCTGGATTTTGGAAGTTTATTGAAAATCAAGTGATTGTGGCTAAAGCACAGGCATGGATGGGCCTGAACAGCCTCACCCTGTATACAAGTTTCTTGTATATTTTTTAACTCTTAAAAACACAAATGAAATCTGACAATCGAATAAACCAAGCCATGGGTCTGTATTTATCCGCATTTACCAGGAGAGGCCAGTGCTTATCAAGCTGTTCTCTGTTGGTGTAACCACGAATAACATTGGTGAACAAAAAAGTTCAACACCACATTCCTGAGGCTTGACAAACTTTGGATAGAATACAATCCATATGGTACAACAGGAGTGGAGTAGAGTTCTAAATTTGTGAGCCGTTTTGTTATTCCCGAGGGCATATCACTTCATACTCACAAAGGTCACGGAAATAATCGTGCAGAAATCATTGCCAGATTTCTTTGTTGTTCCAATTGCTGGTGACACAAAAAAAAAATCTAGCGTAACATCATGCCAAGTTACATAGCTCTCCAGCTTGTCTTGGTACATGGGAAAGCTTTTCTTAAATAGAGCAGACATCGGTGTTACCACAACGGCGCTGAATAATAACCAATGACAGCATGATGTAAACTGTATTGGAAAAATTGACAACCTAGAGAAATACCAAAGTTTGATCTTCAATGGAGATGTGTGTGAGATACGAATTTAATTAGACCAACGTTTAAGGCATATATGACAAGAAAAAAATAAATCAACATTGGTGATATCTAAGAGCAGGCTACAAACTTCATTTTAACTTCAGCGCTTGGCTGTGGCAACCTATCCTTTTCAATTGAAGATGCCATTTCTGTGAAAAGCCATTTTCTTCCTGAGACTCAGCCAAGTATTGGTATTAACATATCACTGTACCATATTGTACATCATAACCCATGTAGTGCTTTGTTAAGCGTCAGATATATGTTTCAAGGAATGGCCGATACTACCCAATGCATTTATGTACTGGATTGTTGTTGCAGCTGCATGAGGAAGGGGGATGGGGGTAGGGGCATGGGAGAGGGGGGGCATGTGCTATAAAACGAAATTGTGTTTGACTCAATAAAGGCATTGTCATATCAACCAAGTTACGTCAATTCTGTTCTATTTTTAAAATCCATGTAGCTCTCATAAGTTTAATTATCTCACTACATTTCCTTCGTCTTTTCACATTTATCATCCGTTGGTCGTTTTAAATTCTTAGAGGGTTTACTTTAAATGCAAACATTTTCAATTTTTCTTTTCAAGCCACAAGGTGACTTTTTGTTGTGTAAGGCGAAATTTACATTTTTTTTTAATGGATAAGCACTACAAAAAACAAAAACTGCCCACTTGTGCCATGAAAGCACAGAGTATCAAATATACAAGTGAGGGAATAATAATAGTGAAATAAAAACAAGGTGATAGAATCGTACATACAAAACAACATCATTATAAGTATACTGTATTAGACTTCATGATATCTGTGTGCTCTGGAGCACAAAGCCTTGAACCCGGATGTTGTTGGGTGACCTACAGTGGCATCTGATAAACTGTTCCACACTGGTATTATTGCGGGCATACAGGAGCGGTCATACTGAACAAGTGACCAGTAACCACTCTGTCTTGCCACTAAGACAGATATTATGTACCCCCCAAAAAATGACCGAAATTTTCATTGCCCTATCTCCTTCCCCTCCCCACGTCTCATACTTCAACTTGCATCACATTCTCTTAGTTTAACTTCCTTTCAACTTCTTTTCTATTTTGCTCCCTTTTACCCAACTTCACTAACCCTCCTTTTAAAGTAATTTATCGATTTATCCACCCCCCCACACCCATGCACAGATCCATGATTTTTGGATGGGGAGCGGTGGGGGGTTGCAAAAATTTACATAATTGCACGAAAAATATATAATTTTGCTAGCAGAGCGAGGGGAGCATTTTTTGTTTGTTTCTTTTTATCATAAATTCAAAAGACTATTCTAAATATTGACAAAGAATGTTCTGATACACTTGAAAAGAAGTACTCCAATGAAAAAAAAAACTTTTAATCAAAACTCAACATTGATTTTAATTGTTGTCTCATCAAAATCCAATTGAATGAAAAGCAGAAATTGCATATAATGAAACAAATTGTGTAATAATCAAATCAAATCAAATCAATGTCTGATGTATTGAACAAGGTTTAACATGGAAGTGACCTTCAATCAGAATTACGGTTTTACCATCAGCTGAACATTTACCTTTATCATCTCAATTCTCGACTATGTGACTCACTCAAAACAAAGATTTATTTTCCAACACATTTGATGCCTATTGTATACCCTGGAGAATTTCCCATGGTCAAAAAGCATGTTCTTGAGACTTGAAAATACAGACCGAGTGCCGAATTGAAACAGAATGATAGGGACTCTGGATTATCTGATATTTGGGATACCATTCCACTTCTTGGTTCATGATTGGTTAGGAGAAAAGAAACATCTTCAATGACAAACGATTCCAGTCATTCATTAATCATCAAGTTTCCACCATGGGAACAAACTGAATGGTACAAATCAGATTCTTGTTGAACTCTGTGGTCAACATCAGCAGTGGTCTGAGGACTATCAGGTGATCCCACATTCTGAGACCACCTCTTCTGTTATATACACTTTAATACAGATGAAAAAACAATCACTTCTGATGGGAGGGGAGGGGTTTGGGGGGGGGCACATGCCAGGTGTGTGTCTCCCCTCCTGGATCCACTCCTGACACCCCCAACATCTTTGTACTTTTCCTCCTTATATACTTGATCTGTGGATAGCTCACATTGTGATATAGGTGGATGATGCACATGCTTCGGTTCAGTGGGTTAATAATTCTTCAGTAATATACTCATGGCCCTGACACCAAGGGTGTCAAAGCATATAGCAATGGCAAATACACGAAATACATTACAAAAGCAAACTTATAGCAAAGGAAGTGAAGTGATTCATGACAAAAAAAGGATTTTGCATCAAAGATAGAGAAGTTCTTGAGTAGGAATAGAAAGGATCCACAAGAAGAAAGGTTTGATTCTCAGATGAATCGTAAGAAGACATTCAGCTAAGCTTCATTTTGAATGAGATGTTTTCAGCCAAGCTTGCAGTCCAGAGAGAGAGAAGAATGCAGGGTGAAAATATCTCCAGTATTACTTACGAACCTTGAATATAACCAAGAAACTTTCGGATTTCCCAGGATTCTCTGAGTTAAGCCCATTCTGAGCCAATTATATCCTCAAGTCCAACTCGCAGACATCAAAATCCCAGTTCTTAATGTTGAAGTTTTCACACATCCTGTGAGCTTAAAAGGAGATATTTGCGATTCTCTTAATAGTTTCTACAAAAACAAGCAAATTACTCCAGGTCATGATATATGTGTTGTGAAGAGCATTATTGCTTATCAGAAACCCTCAGAAAGCTTTACCAGCAGTCACTGACCACATCCATCAGGCATAATTGAGTTTTGAGCTCACATTACTAATTGTAATTCAGTCATAATATTAATTTTCATTCAGTCTCCATAACACTGTGTTCCTATTCAGAAGACATGGCAAGGCAACAAGAATACATTTCTCAAGTGATGGTCACATTTTTATAAGCATCTCAGTTGAGTCTCTTGATAAGACCAGGGCTTTATGCTCAAACCCTGGAGCTGTAATACAGACACCAGATGAACCATTTGGATGCCTTTTTTGAGAGTATAAGTCAGCGTGATGATGTTGAACTATTTCTTAAAGTTGGCTTAATATTTTCTCTATTCCTTTTTTTGAGTGATGTTGGCCAAACACTTCATGACGGCCTGTTAAAGTACAAGCCTAAACAGTCACAATGTTTCTTGTGTTTTGGCCTACTGTTAGAAAATGTTGGGTGGTATTTAAACACAAAAATAAAACGAATAAAGTCCTTCAAGGATCTGCTCTTTTAGCAACTGATTTAGTTCTTACTCTGGTCTCAAGAGTTGAAAAGGGTCTTCAGGGCACCGAGTCGAGGAGTTTCACGTCAGACACAAGAGCTTCAGCCTAATGCTGTACAGAGCGACAGTTCATGGTATTGTATACACTGAAAGACTATTTCCTTCAAAATGTATGGTTTTCTCGTGTGGTGACCCCTCCATATCCTAATTTGTCTGCACTTTTTAAGTGTATGCGTATGTACGTATGTACATGTGTGTCTGCATTTTGTAATTCCCTTTTCTCGGGAATCGCTTGTCAGATTGACACGAAATTTTTATCATAGGGGCAACTACTCATGAAGAATGTTAAAATAATAATGATGTCATAGATCACGTGATGTGGCAGATATGTTGAAAAAAGGAGAAACAATGAACCTCTGTATCTCCTAAACCGCTCCATGAAAAAAATTGAACCTTGGCACCTGTCAAGTACTCCCCATGAGGAATAAGTGTGATTTTTTTTAATGATGTTAAAGGTGCCTTCGTTATGACATCATAATTGCCTATGTAGAACGCTACATCCGATCAGTATGAAAATTTTTTTGAGGGTTATCTCGGGATAAATTGGTCAACAGAAAAATTTTTTATGATGTCATCAGTCATATATATATATATATATATATATATATATATATATATATATATGTGGAGGTGAAACTTTACAGGTATGACAACCCATCCATGAGGAACAAAAAGTTTCCCACCTATGACATCATAGGTCACATGGTTTGGCAGCCATATTGGATTTACCCTAAAATCTTTCAAAATCTTCTCCAGAACAGCTAGACAGATCAAGGGAAGATTTCACACACATGTTCTCCAAGCCTTGGGGATACCAGGGCATTCATGAATATTGATCGGCTGCCAAACATGGTTTGGCAGTCATATTGGATTGAAGGAAAATATTTAAAAATTCTTTTTCTTGAACTGCTGCATCAATCGAAGTATAACTTCGAAATTATGATCTAGTGATAAAGGGGAATATATGTTTTAAATTTCAACCTGATCAGCCACATGGTCTGGCAGCCAGAGTTATTAAAATTTTTTTTTAATCTGCATTCTTTTTTATTTTAATGAGGCTCACTGACTGCGCTGAGATGGGTTTTAGGGTAGAGGAGTAGCAGCTGAACCTTGAATCGTATCCAGGTTCTTCCTGATGACTTCATCTTTGCTTTTTACCTGTTTGTGTTCCTTTTGATGACTCCAATGCAGTACCTATTTTATTTGGTCTTCCATTTGATTTGGATTTCATTTTTTTAATCACAAATTTTCCACCAGATGAGTTGGTTCGCACCAAGTCCTTCTCAAGACTGCATGGGGTATGTATTCTATGAATACCATCTTGTTTGACATGAAGTTAGATCCCTTAATTTGCACTCTTTGAATTTAAAGTTTTCCATTTTATCTCATTGCCAGTAGAAAAGCCCAATTTGATGTTAGGTTTCAGGATTGCACAAGTCCAAATTGATTTATGACCTAAATTAACAGTACAATGCATCTTTATTATATTCTGTGTAGAAATCTCTAAATTGCTTTAAAAGGCCAAAAGTTGAGGACTTTAAAAGAACCAAAAAGAACAATGTTGTAAATACAATTAAAAATTTACAACATTGAGACTTCCGGTTCCGGTTTTAGAGCAGCGAGAGGTCTCCTTCGGGGCTCCCTGCTGACGTTCTCAAAGCTAAGTTCCCGGTTGTTATTTGTCCCGTTTTAACTGTTTAATTTTCTCACCTACATGTTACTGTGTGTTGCTAGTTCGGTTTTGTTTCAAAAATCGTGCTATTTTGTGAGTATTTTTGTCGACGTTCTTACCTGTGCTTGAGGCCTAGGCTTGAGGCCTACCGGTTCCACTCGGTGTTCGATCGTTTTTTTTTTTTGTTTGTTTTTTCTCCCCATTACCTTCAATTTCTATCCTCCCCATTACCTTCAATTTTGATCCTCCCCACTTTCCAAACATCCCCCATTCTCCCAACTAATCTCTTTCTTATCTCAAAAAAAAAAAAAAAAAAAATATCCTTGTGGTGAATTGAGGTGAATTGAGGGACATGACGCGGGATCACATGTTGTGCGTCTCGCGTATAAGGGGAGGTCTCTGCGGCACGAGTGGTTGTCCCCGGGGCATTGCCATTTACATCGGCTGTTCACTTGATGCTCGTTAACTGAAGGTGCTCATTGACTGGTGAGAATGGAGATTATATCGAACTCCGTGCTTACGCGGATTGTCTGCAATGATTAATCGCACATGTATACGTTACTGCTTATGTACTCCTAGCTGAACCTGTATTCCCCGGTGTGCCCGTAGAAGCGGCTCCAATCAAATGGAATAAAGCCTAAACTCTGAAGGTTCATCTCTCGCTCTCATTTCAATTTATTCCATTTGATTTTCTCGGCTCTCTCAACCAACGATGGACAAGATCTACAAACCAGAGAGGTTCGACGCAGACCCAAACGCGACTGACGCAGAAATGAAATGGTCGCATTGGTTCTGTTCCTTCTCACACTATCTGACCATCATCGAGGAAGGAGCCGATAAATTTGCCGCTCTCGTGAATCATGTCTCGCCCAGCGTGTACAGGCTCTTCTCGGAGTGCGACACTTACGAAGCAGCGATTGACGTGCTGCAGGCGCTCTACGTGAAGCCCAAGAACGAGGTATACATACGACATCTTCTCAACACACGCAAGCAAGCAGCCGGGGAGACAATCGATCAGTTCCTGCAAGCTCTGAATCAGCTGGGAAAAGACGGCAGCTTCCGGGCCGTATCGCCGAGGAACACCGAAAGGAAGCCACACGGGAGGCATTCATCCAAGGACTCAGATCAGCCCACATACGGCAACGCTTACTAGAGAAAGCGCAACCCACTCTTGACAAGGTAGTCGATCAGGCACGAGCGATGGATACGGCTCAGCAGCAATCTGAGTCATTTGGGACACCGATGCTGCTAATGAACGCTGCTACGGTGGGAACTCAAGGAACCCCACTGGCACAGACACAGCCAGACATAGGGGATGGAGAAACACCCGAGGAGCCGGATACCCAGGCCACGTCAAACTCCTCAGCAACTGCTCCGGTTGGTAAATGCTTATTTGTGGGTACAAAAGGCATCCTCGTCAAAAATGTCCCGCCAGAGATGCCACATGCATGAATTGCGACAAGAAAGGGCATTATGCCAGGGTATGTAAATCTACTCTAAGGAGAAATAAACCCACTTCTGCGGCTCTCTACTCGCAGAATAAATTAACTGCAGCCTCCCCGGGGAGTCTATCCAAGGCTATCATCAACGTACGAATTAACGGGCATATGGCTGAGGCACTGATTGATACCGGTAGCTCTGAAAGTTTCGTCAACAGCTCGCTAGTGAAGGGCAGGAAATGGGTAATCCACCCGACTGACAATACGGTATGCATGGCCGCCACCTCACTACAATCCCGCGTACGAGGGTACTGCAATGTTGAATTGGACGTAAAAGGGTACACGCATCGGGATGTAAGGGTACTGGTGCTTCGTGATTTGTGCGCAGACGTAATTCTGGGTCATAATGTCCTCAAGCAGCACACGAGCGTCGAAATACCCTTTGGAGGAAGCAAGCCTCGTCTAATTTTAAATGCGTTGACCACCGCGGAGGTGACGTCCCCCAGCTGTTCGCTAACTTGTCGCCGGTCTGCAAACCGATAGCGATCAAATCGCGGCGATATACCACTGCTGACATGAATTTCATCACTTCGGAAACCAAGCGATTACTGGAAGAGGGAATTATAGAACCGAGCGATTCGCCATGGCGCGCACAGGTGTTAGTAACCAGCAGTCAGAACCATAAGAAACGAATGGTTGTCGATTATTCCCAAACGGTCAATCGCTTCACCCAACTCGACGCCTACCCCCTGCCGCGCATAGATGAGATGGTCGAACGCGTGGCCAATTATAAGGTATTCAGTACCATCGACTTGCGAAGCGCCTATCATCAAATTCCCATCCGAGAGGAAGACAAACCTTACACTGCATTCCAGGCAGGGAGGCACCTCTACCAATTCAGGAGAATACCTTTCAGTGTCACGAATGGAGTAGCTTGCTTCCAACGGGTTATGGACGACATCATCTCAGATGAAAACCTCAAAGACACTTTTGTTTACGTGGATAATGTCACAGTGTGCGGTAGGGATCAGAGGGAACATGATAGGAATCTGGTCAGATTCTTGAGCATTGCTAGAAAATATAATCTGACTCTCAACTACGAGAAATGCGTATTCTCGGCAAGGTCAATTGACCTTCTCGGCTACACGATAGCCGACGGCACAATTAAGCCTGATCCTGAGCGATTGCGCCCGCTCCGTGAGCTACCCCCTCCTCAGGACCTGCAGGCAATGCGCCGGGTGATCGGGATGTTCGCTTACTATGCGAGATGGATTTCGCAATACTCCGAGAAAATACATCCCCTAGTGCATTGCAAAAACTTTCCACCAGATGCCGCTGTTGTAAGAGCTTTCCACAATCTCAAGGATGATATCAGTAAGTCCGTGGTTTTATCGATCGACAGCTCGGTGCCCTTCGTGGTGGAAACCGACGCTTCAAATCACGCCATAGCTGCTACACTTAATCAGTCTGGGCGGCCGGTCGCGTTCTTCTCGAGAACTCTCTCTAGAAGCGAACAGAGACACTCAGCGATAGAGAAGGAAGCGTACGCCATCGTTGAAGCGCTGCGGAAATGGAGACATTATTTACTGGGAAACCACTTCACGCTCGTTACGGACCAACGATCCGTGGCATTCATGTTTGATGGGAAAAATAACGGAAAAATTAAGAATGAAAAAATTATGAGATGGCGGATAGACCTAGCTTGCTACAGTTACGACATTGTTTACCGGCCCGGGAAAGAAAACCCTGCTGCAGATACCTTCTCTTGGGTCTACAGTTCGGCAACAATCAGTCAGGCTTTGCAAGACCTCCATGTGTCTCTGTGCCACCCGGGGGTAACCAGGATGGCACATTTCGTGCGCAGACAAAATCTTCCCTATTCTGTTGAAGATATTAAACAAATGAATGCTTCATGCCCTGTTTGTGCTGAACTAAAACCCAGATTCTTTGGCGCGGCATCTGGCAGACTGATCAAGGCCACTTCCCCCTTCGAGAGACTAAACATTGACTTCAAAGGGCCCCTGCCGACCGAAACAGACAACAGATACATATTCACCGTTGTTGATGAATATTCAAGGTTCCCTTTCGCATTTCCGTGCTCGGATATGACCTCGGGCACTGTCGTGAGATGTCTCTCTGACCTCTTCGCTATGTTTGGGAGACCTTCGTACATACATTCAGACAGAGGGCCGTGTTTCATGTCGGCCGGGCTAAAACAATTCCTACTAGAGCTCGGCATAGCAACTAGTCGAACGACGGGTTACAACCCACAGGGAAACGGGCAGGTGGAAAGGTATAATGGAGTTATTTGGAAAGCCGTAACTCTGGCGCTGAAATCGAGAGGACTGGGCCCCGAGCGGTGGGAGGTTACCCTTCCCGACGCTCTGAATTCCATACGCTCTTTGCTCTGCACGTCCACCAATGCCACTCCTCACGAACGAATGTTTACTCACCAACGACGTTATGTTGACGGTCAAACGGTGCCCAACTGGCTGACCCATCCCGGTACAGTGTTCATGAAACGCCCGGTACGACAAAGCAAGTATGAACCCCTGGTGGAGGGGGTCGAACTCATTGACACTAATCCAGAGTATGCTCATGTCAGGCTCCCGGATGGCAGGGAGACCACTGTGTCGGTTCGCCATCTGGCTCCCTCAGGTACTCCTCCCGCAGGTACACCACCTTCTGGCACTCCTCCTTCTGACATTTCCCCAGCAGGAACTCCGCCGGGCGACGGGGCTGCCGCGTTCCACCCGAGAGCGATCGAGGAGTCATCCCCGGCACAAGTCGAGGCTCACCAAGAGGATCGGGAGTCTCCCTCAAGTGAAACTGCCGTTTACTCCCGGAGAGGTCGACGAATAAGGCCCCCTCGACGACTCAATCTGTAAAGGGGATTATCGGCATTCTCGCTGCTCATGCTCCTATATGCCCATTATATCATATATCGATGCTCATTTCCATGCTCCTACAACTCAAAATAATCACTGCTTGGCATGTATGCTTCTGTAGATCTATTAGTCCGCGTTGCTTGAAATGTATACTCCTATAGTGCTAAAGCAATCATGGTGTGTAAGATGGGCCCCTAGTTACATTTTAAAGGTGAGGAGAATGTGGTGAATTGAGGTGAATTGAGGGACATGACGCGGGATCACATGTTGTGCGTCTCGCGTATAAGGGGAGGTCTCTGCGGCACGAGTGGTTGTCCCCGGGGCATTGCCATTTACATCGGCTGTTCACTTGATGCTCGTTAACTGAAGGTGCTCATTGACTGGTGAGAATGGAGATTATATCGAACTCCGTGCTTACGCGGATTGTCTGCAATGATTAGCTGCACATGTATACGTTACTGCTTATGTACTCCTAGCTGAACCTGTATTCCCCGGTGTGCCCACAGAAGCGGCTCCAATCAAATGGAATAAAGCCTAAACTCTGAAGGTTCATCTCTCGCTCTCATTTCAATCCTACTACAACAACAACACGCTCACCTTCTCCCGATTTTGCTTCTTCTTCTTCCTCTTAACTTCCTCCTCGTCTTCTTCCTCGATTTTTTATTTATTTATTTATTTATTTATTATTATTATTATTTTTTTTTTGCACTTCCATGACCTAATCTGTTGAACTCTCTCATATATCAATATTAACAACAACAAAAATATATATATATACCCAACAACAACAACACGCTCACCTTCTCCCGATTCTGCTTCTTCTTCTTCCTCTTAACCTCCTCCTCGTCTTCTTCCTCGATTTTTTATTTATTTATTTATTTATTTATTATTATTATTATTTTTTTTTTGCACTTCCATGACCTAATCTGTTGAACTCTCTCATACATTATTTTTAACAACAAAAACGATCTTATAATGCTTCATCTTCCTCTCTCACACATGTGGTACTCTTTACTGTTTCACAATGCACTACTCTTCTGCTATTTTAACAGACTGCTCTCATTTCGACCTTTCCTTCATTCCTTGCCTAAAAAATCCAACTATTACAGCGCTTCTTCTCTCCATGCTCTGAATTCGCCTTCATTGCATCCATCAAGAATTGTGTTAAATCGTATCTCTGACCTAAAACTTTTAAAAACCACAGTTTGCCATGGATGCTCGCTTTCCATCAACCATTCTTTTTTTCCAACTTCAGTGCCAACTCACCCCCCTCACCCCTCACTCTCACTCTCAAAGCAACCATCCCACTCTTCTCCCTCCAAGCCTCCCTCTCACCTCTCTCAAAAACTCCTCACCCCTCACCTTTCTCCCACCTTTCATCCCCCTCACTCTTCCTTTTCAAAGTTCCCCCCCTCTCATCCACCAACCTGCCTCCCTCCACTGCCCTCTCACCTCCATCTCTTCACTCCACCTCCTCAAATCCTCAACTGCCTTCTTCCTTGTCTCTTGTCCCCCCTCTCCCCCAGCACCACAGAGCCTTTTCTCCTCCTCATTCGGCCCCCTCCCCTCGCTGTGCTGCAATACCCCACACTCCTTCAGCAACCCTCCTTACCTGCCCCCCTCGTCCCTTGTCCTACCCTCCCCTCCCCCTCCCCCTCCACCTCCTGCACCCAAAGCCTCCTCCCCTTCCTCTTCATTAAAAGTGTGGACCTCAAATATCCGGGGCCTTCGCTCAAACCTTTCAGATCTTTCCATACAGGTTGCCACTGACAAACCAGACATTATCTGCCTAACAGAAACTTTCCTCTCCCAAGACGTGTCTGACTCCCAAGTATCTCTCCCTGGCTACTCCCTCTTACGGTATGACAGACCTGAGCCTCGTCCTGGTGGAGGTGTTGCTCTCTTTATCAAAGACTCTATTCCTCACTCTCCATGCACTGCTCTCACTCCCCCACACCCCCAGGAATACCTCTGGCTTCGGCTTCCCCTCCACTCACACCTCATGTTTATATGTGTACTGTACCGTCCACCGAACAGTGATGACTCCATCTACACCTCACTATCCGAAAACATGGACCATCTTCTATCTTCTCATCCAAACTCTCTCTTCCTCTTATGTGGTGACTTCAATTGTCATCACGCCAGTTGGCTAGGTGTGGGTACCTCTCTCACCTGCCATGGCACCTCAGCAAAAGCTTTCTGCGACTCATTGGGACTGACTCAATCGGTCAACTTCCCGACCCGGATCTCAACCAATGGTACTCCATCTCTTCTGGATCTGGTTTTGACAAATTTCCCTGACAATATCTGCTGCTCTTCCTTCGCTCCAATTGGTTCTTCTGACCACGTCCTTGTCAAAGTGGACATCTCTCTGGCTGTTATCAGAGAACCACCTCACCGCCGTCGAGTCTGGCATTTCACTCAAGCCGACTGGCAGGGTCTCCGAGCAGCCATCAAACTTACAGACTGGTCTCCTATTACTACTTTCTCAAACATCAACTCATCCTGGGAATTCTTTCAAAGAAACTTGCTCTCCCTCATGCACAGATTTATCCCCTCTCGTGTTCAGTTGTCCTACCCTTCCTCCCGCCCTTGGTTTACTGAAGCTTGTGGCGAGGCAGTTGTCCTGAAACAACTTGCCTTTGCCTCATGGAAAGCAAACCCAACTGAGGGTAATCTCAGTTCTTTCCACAAAGCTCGGAACAAGTGTGTATCTACCCTCAGGAGAGCCAGAAAACAACATCTTTCTCATCTCAAGTCTGAACTCTCAAACCTCTCTCCCTCCTCAAAATCCTGGTGGCGTTTAATCAAATCTGTTTCTGGTGTATGTTCCCCCTCCATCCCCTCCCTTACCTCAAATGGCCGCACTGCTGATTCCACACGTGATAAAGCTGAATGTCTAAACTCGGTGTTTGCAGCTAAATCTTGTGTCCTAAACCCATCACTATCTCTACCCACTTTACCCAGTCGCACCCAACTGTCCCTGGACTCTGTATCCTTTTCTCCTGACAAGGTGGAGAGCTTGCTTTCAAACCTCGAGTCAGATTCTGCAACCGGTCCAGACGGCATCAGCCCACATGTCCTCAAAGCCTGCTCTTCTGCTCTTGCTCACCCTCTCTCTGTTCTATTCACCCTCTCATTTGCCCAAGGTCATCTGCCATCTGCTTGGAAATCTGCTAACATCACTGCCCTGCATAAAAAAGGTGCAAAAACAGATCCCTATAACTACAGACCAATCAGCCTTCTCCCAATCATCAGCAAGGCGATGGAATCCATCATCGCTTCAGATATGAAATCCTTCCTCTTCTCCAATGGCTTGATTTCCAATCATCAATTTGGTTTCAGACCAGGTCACTCTACCCTGGATATGCTGCTTCTGCTCTCCCATCAATGGATGGAGGTCCTCAATGCCAGACAGGAAATCCGAGCCGTATCCCTGGACATATCACGTGCTTTTGACACAGTCTGGCACCCTGCCCTACTCACCAAACTCTCTTCCCATGGTATCAAAGGCCATCTCCACTCATGGCTCGCAGACTTCCTCTCCTGTCGCAGTCAACGTGTGGCCCTAAATGGAGTTCTTTCATCCCCTCTTCCTGTGCAGGCTGGAGTTCCTCAAGGTAGCGTTCTGGGCCCTGTTCTTTTTCTGGTTTTTATCAATGATCTCTCGGACTCTCTGGAAAATCCTCTATTTCTCTTTGCCGACAACTCCACCCTCTGCCGTACCATCTGTCATCCCTCAGACCGGCAAGCAGCAGCTTCTTCGCTCACTGCAGATCTGGATAAAATCACAAACTGGTCCAACATGTGGAACATGTCTTTCAATCCAGACAAATCTCACACTCTCACTATGTCTCTTCGAAAGGACCGTTTACAAAAACCCCCCCATCCACTTTCTCAACAATCCTCTGGAAGAAGTCTTTTCTTTCAAGCTTCTAGGTCTCACTATCTGCCATGACCTTTCCTGGGAAAGTCACATTTCCAACCTCGCCTCAAAAGCCAGTCGCCGACTGGGAATCCTCCGTCGTGCCAAGTCCTTCCTCAGCCCTCTTGAGCTCCTGACCACTTACAAAGCTTTTGTCCGTAGCCTGATGGAGTACTGCTCTCCCCTCTGGGCTGGTGCTCCTGCCTCCCACCTTTCTCGGCTTAACGCTGTCGAAACCAGGGCATTTAAGATCATCGGCATCTCCCGCAATGAAGCTGAGTCTTTGGGCCTCTCACTCAATCACCGCAGGTTGGTCGGTGGTCTTTCTGTCTTCTACCAACTCCTCTCCAGCCTTGCCCCCCTGCTCTCTCTGCGATTTGTCCCCACCACATTTCCACAGGGCGCTCAAGGTCCGCCAACAACCCCCTTCTGGTAAAACTACCAAAATCACGAATCACTGCTCATCTTCACTCTTTCATTCCTCTTTTTTCCCGCCTTTGGAATAAACTTCCTCACTCTATTCTTTCCCATTCTTCCCTCCAGGCTTTCAAAACAGCTGTTCACCACCACCTCTTATCTTCCCCCATCCAAATCCTCGATCTTTTCTACCCCCGATAATCCACCCAAGCCCACTTCCTTCATTTCTCCTGCTTTCCTTCCTGAAAGTCCCTGTAATGTCCATCTTCTCTTCGCCATGTTCCCCGTCCCATCCCCATCCCTCTCCCTTCCACAGTTCACCTAATGTGTCTGTTCCCCACTGTTTTGTCCCTTCCACTCCCGCCCCTCTTGTCTCATGCCTCCTTGCTGTGAGTTATGTGTTTGCTCTCATACGAGCCTCGACCAAGGTATACAAAAAAAAAAAAAAAAAAAAAAAAAAAAAAAACTTGAGCATATAATCACACCCCAATCTCAAAATTTCCCAACTGATCTTTTTAATTTATGAGGAAAACAACGGATATTTGGGATTAATTAAATAGCTTCTTCCACAGGGCGATTACACTTCTACTTTGGACCGCAATGGTCAAGGATTTTCACAAGCTTATTCCCACAACAGTCCCAGACAGTTCTCTCTCTCTCTCTCTCTCTCTCTCTCTCTCTCTCTCTCTCTCTCTCTCTCTCTCTCTCTCTCTCTCTCTCTCTCTCTCTCTCTCTCTCTGCCTGTGGCTGCTGGTTGCATCATTGGTTGGGACACGGCTATGCCACTAATGCAGTGTCCCCCTTACCAGTACACTGGTGCTCATTTTGCCGACCTCGGAAGGATGACAGGCTGAGTCAACCTCTTGGTGTATTTAACTCAGGTGCCAATGGAGCTTGAACTCAGCACCCTAGGATCTCAAGCCGCCACCCTAACCACTAAGCCAACACCAGGCTTCCAGACAGTGCTGCTTCTCTATTGCTAAATGCCTTTATGTACAAAAACAGTAAAAACAATTGTAAGATTGTGATGCAAATATGAACATATTTTAGTTCAAAGAACAAAATACATGTTCATGCAAAGTATGTTAATACCTGTCAAAACAATATACAAGGAACCTGGCCCTAAGGCCAAAATCCATGCAAATGCCTGCTGTTTCTCCATTGACATAATGGCTTTTAATGCAAATAAAAGTGAAATATAACTCAAAATATTGTGACAAAGTTAAACACGTGTACTTTTGTCTGAAGATCAAATACTTGGTCATGCAAAGCTTGTCAAAACACTGGCTCTGAGGCCAAAATGCATGCCTATACAAAACTCTAAAGTCAGAATGCATGGCTTTACATAGGCTACACTTGCTGTTTTCTGTTGAAAATGCCGTTATACAAATATATGTATACATATTATATATATATATATATATATATATATATATATATATATATATATATATATATATATATATGTATGTATATATATATATATATGTATATATATATATATATATATATATATATATATATATATATATATATATATATATATATATATATATATATATATATATATATATATATATATATATATACATGCAGCTCTGGAAAAAAAATGAGACCACTCTAAAAAATTTTTAAATCAGCACCTCTACATGTATGGCAGCCATTCCATTCCAGTATCTGTTGAATTCCAACACAGGCACACCTCATTCTACTTAGGGAGGTACTGATTAGGTGATCACCTGAACCGAATCTTATTTAACAAGGAAAAGTATAAAAACCACTGCTGTGGTCATCACTATCCTCTTGCAATAGGATCAGCTGGATGGCAAAAAGAGTGCTAGTAGTACCTCAAAAGTAATTGGAATCAAAAAAATAACTATTGACCATGCCAAAAGAGTTGAAAAGAAAAGTTTTGAGTGAGGAAAAGAAGGGTTCAATTCTGGCTTTACTGGCAGAGGGATACAGTGAGCATCACGTTGCTTCCATCCTTAAAATTTCAAAGATGGCGGTTCATAAGAACAAGGTCAAGCAGCAGACATTGGGAACAACGAAGCTACAGACTGGTAGAGGGCGAAAACGACTTTCCACTGACCGGGATGACCACCAGCTCATTCGAATGTCACTCAACAACCATAGGATGACATCAAGTGACCTACAAAAGGAATGGCAAACGGCAGCTGGGGTGAAGTGTACGGCGAGGACAGTTCGAAACAGGCTCCTATGGGCAGGGCTGAAGTCGTACAAAGCTAGAAAAAAGCCCTTCATCAATGAGAAGCAAAGAAGAGCCAGGCTGAGGTTTGCAAAAGACCATAAGGATTGGACCGTAGAGGACTGGAGTAAGGTCATCTCTGATGAGTCCAATTTTCAGCTTTGCCCAACACCTGGTCATCTAATGGTTAGACGGAGACCTGGAGAGGCCTACAAGCTACAGTGTCTCGCACCCACTGTGAAATTTGGTGGAGGATTGGTGATGATCTGGGGGTGCTTCAGCAAGGCTGGAATCGGGCAGATTTATCTTTGTGAAGGACTCATGAATCAAGCCACGTACAAGGTTGTCCTGGAAGAACACTTGCTTCCTTCTGCTCTGACAATGTTCCCCAACTCTGAGGATTGGTTTTTCCAGCAGGACAATGCTCCATGCCACACAGCCAGGTCAATCAACATGTGGATGGAGGACCATCAGATCAAGACCCTGTCATGGCCAGCCCAATCTACAGACCTTAACTCCATTGAAAACCTCTGGAATGTGATCAAGAGGAAGATGGATGGTCACAAGCCATCAAACAAAGCCGAGCTGCTTGAATTTTTGCGCCAGGAGTGGCATGAAGTCACCCAACAGCAATGTGAAAGACTGGTGGAGAGCATGCCAAGACGCATGAAAGCTGTGATTGAAAATCAGGGTTATTCCACAATATATTGATTTCTGAACTCTTCCTAAGTTAAACATTAGTATTGTGTTGTTTAAAAATGAATATGAACTTGTTTTGTTTGTATTATTTGAGGTCTGAAAACACTGAATCTTTGTTGTTATTTTGACCAGTTGTCATTTTCTGCAAATAAATGCTCAAAATGACTATTTTTATTTGGAATTTGGGAGAAATGTTGTCAGTAGTTTATGGAATAAAACAAAAATGTTCATTTTACTCAAACACATACCTATAAATAGTAAAACCAGAAAAACTGATAATTTTGCAGTGGTCTCTTAATTTTTTTCCAGAGCTGTATGTATATATATATATATATATATATATATATATATATATATATATATATATATATATATATATATATATATATATATATATATATATATATATATATATATATCAAAAGGGATTAAGTGATCTTCCAGTTTCCTGCGGTATCAGCTTTACTTCTCTTATCCAAGTGACCTGCTTCAAAAGTTAAGTACACCATTCCAGATTTGTTTTTGTTGGTGCAGATTGTTGAGCACTTCTTGTTTGTGTCGATTGTTGTTACCTCTGCCACCAAAAGTGGACACAGCTTATGTTTTCACCCCTGTCTGTTTGTCTGTGAGCAGGATATCTCAAAACGTTCTGGACGGATTCGGAATAAATTTGGTCGATGGGTTGGGTGTGTGACAAGGACGAAATAATTACATTTTGGTGAAGATCAGGATCCTGATACGAGAATTTTTTTTAATTACACCACACACGCGAAGCAAAAAGCAGGCTTAAGTAATTGCTTCATGTCCGTCTGTCTGTCTGTAAATGTCAGTTTATGATCAAGGAACATCTTATTTCAATTGAATATTATATTTTGACCATGAATCTGAACATAAATCAGAAAACAAATTTGTAGTTTAGCAGTAATTTGTCTCATATTTCGTCCCGATCGCACATGAGCAGAGAGAAGTGAGATAATTTTGTTTTTCAGTCTGCCTGCCTAGCAGTCAAACAAAATTGAAAATAATTCCAAACAGGAAACAAACTGTTTTTAAGGACGTTATGAAGGACACATACAACAGCCCTGAATAACTATTGTAATGTGTTTGATAGGGTGGTGTAATAAGACACTAGGTCAACGGTGGTAAAATGGCGATAAATTCTGGAATTCATTTTTTTATGACTTTTACAATCTTTATTGTATTTAAATTTAATTATATACTGAAACACAAGAACACAAATCACCTTCTTGTCACTTCTAAGAACCTCTGGTTTAGCAGTACTTGGCCATGCTAAATAGAGTGGTGTATAAGACTGCTTCAATAGCACTAATCTTCCAGATTTTAAAAAACAAACTTTAAAATCATTATTTTTATTGAAATTGAAGTATAGACTTGAATACTTTAATCCCAAATTAAAGCCAAATTAAAGTGTTACAGATAAAGCCCAAATGCAAGTGTAATCGTTCAAATTGTGATAGAAGCATTAAATTAATCATAAGTAGTCCTCAGGAGGAACATTTTCCAAAAAACCCATTTGACATCAAAATTAAATATAAAAAAAGACAAATTAAGATGAATGGGACAAAAAAACATGTGCTTTAGCCTCCTTTCCATCCCTGTCGTCTTCCTCACTTTTACGTCATTCTCACAAAGGTGGCCCTCGTTTTGAGGAAACAGTGGGCCTGTTGGACATTGGACCAATTTTCATTGGTTTTCACAACCTTGTTGTATACCTACATGCTATACTGCTTGAGCATTAGCTTGCCTTTCACTAAGCCCAGATGTGCTTGGGGTAGCATGGGGATTACATTGTTAGGCTGTGGAAATTCGCATTACACCATAAAGGGTCCTCAGGTGAGATATATCGGTAAGTTCATGTGTAGTTAGCCAAAACCCGTTGTTTAGAGGGAATATATGTGATCCATTCGGACTGCGATTCTTCAGTTAGCCATTTTTCTGTTGCTGTCGTTACTTTGGTGCAAGAACAACCACGAACATCACCACAACCAACATCTCAACGATCACACCATTCACTACACGACGCCCACAATCACGCCATTCACACCACGACGCCACCTTCCACAACTACGCTACCACCATCTTCGCCACTCGCCATTCAACGAGCACCGTGAGGTCATGATCTCCGGGGACGGATGAAAGGAGCGGAGAGGCAGCAGCAACAAGGGTGCGAAGGGGCATCTCCTGCCAAAAACCCCCACTTGAATGTCTCCCGCTGGATTTTCCTTCCTGCTTTTCCCGCGCTTTGGCATGGGGAGGTGCGATTTGAGCCAGATGTCAAAGGTGAAAAAAGGTGGGGGCCTGATTTTGGGGGAATAATTCCCTGGCCCCGAGCCAAAACTGACTTTCCTCGTCCCCCGCACGGTGCGGGGAGGGGGTAACGAGAGGGCACGCCCCTTTTTGGGAAGCTTCCAGAAGGGAGGTGGAGCCAGAAATGGGGCGGGGCGAAGGGCGGAGCTCCACCCTACAAAAGGCGTGGGCGTGAAGGTCAACGATAACGTCGTTCCCTTCTCCCTGTTCCCTTGTCCCTGATGGGGAATTGTAGAGAGTTGTGGTGATTGTTCCTGGTCAGAGGTTCTGTTCGTTCGTTCCTGTCGGGCGGACGACACGTGCAGGTGCGAGGCACGAGCCCAGTGGACCACGCCAGAGGGACTCGGAGTTACAGGCGCCAAGGGCTGGACGACGCGCTAAGGGAAGTCGCGACTTCCATTTCTTTTGGGTTCTGTGTAAACGTGTGTGTGTGTGGCGCCAGTCTGGTGAAGTAGAA
The DNA here is from genome assembly GCF_056783735.1 of Eptatretus burgeri. Lineage (NCBI taxonomy): Eukaryota > Metazoa > Chordata > Myxini > Myxiniformes > Myxinidae > Eptatretus > Eptatretus burgeri. Next base: position 64,799,358 of record NC_140972.1, on the reverse strand, counting down.
CTGTTATAATTGTTGCCATGTGAATTGCATTATTCGGTCGTAGATCTGCGTGTGTCTCTTCGCTTGCTTTTATTGTGTTTTCTTACTTGACTGTAATATACGTGCCTTCCGTGCTGCCGTGTGGCGCGGAATAAATGTGCTGGTCTATTTGTTCACCGTTTCGCTGCGTCCTTTCCTTTGTCTGAATCTCCATCTTGCATCACGTAAGGGATTAATAGTGGGTTGAAAACACCCGGTAACTAATCTGAACCGTCAAGGTCGACGATAACTTCGCTCGGTTATCCCTGTAGCACGGAACGAGCCGCTTAAGCGGTTCGTGTCCGGAGTCGACCTGTGGCATGGTACAACTCTTCGGTACGCTATCCGCGCGGGTACTTAGGTAAATCGACCATTCGGCGATCGGACCCTATTTCGCGCGGGTAGAATGCGGACTGAGTTGTGGTGAGGTTAAACCCATACCTCAAGCTCCCGGCGTTGTTCCGAGAGGGTCACGACTGAATTGCACGTCGGTGGGCGAAGCGGCCACTATTGGTTAAACGCGGCCGTTCGCACGCCGGCGGGGCGCGAATTCGCAACAATATGTTCGTTATTATTATTACCACATGATAATACTATCATTATTATTGTTGAAATTCTTATTAGTTTTAATTAATATTTGCTTTGTGAAAAAGTTGTCATTGTTTTTTATTTTGTAATTAGAATGCCACACTGTGGTGGAAGGATGTATTAAGCTGCTTTATAAACGTTAACATGGTGCACGTTTAAAATATGGGAATTATTCCGGATTTTTTGAAGTTAATTAGCCGAATCAACTCTTGAGGTCATGACGATCATTTGGGTGTATTACCTTCCACATTAGAACGCTCCAGTAGAATTCACCAAAACATGACACAAACACACCTCATCTATTTATAGTATAATTTTAAAGGGTGTACTGGGTCTTTTGGGTCATCTGGGCCCTTGGGGTATTTAAGGTCAAAGGGGTCTCACCCAAAATACACCGAGGACTTTTGGGTCTTTTGGAGTCTTAAAGGGTCTTCAAAAGTCGAAGGGGTCTCAGCAGTCTAAAGGATCAAAAGATACATCCCAAAAGTGTGTAATTAATTCATAAATGTACATAATTAAGACACAAAAAGCATGCCACACACACACACACACACACACACACACACACACACACACACACACACACACACACACACACACACACACACACACACACACACACCTCATCCATTTATAGTAGATGTATATTTTGATGTCTCAACATCTAATAGATTTTGCATTGATATAAAAAGAGGACTCTAAATCAGGGCAAGAGGGTACATTCTATTATAAGGGTGAAGGCCTCCCAATATTGGGGATAGAGTGTTAAATTGGTTTATGTAACCTCGAAGTACATAGTCATGCAAAAAAAAAGCTGAAATTTCTGTCTTCCAGCTTCACCAGCAAGATAACAAATCTTAAAAGGGAAGTTGTGAAAAGAAACCCTTAAATCTGAAGGACACCATGGAAGCAAGGCTGCTAAGAAATAAAAGAAAAACACAAACATATAAAATCAGCAGAGATAGAAAGAAGCAACTTTAGGCAGTAATAAAAGTCGTAAGAAAAAGGGGAAAAAAATCAGGAAATTGAAAATACACAAATGGATAGAAAGAGCAAAAACAAAAAAAAGATGACAAATATAATTGAATATTCCAAACTGTCATCCCGATGTTTCTCAGGTGTTGAAGAAACACCAGGATGACAGTTTTAAATGAACAGGCCCTGGATATCATTAGTGTAATGACTCACAGGGAAGAATGAATTCAGACAGGAGATTAACTCAACCAAACTTCCATGTTTTCGAATAAACTAGCAATTATAAAGTGTAAAAAGTAAGTTTGATTTATTAAGTGAGAAGCTTTGAAACCATTTTAATCACCATCTCGGTTGAGGTTCTCGATAATAATTGATCTCTCAAGCATAAAGGTAAGACATTTGTTTTGAGCATCTTTCGTACTGATGGTCTTATTATAAAGAGGATATTCCACGATAAGGTTTTACAGTCCACACAGTGAACACAAAGGAGTTATTCCCTATTAACAACAGGATTTAAGGAAGCTGCAAATTTTCTTTCAAAATGTTCTCCTGCCGTAAAAATATGGAAATAAATCATAAATGGTGATTCTGGAAACCTGATTGGCAGGATAGCTCGAGGTATACACACTTGGCACTGTGCTGTCTAGCCTGGGTTTGAATATCAGATCAGCTATAAACTGTCACTCTAGTGTTTCGCAGGCAGGGTGGGGTATCAGTGTTTATGCCGTACCTTGAATAGACATTAAACTGGGTGTCCCATCCGCTACCATTATTTCAACAGACTACCGAATACAATTTGTATGCAAGCATGAACACAACAAACCAGAAATTGTATCTCTCACTCATCTTGCAATAAACTTCAAAAATACAGGTGTGAATAGAAGATGTCACGCATGAAACTGAAACAGCAACAAATACAGCCCAACCAATTGCAAAAAAGACAAAATAAAAACACAAGATGAAATATCAACAGATATATAGTGACAACCGTGAGAAAGACAAAAGAGCAGAAATATATATATATAAAAAAAGAGTTGGACAGATTGGGGATAGACAAAGAAGGATCAATGGAATGGCTAAGAAGAGGTCAGCTCAATTTTGATGAAGAACAAATCATAATAAATACCCAGGACCAAGAACACCACATGAATGGCTTTAAGAAAATGGCAAGACTGAGTTAATCAGACAAGTGTAGGTTCTGCAAGGTAGAAACAGAAAGCACGAATCAACTCCTTTCGGGATGTAAAAAAAACTCATGTCAGAACAGCTGTATATACAAAGGCACAACAAGGTATGTCGAGTGATTCACTGACAAATATTCAGAAATTTCAATATACCAGTTCTAGAAATCTCATGAAAACAAAAACCAAAAACAAGGATGTAATGCCTATGAACGGCCTGATGATCCCATCAGGCATCAACATAGAAAATAAAGCACTGCGACCAGACATTGTGATTAGATACAAAAAGGAAAAGAAGGCATTACCAATCCCAGTGATGTTGGTCTAAATAATGTGGAAATCAAGAAAATTACCAAATTTCAACATCTTAAGAATGAAGTGAAAAGATCCTGGAAGCTAAAGAGCATCAAAATTGTACCAGCGATAATTGGAGCAATAGGAATGGCAAAGAAAAACCTCACAAAGATCCTACAATCCATTCCTGGGAACACGACCACAAATGACTACAGTTGGAGGCTGTCCGGGGGCGCAGTGACGGTCCAGCAAAGAGCGCCCGAAACAAAACTCTGAGAACAACACAACTTCACAATTCTTCACTGAAACGTAGGTGGATACTTCGAGACTGGTAGGTCTCTGTTCCAACTCCTGAAACCCATCCACATATGGAGATAGCAGACAACACAGGCAATTTGCACACACATGCACTTACACACACAATATATATATATATATTATACCAGCAGAGTGTACACAATATTATGCTTATAAACTACCGTAGAGTGAAGTCAAAAGCATTTAAAAGCCATACCTTTTATTCTAAAGCATTTCTGAAATACCAAGACCCCAAAAGACACCAGAATACATCGCTAAAGCCTAAAGTACCACATTGGGAGAAAATAACAAAAAAATGCCAATTTGTACTTCTTCTTCTTCTTGCCTCTCAAAACAATGAAAACTGTAGCCCAACCTACCTCAATAATTGCTGAAGCCATGATGGCGATTCCAACGCGAGGAGGTTACTTTGTCTCTGGGCTAGTGCACGCAACCCAAAATTAAAAATATATGTACAACATTAATCCTTTTTTGGGGAAAATAAATCGAATGTCAATGTGGACTCAACCAAACCAGGCCAAGACCGTGGGAGGGAGGAAGATGGACAGTACCATTCCAAAAGCGATACATATCTAAACAATCCCCCAAATCAACTGAAACGAGTATTGAAACAATTTAATAACATAGATGGATTTAATCCACACCAAAATAACAAAATATATAAAACATTAAGTATTTTATTATTTTTTTTTTTAAAACGATAATCACATTTCACATATGTGGTCATCCACATGGACTGAACCAAAAGCCTTGGGGGAGGGAGGGGTAGAATGTTCTATAAGTCAAATTTAATAACATGGATGGACTTAATCCAGACCAAAATATGTACAACATTAATCAGAAGAAGAAGAAGAAGAAGAAGAAGAAGAAAGGGATGAAATCTCAAAAAAGCAACGAAACAAGGGAGGAATGACACCACATTACGATTCCACGATACGACACCACAATCCTCTTATGGATTACCATCACAACATCTTTAGACATTTTACTTTTAATGTGGCATTGTGATGGATGAAGAGGAAGAATGGAGAAGAAGAATAACAATGAAGAATGACACCACGTTATGATGACAGTACAACACCACAAACCTCTTCTGGTTTAGCATCACGATATCTTTTGACGTTGTTCCATCACAATCCCACAACAAAAGTAAAATGTCAAAAGATATTCTGATGGTAATCCATTAGAGGATTCTGGTGTCATACTGTGGTGTCGTAATGTGATGTCATTCCTTCCTTGTATGGTTGGTGTTTTTTAGATTTCATCGCTGTGCTTTTACATTTTTTTTTAGTAATGTTTTTTCTCTTGGACACACACATACACATACACATACACATACACATACACATACACATACACATACACATACACATACACATACACATACACACACGTCATTGTAACCACCGATTCACTGATTGACTGATATTAAGGATCGGTACCTTCCGGATGGCATAGAAAGCTGAAATTTTGACTGTCTATGGACACCAAAGCCAATACACTGGGGAAAATCACAGAACCGTTGGAAAGCATTCGTAAATGAAAATATAAATGAAAATAAATAAATGTAAAAAATGTAGGTGAGCGACCCGAGACAATTGGGAAGCATGGTTCATTATTGCTTACAATGTGTAAGCATACCCCGCTACTATATATATATATATATATATATATATATATATATATATATATATATATATATATATATATATATATATATATATATATATATATATATATATATATATATATATATATTGTTGTGGTTACCAGATTCGCAAACCACCATTCAGGTCCCTTAGGTGAGGTATCTCGGTAAGTGCATGTGTAGTTAGGCCCAAACCCGTTGTCTAGTGGGAATACATGTCATTTATACGTGCTGCGACTCTTCAGGATAGCCGTTTTTCTTTTACTATCTTTATTTTGGACCAATCGCCACCATCACAACCACAACAACAACCACCAACCACAACCGCCATGACCTTTACCGTCACAACTCGCCACCATCGCATCACCGTCATCTCGCGCCACTCATGGGCACCGATGCTGGACTCGTGTAGGGCGCACGTTGAACAGCGTGTACAAAACCACGGATTTTCTGCTTCAAAAACGGATCAAAAACGACACACGCCCACTTTTTGCCGTCCAATCGGTGAGCGAGGGGCGATTTGGCCCCGCCTCCAGAACGATCGATATATGCAAATTTGTGGATCAAAAAGCCTTCACGCCCACTTTTTCTCGGGCCAATGGGGAGCGAGGTGAAAGGTCAAAGGGAGGGGGTCAAAGGCGAAGTTACGGGGGGATAAAAGGACGGTGTTCGTCAGTCAGAGTCGGAACGAGAGAGTCGCAAACAAGAACGGGTCGGAGAGTCAAGAAGAGGAGAGTCGGAAGCAGAGGGTCAAGACTTCGCGGGCGGTGGAGCTGCTCGTCGTGTGCGTTGGAGTCGGAACGGAGGGGACGGAGCTGTGGAAAGGCGGCGACACCAGACGAGGGGTGCTCGCGTCGTGCAGGAAGCTGCACCCGAGGGAGGCCGGCAGCGCGACCTGGCCGAGGTGGAGACGCTCGTCGCATATAATAAAGATCCTCTATACCCCGAGCATCAGCAACCCCCTCCTGTTTCCCCCCGCGCTGAGATAGTGCGACCAAGGGGGCCCCGTTCCCACCCCTTGCCAGGCACTGTCCACGAGGCCCGCGGGTTGCGGGGCCATCGCCGCTCCGCGTCTCATCACCAGACGGGTAGGCCCGACCCGGTCTCGGCCTCAGGCCTACCCCATTCGTGGGGGATTTCTTTTCCTTGGTTTTGGGTATGTGTTGTCGGCGCCATCTGTGAAGTAGAATTGTGTAAGTGTTGCCGTGTGCTCGGTAGTCGGTATTAGCTCTGCACTGTGTTTTCACTTTTATGTTTGCTTTTTGTGTAAATGGAATTGTGTTTTCTTTTTTGTGTGCATTTGGTGGAATTGTATTTGTGTGCTTCCCGTGTGTCGCGAATAAATGTGCTTTATTGTTGAACTGTTCTCCCGCTTCGCTTCGTCTTTTCCTCCATTGAATCCCCATCTTGCTTCACGTAAAGGGTTGGAAGTGGGCTGAATACGCCCGATAATTAATCGAACCGTCGAGGTCGACGATAACACCGCTCGGTTATTCTGATAGTACGGAACGGGTCGCTTAAGTGGCCCGTGTCCGAAGTCGACCTGCGGCGAGGTGCGATCGCCCGGTCTACCCTCCGCGTGGGTACTTAGGTAGTTCGAATTTGGCGAGCAACCCTATCCCACGCGGGGGCTGATTGGCTCGATCGCGGTGAGACCGAAAGGTCCACCCGTGACTGGTTCCCGGCGTTAGTCCGAGAGGGTCACGACTGGATTGTCCGTCCGGTGGGCGACGTGCCGCGATTCGAGTTACGTGGCCGTTCGCACGCCGGCGGGCGCGAAGACCGCAACACTGGTGTCAGGAGTGGGATACAAATCCATCGCCCTCCTCTCGGCACTGGTATCGGAGAACAGGAAAACAGGCTCTCCTGTCTCCGGCTAAATTCACGGGAATCGGTCCAGGGGTGAGAGAAGCGACCCCCGATTCCCTCCAAATTACGAGCGAGCAAATTAACCCTTCACGAGAAGCAAGATGGCGTCTCAAGGCGAGCGGGTGCCGGGTGGATTAGGTATGTGTAATAGTAATGTAGAATCCATGGCTCAGGATGGAATCCCCGAGCAGGAAATGTTGATTGTGCAGGAACACGGACTCGCCCAACTGAACCCAGGGCCCGAGGTGGGTGCGGCAGCGGCCGCGGTGTATGACACCTCCCCCCCCCCTCTCCACCAAAACCCTTCCCCAACCCCTGCCGAAACGGCTCAGCTGAGTGCATCCAACATGGCCCAGCTATGCGCCATGCTGGCGGCAATGATCGAAAAAATGGATGCAAACACAAATGAAATGAAAAACGAAATGAAAGGCATGAACGAAAAGATGGATACAAATACAAACGAAATGAAAGGCATGAACGAAAAGATGGATACAAATACAAATGAAGTGAAAACGACGATGGATGCGAATACACAGCAAATGAGGGAAGAGATGAAAGAGCTGCGGGGTGAGACGCAGAACATGGGCCGATGCCTGCAGGCGGGCATGAAGGCCGTGAGCAGGGAACTTAAAATGGCGACTCCACGTGTCGGAACAAACGAGCTGGGTGGGGGTGCAACGGCTGACAGGCCCGCGGTGGAGGCGGGTGAAAAAATAATTCGTGGAACGTGTTGGGCGAGGGTCGTGACGATGACCGAAAGGGAAAAATTAAATGGGGAGACCAAAACGTGTGAGACGAGACACGAGGTGACGACAACGGAAATAATAGTTGAGACAAGGGAGGTAAAGGGTGAAGAGTTGGCAGAGACACGGGAGATGGGAACGATAGAGGGAAGACTACACGATGAAGACGGGGTAAGTGACGCGCACGCAGACACGGAGGTAGTGGAGGACAATGGGGGTGAGCTCGCGGAGCGTGTAGGGACCCGGTGCGAGCAGCGGGATGGCCTCCTCCAGGAACGAGGGGAGGGAGTCTGCCCCCTTGAGGTGAGTCACGACCAGGTGAGTTCGGTCGTGCTTTGCGAGGTTGAGGGGACGGGTGCTGTGGACAGGTGCACGGAGAGCTTGGGGGGTATAGAGGCCCCGGAGACCCTTGTGGAGACACGGATCCCCAGTGTGGTTGTCCCTGTGTGTGTGGTGCAAGGCGTGGGTGCGTCCCCATGTGTGGAAGCGACCCCGTGTGTGAATGGTGAGGTGGCGATTGTGCCAGGGTGCGTGCTTCCCAAAACGGCCAGTGTGAGTGAGGCACCGCGGGTTAGTGCCCCCGCGTGTGTGGATGAAACGGCCAGTGTGGATGAGGCACGGAGTGCGAGTGAGGCACCGCGGGTGAGTGCCCCCGCGTGTGTGAGTGAGGCACGGAGTATGGATGAGACACCGCGGTTGAGTGCCCCCGCGTGTGTGGATGAGGCACCGCGGTTAAGTGCCCCCGCGTGTATGAGTGAGGCATGGTGTGTGGATGAGGCACCGCGGGTGAGTGAACGGCCGTGTGCAAGGTCGCTGTGTGCCAGGGAGACCGTGTGTGTGAGAGAGCGGTATGAGAGGGAGATGTCGGTTGGCATGCGGGAGCACGCAGCCGCGTCTCCCGGTGTGAGTTTAATGGTGTGGACTGTGTGCGTCGTAACACGCAGGTATGCGTGTGTGGAATGGAGACGGAGACGGCGACATGGGAGAAACGAAAGCCGAGTAGCGGCTGTAGTTGTTTCGAGGACCGTGCCGGGTTCACCCAGCAGTGAGCACGCGGTTCGTGCTGTGCAACGCACGAGACCGCCACGTGCTCGCTTGCGAGAGTGAAGTCCCGGTCCGGAAACGCACGCGGTGGATTTGCCGATCCCGCGGACGGACAAAGTTTAGGCAGGTAAATGGATTTGGACCGGACGGGTTCTCCACGCGATCGTGTGTGTTCAGCTCCAACGGGCAGAGCACATGTGTTCGCGTGGGGAAATCCCTCGAGACGTGGGGCTTGTGTTTTTTTGCGCACGGTGACGTCATGGCTGCACGTGTGGTTGGAATCCGGCAGGAGGGGTATCTCTGCCGGATGGTCCCGTCCAAGGAGGGACGAGGAACACGTGCAGCTGCATGACGTCACGGGCAGGTGCAAAGTGCGCGAGCTCTGAGTTGCCGCGCAGGTGCTGCGCATGGAAAAAAAAAAAAAAAGCAAGCCTCACTTTCGGGTGTACAGGATTCCTGGGCAAGGGGTGAAAGACCCCCTTATCTGGCACAGGATGAAAACTAGTTAGGGGGAAGGGTTAGCTTAGTTAGACAGACTCCATGGGGCAGGGGTAAGTCCTCATGGAGTCCGTGGAATGGATTAGTTAGAGGGATTGTAGCCAGATCTAGGTTGGGAAATAAAATGAATTTTTGAGTTAGGAGACAGTGACAGACCTGTGAATGTGTAGAGGGGGTGTAGTTTAGCGACGTAGTGTTAAAAGGAACGTGCTACTAGTGTAAGGGATGACGTGGGAGCACGAGTTAGTTAGGGGATGCAGATAGAAGGATGGCAGAGTTCAGCAGTGGTGTGTGTGTTGAAGAGTTGTTGGTGAGTGAATTGGAAGCATGTGCTTGGTGAGTGAGTGAGGCCAGCAGGTCTGTGTGAATGGAGTGAATGGGGAATGCATGGTGCGATGAGTGATTGGGGGGAGGAGTGACTCCCGCCCAAGGGACCCCGGGGTCAGTATAAAGTGAGTTAGCTGGGTTAGTCAAATTGAAAAATGGAGGTCGTTTTGTTGTTGGTGGGAAAGTAGGCTCGAGACCCATTTGGAGGGGTGCAGGAGCCCTGTTGACGGGCTTGGGAGCGTGGCTGCGAAAGGTGAGTATTGCTGAGTGGGTACCCCGGGCACCAGGCTAGTCGGCCGCGGTAGGCCATGGGCCCATGGGGGGCCGGGATAGAGTAGTGGGCACGGGTGCGCCTGCTTGTTGCGGGGGCCCGGGGCGCCATTAGCCGCGTGGGCAGTGTTGTGGGCACGGGTGACCCTCGGAAAGGGGCCCGGGAGGCCGGCCTGCCACGTGTGCGTTTCAGAGGAGGTGCCATGGGGGGCACTCCCCGGTGTTAGGGAGCTGGTAGGCTCGGAGGCAGTGTAGTGCCCGGGGGTGCCATAGCGGGAGAATCGGCAGAGGGTCGTGCCTGCCAAAGGGAGCCACGTGTCCCAGCCAGGAGACCGTGTGAGGGCATGGAGAGAAAATTGGGGGGCGAGGCCCGAAATTGTAAGGACACCAACACAGGCGACGGGAATCTGGGTTTATAGAACCAATAGTTTAAGCAAGAGGCGCTTGTTGAAAGCCCCGGGGTAGTTTAACAGTTAAATGGTTCGGGTAGATTAGGAGATGTACCCCTCCGCACCATCCATCCCCTCGCTCTCGTTGTGGGCCGCTGGACCCACTTTGGGTAAGATCGCCGAACTCTGGGGAGGCCATTCTGAGGCTTCGTTGGGCCTCGACACAGGACGTTAGCTCTCCCTTGTTCCCCTCCGGGAAGGGAACGTAGGGGTTGGGAGTAGGCTAGGTGACAGGATAGGTTAGCCGAACAAGGACGATAAAGGGGGTTAGGGGACGATTTATAGTGAGGGAGTAAAAATAAAAACAACAAAAAAATAAGTTGGGGCTAAATTGGGGTTTGACAAATTAAGGGAGTGGGTATGTACAGTGACAGGCAAAGGCGATAGGTTGGGAGGGAGACAGGTAGGTGGGTCCGAGCCCGCCTTCCAAGTGGCCAGCACCACCGCACTCCCTCCACCAACCTCCACTGAACGGCAAAGGCTGGCCAGCTTCATCGGCTGGCCGTGTTTTGCTTCAAGGCGGAGGCCGGCCAACTTCATCGGCAGCTGTTGTTTTGCTGCAAGGCCTGTGCCATCGGCTGGCCGTGTTTTGCTTCAAGGCCTGTGCCAGCCACTTCATCTGCAGCTGTGGTACTTCAAGGCCTGTGCCGGCTAGTTCATTTGCCGGCTGTGTTTGCCTGCAGCGGCCTTCTTCTGCGGGCTGTGTTGCCTGCACCTTTGCCATGCCATGCCCACTGCCCACGTTCACCAGCCCCGTTCAATTTTTGCTTTGCCCCCCCCCTGTTCATTTCCATGTGCGCCAGGATCAGAAAGCAACAGTTTGCAAGCTGCAAGAACTGCCCTGTTGGCAGCTACAACACGGGCCTGCAGTGGCGGCCCGTGCACCGTGTTTGTGTTCATTCATCCATTCGTTGTGCTCATTGCGTGTGCCACTTGAGCTGGCACGGAGACTGCGTTTGTGCAGCCCATGCACCGTTGTGGTTCACTGCGTTCAGTTCAAAAGGGAAGGCCTTGGACTGCGTGTGAGCAGCCAGCCACGTTCCCTGTCACCTGCATTGTTTGAGCCAGAGACTGCATGCGGGCAGCCTGGCTCCCTGCTAACTGCTTTTCTTTTGCAGAGTTCAGTGATCCTGGGCCATGGTTTAGTGTAAAATTTGTAAGTTAAGGTAAGATGTACTGTACATATGAGTGCGCCCCCGGCATGTATGTCTTAGCGCCGGCAATTTTATTTAAGTCGTCCGTGTGAGTGAGTTTGTTTAGGTAGTTACGCAGCCCTCAGGTTATTTATTTTGGGGACACGAATACCATGAATGTCGCACTCAGGGATCCGTAGGTAAAATGTACTAGGGGAAAACTACACATGATGGCACACGAAAATTTGACGACTCGGGACGAGTCTGTAAAAAGGGAAGGGGGTAGTGTTGTGGTTACCAGATTCGCAAACCACCATTCAGGTCCCTTAGGTGAGGTATCTCGGTAAGTGCATGTGTAGTTAGGCCCAAACCCGTTGTCTAGTGGGAATACATGTCATTTATACGTGCTGCGACTCTTCAGGATAGCCGTTTTTCTTTTACTATCTTTATTTTGGACCAATCGCCACCATCACAACCACAACAACAACCACCAACCACAACGCCGCTTCACCACAACCGCCATGACCTTTACCGTCACAACTCGCCACCATCGCATCACCGTCATCTCGCGCCACTCATGGGCACCGATGCTGGACTCGTGTAGGGCGCACGTTGAACAGCGTGTACAAAACCACGGATTTTCTGCTTCAAAAACGGATCAAAAACGACACACGCCCACTTTTTGCCGTCCAATCGGTGAGCGAGGGGCGATTTGGCCCCGCCTCCAGAACGATCGATATATGCAAATTTGTGGATCAAAAAGCCTTCACGCCCACTTTTTCTCGGGCCAATGGGGAGCGAGGTGAAAGGTCAAAGGGAGGGGGTCAAAGGCGAAGTTACGGGGGGATAAAAGGACGGTGTTCGTCAGTCAGAGTCGGAACGAGAGAGTCGCAAACAAGAACGGGTCGGAGAGTCAAGAAGAGGAGAGTCGGAAGCAGAGGGTCAAGACTTCGCGGGCGGTGGAGCTGCTCGTCGTGTGCGTTGGAGTCGGAACGGAGGGGACGGAGCTGTGGAAAGGCGGCGACACCAGACGAGGGGGTGCTCGCGTCGTGCAGGAAGCTGCACCCGAGGGAGGCCGGCAGCGCGACCTGGCCGAGGTGGAGACGCTCGTCGCATATAATAAAGATCCTCTATACCCCGAGCATCAGCAACCCCCTCCTGTTTCCCCCCGCGCTGAGATAGTGCGACCAAGGGGGCCCCGTTCCCACCCCCTGCCAGGCACTGTCCACGAGGCCCGCGGGTTGCGGGGCCATCGCCGCTCCGCGTCTCATCACCAGACGGGTAGGCCCGACCCGGTCTCGGCCTCAGGCCTACCCCATTCGTGGGGGATTTCTTTTCCTTGGTTTTGGGTATGTGTTGTCGGCGCCATCTGTGAAGTAGAATTGTGTAAGTGTTGCCGTGTGCTCGGTAGTCGGTATTAGCTCTGCACTGTGTTTTCACTTTTATGTTTGCTTTTTGTGTAAATGGAATTGTGTTTTCTTTTTGTGTGCATTTGGTGGAATTGTATTTGTGTGCTTCCCGTGTGTCGCGAATAAATGTGCTTTATTGTTGAACTGTTCTCCCGCTTCGCTTCGTCTTTTCCTCCATTGAATCCCCATCTTGCTTCACGTAAAGGGTTGGTAGTGGGCTGAATACGCCCGATAATTAATCGAACCGTCGAGGTCGACGATAACACCGCTCGGTTATTCTGATAGTACGGAACGGGTCGCTTAAGTGGCCCGTGTCCGAAGTCGACCTGCGGCGAGGTGCGATCGCCCGGTCTACCCTCCGCGTGGGTACTTAGGTAGTTCGAATTTGGCGAGCAACCCTATCCCACGCGGGGGCTGATTGGCTCGATCGCGGTGAGACCGAAAGGTCCACCCGTGACTGGTTCCCGGCGTTAGTCCGAGAGGGTCACGACTGGATTGTCCGTCCGGTGGGCGACGTGCCGCGATTCGAGTTAAGTGGCCGTTCGCACGCCGGCGGGCGCGAAGACCGCAACAATATATATATATATATATATATATATATATATATATATATATATATATATATATATATATATATATATATATATATATATATATATATATATATATATATATATACACATTTATCTAATATTGTTGCAGTTGTGGAAATTCACAAAACATCATTCAGGTTCCCCGAAGATCATTTATTTCGATAAGTATGTGTTTCAGGTTAGGATCCCCCCACCGATGTGTAAAGGGCATTGTTCGTGTGCCGGGCTGTGAATGTTTGAGGTAGTCATTATTCTTTTCTATCTTTTATTTTAAAACATCACAACACCGCCATATCCTCGATGAACAACGCCATCTCTGCGCCAACCATCATCTCCTACAACGCGAACAAACATCGCAACCATCATCTCCTACAAACGCGTACAAACAACCCCAACCATCATCTCCTGAAAAAACAACGCAAGCCAATTTGCATATATGGATCACAGGACGGCTTCCCCGAAACCAGCTAGTGACGTCAGACATGGGGTTTCCAGCGAGGCTTTGAGGGGTGAGAGGTCGGAGGTGAAGAATGGGCGGAGCTCCGGCCTCGGGTGAGAGTTCAAGGGGCAGCTCGCCCAGCCCAATAAAAGGGCGGAGCTCGACCTGGCAGAGTCAGTGAGAGCTGTAGGGAAAGTCAGTAGGGGAGCGGTGGAGAGAAGTCGTGGAGAGAAGCCAGTCGTAGAGAATCGGGGAGCGTCTTGAATCGGTGCAAGTTGCGGCTTCGGAAATCAGTGCCAGTCGGGAGGAGAAGCCAAGGTGCCAGCTGTGGTGGAGTCCAGCGAGTCATCGGTGTCCGGGCAAGGAGAGCCAGCGGCAGCAGCGGAGCTTGGTAGTCCGGGCAAATGACCCTGACGACGGTCGAGCAGTGTCGCTGAGGTAGTGGACGGGTCATTAAAGAGCATCAACTCTAAAAAGAGCCAAGGACCCGTTCACTCCTCCGAAAGCATCGCCGGCAAGGCCCGACAAAAGGCTGCGACGAGAGCCGAACCACCAAGGGGAACCAAGCAGCCACTAAAGCCGCTCACCCAGCTGCTCAAGCCGCCCGGCCGCTCAAGTGACTGGCGCGTTGCGTCACGAGGGCCAAGCAGAGACACCAGGGGTCACCGACCCGAAGACCTTCGAGCCCTCACAAGGGATGGCCAGGTAATCTGCCCACCCTCTTGCGAGCCTTCGGTCATCCAGGCTCCGAGTTCGAATAAAGGCTCACGGGCCCGTTTCTTTTTTGGGTTTTGTATGAAAGTGTTCTGTGGCGCCTTGACTTTATAAGTAGCAATGATTTAAGTCAGTGGTCCCCAACCTTTTGATCCCACGGGCCGCATTCACTACTCCCAAGGATGTTGGGAGCCAGAAAAAAAATTGAAGAAAAAATTGAGAAATCGATACGTTTGGGGTTTATTGGAGTATTGTTTTTTAAATTAATAAATTTTATATGTATTCGAACGATCAATTGTTCACGCACTGCAATTCTGAACAAACTTCCGTTCGGGGTGTAATTAATTTTAAATACTGCCGCAAGATGTCGGAAGGTAAAATCAAATTGATTTGATTCCTCCCGGCGGTAAGCGGCAGTGGCATTGTGTAAGGCTTTTCAGGTCACGGTGCTGGCCGGCAGTGGCATTGTGTAAACCCCTTCAAAATTGCTACATGGAAATGTGTTTTGATTGGAAAGTCCTCGTGGGCCGCAGGTTGGGGACCAATGATTTAAGTGCATGCCTGTACATAAGTGAATAGACATCGGCTGTAGGCTTTGCTCGTGTCATGTCCCCTTCCCTCACTGATTGCTTGCTTGTTTAATAAATTCTCCCATTGTTTGAATGTAAAACTGCTCATTGCGTCCATTTCCTCTCATTGACTTCCACGGCGCGTTCGGGAAATTAGCCGGCTGTTAAAGCCAAATAAAAGTGGTCATTTGGTCTGACGGAACTTGGCAATTAAAACCGCTCGGCATCGCACACGGAACGAGCGTGCTAAGCGGCTCGTTTCCGTACGAGTTCCGTCGAGGTATAAATTCTCGGTACTTCTGTCTGCGCAGATAATTAGGTATATCGAGATTCGGTGATTAACCCTGTACCGCATGGACAGAATATTGGCAATTCATGGTGCGTTAAGGCACCCGTAGCAGGTTTCCGGAGTTGTCCGGAAGCTACGACTGAATTACGGTTTTCGGTGGACGCGCGACTGCAGTTGGGCCATAAGCGGTCGTGCGTGGTATCGAACCAGCGGAATTCGTAACAATATATATATATATATATATATATATATATATATATATATATATATATATATATATATATATATATATATATATATATATATATATCATTCTAACCACTCACTGACTCACTCGCTCACTGACTGACTGATATTACAGATTGGTACCTTCTGGGTAATGTTGAAAGCTGAAATTTTGTGTGCTGACAAACATCGAAGCTGATACACCAGGAAAAAAAAAAATCACAGAACCATTGGAAAGCATACATAAATGAGAAATATAAATAAATAATAATAAATAAATGAAAAAAAAAAAACAATACAGGTGAGCGATCTGAGACAATGGGGAAGCACGGTAATTTTGCATGCCAATGGACATCAAAGCTAGTACACCGCAAAAAAAAATCACAGAACCATTGGAAAGTGTCCAGAAATGAAAATATAAAGAAATGAAAATAAATAAATGGGAGAAAAAAATGAAAAAAATGAATGCAGGTGAGCAACCCGAGACAATGGGGAAGCACAGTAATTTTGCGTGCCAAAGGAAAAAAATATTTAATTTAAATCAAATGAAAGACCAAATAAAATAGGTACTGCATTGAACTCATCAGAAGGAACACGAACAAGCAAAAAGGAAAGATGAAGTCATCAGGAGGAACCTGGACAAGACTTGGGTTTCAACTACTACCACCCCCCCCCCACCTTAAAACCTATCCAGGTGTAGCCAAGTGAGACATACCAAAAAAATAAAATCAAAAAGAACAGAGAACAGATTCAAAAAATTAAATAATTCTGGTTGCCAGAACATGCATCCGATGAGGTTGAAATTTAAAACATGTATTCCCCATCACACGTAAAACATCAAAATTTGAAGTTTTACGTCGATTGATGCAGCAGTTCAACAGAGTAGTTTTTAAATATTTTCCTTCAATCCAATATGGCTGCCAAACCATGTAACCTATCATTTATTCATGGACACCCTGGTATCCCAAAGGCTTGGGGAACATGTGTTATGAAGTTTCCCTTCGATCTGTCCAGCTATTCTGGAGAACAAGGTTTTTAAAGGTTTTAGGGTAAATTCAATATGGCTGCCAAACCATGTGACCGATGACATTATACGTAGGTGGGGAACGTTTTGTTCCTCATGGATAGGCGGTCACACCTGTAAAGTTTATCCTCGAACTGTTCAGCAATATCAAAGATTTTTGAACGTTAAAAAAAGAAAAATTAATAATAATAATAAAATTTTATATATATGGCTGTCAAACCACGTGACCGATGACGTCATAATTTTTTTTCTTCTGTTGACCAATTTATCCCAAGATGACCCTCAAAAATTTTCCTTGTGATGCATGTAGCGTTCTGGCTCTGCAATTATGACGTCATAACGAAGGCACCTATGACATCATGAAAATAAATTACACTTATTCCCCATGGAGAGTGCTTGACAGGTGCCAAGGTTCAATCTTTTTCCACGACTACTGTATACTGATCATCAGCTCGGTTGCATTTATAAATTGAGGTTTTGAGTCTTTCTGCTGATAACCCCTCTAAACAGTGGGTCCACAACCTCGGTCAAGGATCCACATCATCAGTTTGTCCACGACCTATGCAGTGTTGAACCAGTCGGTCTCTCTGGCAATGCAATTTAACTTTCTAACCCCACCCATGTAATTTATTGCTTATGGTGGCTGCAGAGAAGGTACATGCTGTCTGCTCAGTCAGCCAAAGGCTGCAATGATGCCCACGAAGCACTCACCCAGACACACATCTTTCTTTACCAACTAATTTGTGTAAACACACCTTTTTTGCCATGGTCAGGTTTAGCCAAAACCTTTTTTTCAGGTGCAGCTTCGTAATGTATATGATGAAGCAGCTTGGCACAAGAAGCTGCTTCAGGTGCAGCTTGGTATTATCATGCGAAACTTACAATGAAGTATTTGGCCAATGGTTTGATGTCATGAACAAAGTGATGTGTGCTATAATCCACAGCTGGAATGTGGTAATAGTATGGACTGTGTATTCGAGTAGGTTAGATCTACCCATTTATTACATATTGGTCAGAGGTAACTCGTATGTAATAGGTGCATTCATGGGGACAGTGATTGTAAACACTAGAGCAGAATATGGTAAGATTATTTTGTATAAAAGCTCTGGTACAGGCAAAGCCAGTGAAGGTTTTGGCACAAAAGGAACAAAGAAAGCACTTCATGCACATAACAGCGAAACAACATGGGCTGTTTGGCCTGCGGCAGTGGTGTCGTGCCAAATTTTGATGTGCTGGAGCCCTGAAAAATGAGTTGGCCATGACGTCATTTCCAGATCTACTGTCACATCAAGTTTTAACATTATATTAACCATAAGAGTCCTCAAAAATGAGTCATGGATGATATATGCACATTTTACCATGATAAACAAAAGCTTAACACTCTCACCCACTCTATCTCACAATTAAGAATCCCCCTTTTTAAAGAAAAAAAATCTGATCAATTTTGTTAGGCTCTAACCACCGTTTTTTGACAAATCTATGTATTTTAAGAAATAAAGAAGTTTATTTATTTATTTAGTACCATGTGGTAAGGGCTGGCAGGATCACCTAGGGGTACACACACTCGCCTCTAAGCTGTCTAGCCTGGGGTTGAATCCAGAACTGGCTACAAACTGTCATGCAGGTGCTTCACAGGGAGGGCGATTCAGCAATGTGTTAATCTGGGTGTCGATGTCTTTATTGGTTTAGTTGGTGTCTTCCTTGGAGTTGACAAAAGAAGATAAAGCTTTGTAGTCTGATAAACATCCAAGAGTAGTGAAGGAGAAGGCAGAGCAGATAAGCATGATGTTAACATATATAACGTCATTTTATCTGCTCTGCCAACATGAGTCTGTGTCATTGATATATTATAGGCCTACCTTTGCTCATACAACGTGATAGCCATTCTTCACAAAAACAGCCACATCACTGATCCAGTCAGACATCAACTGGTTGTAGGCATCCAAACTTTTCCATCCGTTCACGTCTTCCGACTTACAGGGTGTAAATACTTTGAGTAAACATAAAATAATTCATTAAGCCGCGTGTTGGCTTAACGGTTAAGGTGGCTGGCTTAAGATCTTTAGGTTCTTGAGTTTGAGCCCCTGTCGTGTCGTTAAATAACAATAGGTAGATTGACTCAGCCTGTCATCCTTCTGAGGTCAGCAAAATGAGTACCAACTTACTTGAAACACGGCATACTGCATCAGTAGCATAGTTGTGTTCTCAACAATAATGCAACCAGCAGCCTGCGTACAAAATGATAAAAAAATTCACCAATTCACTTCTGGACCTTGCTGTACTTGGCAATTCATACGGGTTTGTGTTGCTTACAACATGTATTGCTGTAATATTGCTTCTTAGACAAAGTGTCCAATGTATCGACATCGCCAAGATTCGGGACAAGCTTTTGACCCCAATTGTTTGGCCATGAACGCACACAAAATACAAGAACTCAACTGATCATGTATGGATGTTTCTCTCTTTCTTTCTTTCATTGTACTCCAAGAGGACAGCGGCGTACAAATTGCTGACGTCACCAAACTAACTCCATTAGTAAATTCCACCATTAGCATACTATTGTTGAAATGGAAAATAGGGTTTCGTTCAGACACCCTAATGCCCACATACAGTATGTACAGTAAGGCATCAGATATTTGAGAGGCCATCATTCTGAAACGTGACGGGATACACCAACAGAGCCATTCATGCATCATTTTTACTCAATAAAGATGAGAATTTGTCGAGTGGAGAAGGCAGTGAAAAGGTTTGGAACTTAAACCTTTCTTGAAAAAAAAATCAACAAACAGGTATCATATGTGTGTGTTTTACTATTAGCAAGGTCTTATGAAACCTTCTGAAACCTATATCTCACCCATTTGTTGATATCGTTCCAGGTTTTCTGGCCGGTCCATGAATGACCTCTCTCGTACCTGCT
This sequence comes from Eptatretus burgeri, assembly GCF_056783735.1. Taxonomy (NCBI): domain Eukaryota; kingdom Metazoa; phylum Chordata; class Myxini; order Myxiniformes; family Myxinidae; genus Eptatretus; species Eptatretus burgeri. The sequence goes on along the minus strand of NC_140972.1, from coordinate 64,779,824 downwards.
TCCCGACCTTTGACGCTGAAGCCGATGAGTCGCAGGTAACACAGTGGCATGATGGGTTGCTAATCAACTACAAATGCTGATTTGTACTGCCAATCCTGGCAGGTTGTCACGACTTCACATCGTTACCGTACCTTTGGATAACGACATCAAGAGGGGCCTGTGCCCTCGATGCATATGTGTCTTATCTTACCTGATCAGGTGCAGATGAGCAGAGCCGCCAAGTACGCATCGGCTAACGTGTAGAGCCAATCGGTGGGGTAGAACTTCCCGGGTAACGCTATGTGTGGACTATGATAAACCAATGGAGGAAAAACATGATGAACTGGGTAGATTACAATAACAAACAAGAAAAAGAGCAATCAGAGATTGCAGACCCTCACCAGGAGTTGTTTTGTGTGATGTTTTTGGAGTTTTGTGTGGTGTATTTTGTTTGGCGTTTGTGTACTGGTGTGTTATGTAATTAATGAGATAGAATTCGAACTGCCACTTTATAACCTCTGGCAGTGCTGACCGGGTACCAAAACGTCCCACTTTGATACAACCCCGCTTTGATTGGACACCTGACCCTGACCCTGACGTTTTATTTATTTATTATTATTCAATTGAATTTAGAATGGGATTAAAATAAATTCAATTCAAATCAAATGGAAGACCAAATAGGTACAGTCCTACATTGGAGCAATCAGAAGGAACCCAAACAAGCAAAAAGCACAGATGAAGTCATCAGGAGGAACCAAGATAGTGCTCAGGTTTTAATTGCTACCCCCCTACCTTTCAAAAACCTATCCAGGCGTAGCCAAGTGAGCCTTATTTAAAAAAAACCAAAAATATCAAATAGAACAAATTCAAAAAATTAAATAATTCTGGCTGCCAGACCATGCATCCGATCAGATTGAAATTTAAAACATATATTCTCCATGAAAATTTTGAAGTTCTACATCAATTGATGCAGCAGTTCAACAGAGGTTTTAAAATATTTTCCTTCAATCGAACATGGCTGCCAAACCATGTGACCAATCAATTAATTATTCATGAACACCCTGGTATCCCCAAGGCTTGGGGAACATGTGTATGAAGTTTCCCTTCAATCTGTCCAGTCACTCTGGAGAAGGTTTTTTAAGGTTTTAGGGTACATCCAATATGGCTGCCAAACCATGTGATCTGTGACGTTATTGGTGGGGAACTTTTTGTTCCTCATGGATTGGCGGTCATACCTGTAAAGTTTATCCTTGAACTGTTGAACTTTATCCTTGAACTTATCCTTATCCTTGAACTGTTTATCCTTGAACTTTATAACTGCTGGCAGCGATGACCGGGTACCAAGATGTCACGCTTTGATGTAACCTCGCTTTTATCAGACACTACGTCCTCTTTATTCAATTAAATTCAGAATCTAATTAAAAAAATATTAAATTTTTATCAAATGAAAGACCAAATAAAATAGGTTCTGCATTGGACTCAACAGAAGGAACCCAAATAAGCAAGAAGTAAAAATGAAGTAATCAGGAGGAACCTGGATAGGATTCACATTACAGCTGCTACTCCTCTACCCTCAAACTCATCCAGGCACAGCCAACTGAGCCTTATTTTAAAAAATAATAAATAAAAAAACCCCAGATCAAAATATTAAATATTTCTGGCTGCCAGACCACATGTCTGATGAAGTTGAATTTTAACACATGCATTACCCATCACCACTAGATCATAATTATGAAGTTTCACGTCGATTGATGAAGCGGTTTCAGAGAAAATATTATTTACTATTTTCTTCAATCCAATATGGCTGCCAAATCATGTGACATCAATTACTCCTCAACAAACTTATACACCCAAGGCTGGGGAAACATTTGTGTGAAGTGTCACCTTGGTCTGTCCAGCTGTTCTGGAGAAGAATATTTTTTATCGGTTTTCCGGTAAATCCAACATGGCTGCCAAACCATGTGATTGATGACATCATACATGTGAACCTTTGTTTCTCATGGATAGGCAGTAATACGCGTACAGTTTCGCCTCGATCTGTTCAGCCACTTCAGAGAAGATTTTTGAAGGTTAAAAAAATAAAAAAACACCAACATGGCTGCCAAATCACGTGACCGATGAAGTCATCATTTTTTTTTTTGTGGACCATTTTATCCCTCGGTGACCCTCAAAAATTTTCATACTCATCAGATGTAGCGTTCTACATATGCAATTATGATGTCATAACAAAGGTACCTATGACATCATAAAAAAAATCACATTCCTCATGAGGAGTACTTGCTATTTGCCAAGATTCAATTTTTTCCTTCGTGCAGTTTCAGAGATACAGAGATGCAAAGTTTTTTGTTTTTTCATCATGGCTGCCACACACATCATTGACCTATGACGTGATAATTATGATTATAACATTCCACATGGGTCGTCGCTCCGATGGTGAAAATTTCATCTCAATCCGACAGGTGTTTGCAGAGAAAACCACTAAAGTTCTGTGTGGACAAACAAACAAACAAACAAGCAGTCAAAGACTGGTACTTATGAAATCGTGAACTTGACCTCTGACCTTGTCTAATAAAAGCTGTCTCGAGAGAAGGCAGCAACGCAAACTAGAAGTTTCTACGATGATTCTGTACCAAACCATCAAAAATCGAACGTTTTGGATGTTTGACCTCACTGTGACCTTGACCTTTGACCGATTTTGACCAAAATCTAATCAGCACTAGCCATCAACCTCCTGAATCACGTGGTGTAATTTGACATTGGAAGGTTCTTCCGTTCTCGAGTTATCGTGCCTACAAACAAACAAACAAGCAGTCATAGACTGGTACTTACGAAATCGTCAACTTAACCTCTGACCTTGTCTAATAAAAGCTGTCTCTCGAGAAGGTAGCGAAGCAAACCAGAAGTTTCTATGATGATTCTGTTCCAAACCATCAAAAATCGAATGTTTGACCTCACTGTGACCTTGACCGTTGACCGATTTTAACCAAAATCTAATCAGCACGAGCCATCACCCTCCTGAAGCACGTGGTGTAATTTGACATTGGTAGCTTCTTCCGTTCTCGAGGTATCGTGCCTAAAAACAAACAAACAAGCAGGCATAGACTGGTACTTACGAAATCGTCAACTTGACCTCTGAGCTTGTCTTATACAAGCTGTCTCGAGAGAAGGTAGCGACACAAACCAGAAGTTTCTACGATGATTCTGTACCAAACCATCAAAAATCGAATGTTTTGGATGTTTGTCCTCACTGTGACCTTGACCTTTGACCGATCTTGACCAAAATCTAATCAGCGCTAAGCAACACCCTCCTGAATCACGTGGTGTAATTTGACATTGGAAGCTTCTTCCGTTCTCGAGTTATCATTTTTTGGATGTTTGACCTCACTGTGACCTTGACCTTTGACCGATCTTGACCAAAATCTCATCAGCACTTGCCATCAGCCTCCTGAATCACATGGTGTAATTTGACATTGGTAGGTTCTTCCTTTCTCGAGTTATCTGTACCAAACCATCAAAAATCGAATATTTGACCTCACCGTGACCTTGACCTTTGACCGATTTTGACGAAAATCTAATCAGCACTAGCCATCACCCTCCTGAATCACGTGGTGTAATTTTACATTGGTAGCTTCTTCCCTTCTCGAGTTATCGTGCCTACAAACAAACAAACAAACAAACAAACAGAAACGGAAGGCATCAATACACTTACGAAATCTTTAGATTTCGTAAGTAACAAACAGAAACGGAAGTCATCAATATACTTACGAAATCTTTAGATTTCGTAAGTAACAAACAGAAACGGAAGTCATCAATATACTTACGAAATCTTTAGATTTCGTCAGTAACAAGACTGGTACTTTCGAAATCGTCAACTTGACCTATGACCTTGTCTAATAAAAGCTGTCTCCAGAGAAGGTAGCGACGCAAACCAGAAGTTTCTAAGATGATTCTGTACCAAACCATCAAAAATTGAATTTTTGACCTCACTGTGACCTTGACCTTTGACTGATTTTGACTAAAATCTAATCAGCACTAGCCATCACCCTCCTGAATCACGTGGTGTAATTTGACATTGGTAGATTCTTCCGTTCTCGAGTTATCATTTTTTTGGATGTATGACCTCACTGTGACCTTGACCTTTGACCAATTTTGACCAAAATCTAATCAGCAGAAGCCATCACCCTCCTGAATCACGTGGTGTAATTTGACATTGGTGGCTTCTTCCGTTCTCGAGTTATCGCGCCTACAAACAAACAAACAAACAAACAAGCAGTGATAGACTGGTACTTACGAAATCGTCAACTTGACCTCTGACCTTGTCTAATAAAAGCTGTCTCGAGAGAAGGTAGCGACGCAAACCAGAAGTTTCTTCGATGATTCTGTACCAAACCATCAAAAATCGAATGTTTTGGATGTTTGACCTCACTGTGACCGTGACCTTTGACCGATTTTGACCAAAATATAATCAGCGCTAGCCATCACCCTCCAGAATCACGTGGTGTAATTTGACATTGGGAGCTTCTTCTGTTCTCAAGTTATCATTTTTTGGATGTTTGACCTCACTGTGACCTTGACCTTTAACAGATTTTGACCAAAATCTAATCAGCACTAGCCATCACCCTCCTGAATCACGTGGTTTAATTTGACATTGGTAGCTTCTTCCGTTCTCGAGTTATCTGTACCAAACCATCAAAAATCGAATATTTGACCTCACCGTGACCTTGACCTTTGACCAATTTTGACCAAAATCTAATCAGCACTAGCCATCACCCTCCTGAATCACGTGGTGCAATTTGACATTGGTAGCTTCTTCCGTTCTCGAGTTATTGTGCTTACAAACAAACAAACAAACAAACAAGCAGTCATAGACTGGTACTTACGAAATCTCAACTTGACCTCTAACCTTGTCTAATAAAAGCTGTCTCTTGAGAAGGTAGCAACACAAACCAGAAGTTTCTACGATGATTCTGCACCAAACCATCAAAAATCGAATGTTTTGGATGTTTGACCTCACTGTGACCTTGACCGTTGACCGATTTCGACCAAAATCTAATCAGCGCTAGCCACCACCCTCCTGAATCATGTGGTGTAATTTGACATTGGTAGCTTCTTCCGTTCTCGAGTTATCATTTTTTGGATGTTTGACCTCACTGTGACCTTGACCTTTGACCGATTTTGACCAAAATCTCATCAGCACTTGCCATCAGCCTCCTGAATCACATGGTTTAATTTGATATTGGTAGCTTCTTCCGTTCTCGAGTTATCTGTTCCAAACCATCAAAAATCGAATATTTGACCTCACCGTGACCTTGACCTTTCACCGATTTTGACCAAAATCTAATTAGCACTAGCCATCACCCTCCTGAATCACGTGGTGTCATTTGACGTTGGTAGCTTCTTCCGTTCTCGAATTATCGTGCCTACAAACAAACAAACAGAAACGGAAGGCATCAATATACTTACGAAATCTTTAGATTTTGTAAGTAACAAACAAACAAACAAAGTCATAGACTGGTACTTATGAAATCGTCAGCTTGACCTCTGACCTTGTCTAATAAAAGGTGTCTCGAGAGAAGGTATCGACACAAACCAGAAGTTTCTACGATGATTCTGTACCAAACCATCAAAAATTGAATGTTTTGGATGTTTGACCTCACTGTGATCTTGACCTTTGACCGATTTTGACCAAAATCTAATCAACGCTAGCCATCACCATCCTGAATCACTTGGTGTAATTTGACAATGGTAGCTTCTTCCGTTCTCGAGTTATCATTTTTTGGATGTTTGACCTCATTGTGACCTTGACCTTTGACCGATTTTGACCAGAATCTAATCAGCGCTAGCCATCACCCTCCTGAATCACGTGGTGTAATTTGACATTGGTCGCTTCTTCCGTTCTCGAGTTATCGTGCCTACAAACAAACAAACAAACAGAAACGGAAGGCATCAATATACTTACGAAATCTTTAGATTTTGTAAGTAACAAACAAACAAACAAACAGTCATAGACTGGTACTTATGAAATCGTCAGCTTGACCTCTGACCTTGTCTAATAAAAGGTGTCTCGAGAGAAGGTATCGACACAAACCAGAAGTTTCTACGATGATTCTGTACCAAACCATCAAAAATTGAATGTTTTGGATGTTTGACCTCACTGTGATCTTGACCTTTGACCGATTTTGACCAAAATCTAATCAACGCTAGCCATCACCATCCTGAATCACTTGGTGTAATTTGACAATGGTAGCTTCTTCCGTTCTCGAGTTATCATTTTTTGGATGTTTGACCTCATTGTGACCTTGACCTTTGACCGATTTTGACCAGAATCTAATCAGCGCTAGCCATCACCCTCCTGAATCACGTGGTGTAATTTGACATTGGTCGCTTCTTCCATTCTCGAGTTATCGTGCCTACAAACAAACAAACAAACAGAAACGGAAGGCATCAATATACTTACGAAATCTTTAGATTTCGTAAGTTACAAACAGAAACGGAAGTCATCAATATACTTACGAAATCTTTAGATTTCGTAAGAAACAAGCCGGAAGGCGGCGATGGGTCGCCGAGCATGGAAACTATAAGATATCGAGCAAAATGGATGTCATATAGCGGATATGGAATCACCTTAAGATTTTGCATATCAAATCTCAACCAGTTTCATCGACTGAAAACTACTCAGTATCCATTTGAATGAAAAGTACCGAAAATGCGGTTTGAAATCGGAAATCCCCAAAGTTCGAGGGGGTGCTGTGGGTGAACAAAGATCTAAATCGAAAATCCGGCTCGATCGTTTGTGCACAATGTATTCCAGACGATTAGTGTGAATTTTCATGACCATCCGACCATAACCCTAGGAGGAGTAGCATTTGGCGCGAAGGCACCTCCAGCTCTCGCATATTATCGATTTTTGCACTAATTGACCTTTGACCCCTGACATAAGCAAAATCGGTCAATATGTCCTGAGGCAAAGTTGTTGTACTCATTGAGTACCATGAACCTGCAAAGTTTCATTCGTATCGATGCACTCACCTGGTCGCGAGGGGGCCTTCAATTTTCGCCAATTTCCGCGCATACCCTAATATAATTGTCGGGGGCGCTGCGGGTAAATTATTCCATATCACAAAAACCGGAATATATTTCATAGAGCATCACCTGTAGATCATTCGTGCCAAATTTCATAACCCTACGTGGGATAATGGCTTTCGGAATTGATTTTGCATGAACGGTACCGATTTTGAAGGCTTTTCGGTTGTTGCTCGGGAACCAAAGCGTCCCTAGCAACCATCACAATTTCCAAACCACTAGGTCATAAGATGTACCTACCACCCGAGTTTGGTCAAAATCCGCCCACGTTTACTACCAATTATGCTGATGATAAACGAACAAACATCCAAACAAACAGACAGAATTACTGACAATAAGGGTCACCTATTTTGGTGACCCAACACAAAAACGGACCCAAAGGCAATACCCTCTCCTTAGGTGAGGGTAATAATTTATTTACAGCAAGGGCAAAGAAAGGCATGTGGCACAATAAGCAAGGGATTTAATAGATGAAAACACATGCAGCAGGGAAAGCAAAGATGGGTGAGGTGAGGCAAAATAATGCAGTTATTTGCAAAAGCAAAGAGACGCAATGCAGAGGTCAACCAATCAATTAGAACTTATACAGACTTAACTTATTCTATACATCACATTGGTACCAAATTGGAATCGTCCCCGGAAGGGTAGATAAGCAAGAAAGATGAGAAAAGGGTGAGTTATTACATGGCCTCTCTCACTGTGCACGGCCCGATGGAACAGTGCTCTCCCATGGTGACGAAAAGGCAAGGGGGAACTGTTACAGGGACAGCAGGGTGTCACGGTGTGGCTGGATTATTAGGATGCCGTGCTCTGCTTTGTTCTGTGTCACTCCACCTCAAGACCAGCCCCGAAAGCAGCCTGCGTTAGCACACCAGTGCATGATTGTCCAGAGAGTGTGTTCGAAGCCGGAGAGAGATTTTCAAAAGGAACCAGAGCCGAGCCGAGCATATTCGAAGATGCCAGCGGGATATTTGTACATCCCCAAGTGGGGAGGAGTCCATGTCCCAGCGGGTGTGGCTGTGCCATGCAAAGGCCAATCCCCGCCAACCTCATTCAGAACGAGTCAGGCTCATTGGTCCCAGACCTCACTGGCATCACTTCCTCTGTGCACCCTCCGGGCCAGAAGTGTCTCATTCATCCTCGAGATGGGCCATGGAGTGGAGTTCCTGACTTAACATGGGGGCAGCATGCATCGCTCCCGCGTGGCAGTGTAAACGTCCGGGAGTCGCGAATGGTTCCCTGGGCAGCACGATGGTTGCCACTGACAGGGAGGAACAACAGAAATGCTAGCGCAGACTTGCGCTGGACGGCAGTGAGCGTGGTTGGTTATGACGCTCCGAGTGAGGGACGAAGCGGCACCCCGAGCAGGCGTGATGATGGTTGCTGTCGTCAATCAAAGGCAAGTGGTTGAGATGGTGGCTGAAGTGGTGTTCGAGGTGGGAATGGCACTTTATGGAAGATTGGTGTCGAGATGGAAAAGAGTGTTGGCTGAGGTACGGTGGTCAAAAGGTGGTTGTTGTAGTCTTGTGGCCTGGAGGTGGCTGTGTCGTTTGTGCTCGGAGCGGGATGATTAAAGTACGGTGGTTGAACTGTGGAGAATCTAGCAAGTGAGTTTTCAGATGCGAGTGAGCATTGAGATGTGAGCGAGTGATGGAATATGAACTTGTATGAGGTGGTTTTAAAATAAATTTGAAATACTAGTTTGTGTATGATTTTTTTTTATCCAGAGTGGTGTAGTAATTGTGGTGGTTGTAGCGAGAGCATGGTGCGGTTGGAGGTGGTATGGCAGTTGAGTTTGGGCATGCAATTTAAACTGGGTTTTGGCGCAGATATGCAAATGATGCGGTGCGCACGGTGCCTCACTTCTTGGTGGTCAGGTTGTGCACCCCAGATTGTGGTTTTAAAACAAAAGTCAGAAAAATGGGGAGAAAGTGGGGAAAAACCAACCTGAACCCTACACAATGCATATCTCCTCTGTAAACCACCAGACATAGGGAAAGGACTGTCTGGAACACTTAATAAGAAATAATCTACCACAGGATCCACTGTATGATAGTTGCCATTGCTGGGGGAGTGACAGTTCACAGAACTGTAACAATATTGTCACATCGACAGGTCTTCTTGCTATTGCGGACCTGCCGTGCAGAAGTGATGTGCTTCACAAATCGCCTAATTAAAGGGAGTCACGCAAATGTTTAGCAAATCCTATCTTGCCCGAGGAGTAACCAGATTGGGCCAAAGCAGTTTGGGTGCGCGCGAGAATAATGGCGGGTTATCAGGCGACGTGTACTTCAGGAATAACCGTTTATTTAAAGGAGACAAAAGATACCGAAAATGGAAAATCCTGAGATGAAAGGCAGACTGTAACAATGTATAAAGATTAAAAAAAAATAGACACTTGATAAAATGAAAATAACTTAATATAAATAATGGACCTGGGGTGCCACAAGCACACAACCATTCATTCACAATGTTGAAGAAAGGGGGGAGAGGGCAAGCAAGGTCTTTCAAATGATATCGGATCTAAACAGTTCCAAGGTGAGCAGCATGGGCCAGATCACAGTTATGGCACACAGCAGAGAGGCGAAAGGGCATCCACTAGGCCGAAGGAAGAAAGCGGAAGGCAGAGCAGAGCTGGCCAGCAAGCTCCTGGCTCACTGCACAGACTCCAACAGGCTTTTCGGTTTTACTGGCTCTTCTTACTCCATCCATCTGTTCCTGGCTCCTGACTCTTCTCACTCCAATAGAGTGCCTACCCCCATGCCAACTGACTGTCCACCCCCGTGCACGGCCCCTTTTATCACCAACACCGTGGACATGCCCACAGCACCCGAGCATTCCTTCACTCACAGAATGGCTCTGCCAATCCAGGAGCATGCAGTTGTTGCTGTGGTGCCATCACACAGACCAGATAACACCAGGACACTCCTATTACCATCGCAGATCGCGGGAAGGTTTGAAAAGCCACATACGGGATGCAAACACGTCCAGAATTCCTTCTGGTCCCACGATATTCTCACCTTGCCTGGTTTACAGAGAGGACACATATGAATTTTATTTTCCGATGTGATGCCAATGTTAACTAGAACTGCATAGGAACAGGACAGCTTCACTCTAACAGGTCCCTGGTTACAAAAAAATAGTCAAACCTTTGCGATCACATAGCTACACTAACGCTATCTAATGTGTAGCCCCTCCAACCTAACGATATGATTTAAATTATTTTTATGAAATGTCATTTATTGAGTTCCACTTCTTTTTATACATGTTGAAGAAACTTGCCTGTTGAAAAACAGTTTCAACATTCATATTTAACAGGGAGGATTAAATGAAAAATGAGACAAATGCACAAAGTTTGGATTAATAAAGAGAAAACATTTCTGCAGGAGAACAAGCATTGCAGCATGTCTTTGGTGTCACCCATCAATAATATCCCACCTCATCCCCTCCCCATCCCCAGGTTTTATCTGAATACACTCGACCAACATAGCCAGGAGCAATGAATATATGAAAGCTGTGGCTTGAAATATGTGTGCATAATACGTTGTTGATCAGTAACATGTGATTCGATATTACTTTTCCGACACCAACAAATGCAATCATTTCAAAAACACACCAATTCTGATCGTGTTACCCAAATTTCTCCCACTTGCGGGGGAAGGCAAAGGTGAAAAGCAAAATGACTCTGGTTTGTAAATCATTTATTTATTCTGAAAGAAACACTAACAGGGGCAAAACACAACATGGGAAATTGATATTAATGGTGCATTTTTCATTCAGCACTCAAATTATAACACCATGTATTGGCATGGCAGTCATGTCTTGTTGCCATCAATAATATATACCAACGATATGTATATATATATATATATATATATATATATATTTATATATAATATTTTTCGGTTGTTGCGAGGGAACCACTGACAGGGAGGAACAACAGAAATGCAAGCGCAGACTTGCGCTGGACGGCAGTGAGCGTGGTTGGTTGTGACGCTCCGAGTGAGGGACGAAGCAGCACCCCGAGCAGGCGTGATGATGGTTGCTGTCGTCAATCAAAGGCAAGTGGTTGAGATGGTGGCTGAAGTGGTGTTCGAGGTGGGAATGGCACGAACCAGCGAACCGATTTCGATGAAACTTTGCCAACATGTGGAATATATACTGGGAATGTGCGTGTTTGACTTTCGTTGGCTAGCAACCACCCGTTGCTGTTCAGCGGCCGAAAAACCACGTACAGTATTTTCAATACTTGTCCTTCAGTTTTGAACGTGGAGGAGCGAGACTTCGGAATTAAACACTTTGAGATATTTCGAAAATTTTACTTGAGCCGATTTTTGATTGAGGTTTTATTTTTCAAATGGTCGTCCTTCAAAAATCGGGTATCTATTTACCGTGATTTTTATGAGGGGCTTAGGAAAGTGGGCGGAGCTTAGGGAAAGTGGACGTGGTTGACGGAAAGTGGGCGTGTCTTATGGAAAGTGGGTGTGGCTTATGAAAAATATTGTGTGGCTCAGGAGGTGTGGTCAAACAAGAGCATTGAGAGAAGTTTATCGGGTTTTGTGTGTGTGTCTGCAACGCCAGGCTCCACAGCACAAACTAGACATATATATATCTTCTTCTTTCGGCTGCTCCCGTTAGGGGTCGCCACAGCGGATCATCCGTATGATCCGCATAGTGATTTGGCACATGTTTTACACCGGATGCCCTTCCTGACACAACCCTGGTCGCCTCTTACGACACAGGGATATGGTACACCTATTTTAACCGGGGTATACACCGGCCCAGTATACTGGTACTCATTTCGCCGACCTCGGAAGGATGACAGGCTGAGTCAACCCCCTGGTGTATTAATTCAGTGGCCCAACGGGGCTTGAACTCATATCAGGACCTTTTGGATCCCAAGCCGCTGCCCTTACCACTGCACCAACACCAGGCTCATATACATATATATATATATATATATATATATATATATATATATATATATATATATATATATATAAATATATATATATAAATATAAGTAAATATGTACATATATATGTATAC
>NC_140972.1:64672713-64765213 GCF_056783735.1 Eptatretus burgeri | reverse complement strand
ATTTGGCAGATGCCAGGAGAACGCTGCCTTTTCGAATACTTAGTGCCAACTCTAAAGTTTTGTTTATATATGTTTTTACACTGATGAGTCAAAACATTATGACCACCTGCCGAATATGCTGTTGGTCCTCCGTGTGCCACCAAAACAGTACCGACCCGCTGAGGCATGGACTCTACAAGACCCCTTAAGGTGTCCTGTGGTATCTGGCACCAAAACATTAGCAGCAGCTCCTTCAAGTCCTGTAAGTTGTGAGGAGGAGCCACCATGGATCGGACTTGTCGGTCCAGCACATCCCACAGATGCTCAATCGGATTGAGATCTGGAGAATTTGGGGGCCAGGGCAACACCGTGAACACCTCATCATGTTCCTCAAATCATTTCCGAACAATGTGTGCAGTGTGGCAGGACGCATTATCCTGCTGAAAGAAGCCACTGCCATCAGGGAATACTATTGCCATGAAGGGGTGTACCTGGTCTGCAACGATGTTTAGGTCGGTGACACGTGTCAAATTGACGTCCATATGAATGGCCGGACCCAGGGTTTCCCAACAGAACATTGCCCAGAGCATCGCACTCCCTCCACCAGCTTGTCATATTCCCACAGTGCATCCTGGTGCCATCACTTCCCCAGGTAAACGGCGCACACGTACACGGCCATCCACGTGATTCATCGGATCAGGCGATCTTCTTCTACTGCTCCAATGTCCAGTTCCAATGCTCGCGTGCTCATTGTAGGTACTTTCGACGGTGGACAGGGGTCATCATGGGCACTCTTACCAGTCTGCCACTACGCAGCAGGGTGCGATACACTGTGGATTGACACATTCCTCCCGTGATCACCATTAAAATTTGTTGTGACTTGTGCCACAGTAGACCTGTCGGTTCGGACCAGACGGTATAGCCTTCGTTGCCCTCGTGCATCGATGAGCCTTGGGCGCCCAACACCCTGTCGCCGGTTTGTGGTTTGTCCCTCCTCGGACCAATGTCGGTAGGTACTCACCACTGCTGACCGGGAGTGCCCCACAAGCCTTGCCGTTTCAGAGATGCTCTGACCCAGTCGTCTGGCCATAATAATTTGGCCCTTGTCAAAGTCGCTCAGGTCTTTACTCCTGCATCCAACACATCAACTTCAAGAACTGACTGTTCACTTGCTGCTTAATATATCCCACCCCTTGACAGGTGCCATTTTAACAAGATAATCAATGTAATTCACTTCACCTGTCAGTGGTCATAATGTTTTGGCTCATCAGTGTATGTTTATATATGTATACAGGGTGTGCCAAAAGTCACCTCGGGATTTAGTAATTAAATATACATTTCTGTTTTTTAATAATTTATGATCATTTTTACACCAAAAGAAAATTTACAAAATGGAGATAAATTTGCTTTATTTATGAAAAATGATGCAGCTTAGATGTCCTGAATTTTCGTCTTCGCAGAGACAGGCTCTTTCGATAGCATTTTCCATAATAGCGGATAATAACTGGCTGCAGCCCTCAAATTTCTGCACAGATGTTGTCCTTGAGCTGCTGAATTGTATGGGGCTTATTGATGTGTAGATGCTCCTTTAGGTAACCCTAAATAAAATAATCGAGAGGCATCAAATCAGGAGAACGTGATGGCCAAGAAATTTCTGAATTTCGCAAATTTATTTGGTGTTCATGCTCTTTGGGTGAGAATAATTGATCAATGAAATTTAAAATAAAATTCCACGATTTTGGTTCTTTGTTCAGTTGTGAATGTTTCAATGGGTAATTTCCAAATCTTTATCTAAATTCTGAAAAGAAAAGAAAAACAAATTATGAAAAAGAGAAATGTTATTTAATTTCTAAATGCCGAGGTGACTTTTGGGACACCCTGTATATGTAAACCAGAAGGAATTTATGTGATCGGCAGGTAAATTGAAACATGTGGAGTGTGACGAGCACTCCCCCATTCTCCATAGGACATAATCCTACACCGAAGCAGCACCTCCAACCCAGAGGCCTCGGCCCAGTGACCGTCAAATACTCAAAAATTACATTGTCAACATCAGTTAAACATCAAACGGAGCTGCCTTTCCAGATTTTAGGCTTATTTGCTCTCATCAGTCAGAATACCGAGAAATATCTAAACAGTGATGACCACATTCGTCGTTTCTAGATCAGATGCACCTGCTGACTGTTATGGTGAGCATCGCCATGGATTACGTCTCACACGGTCGGGAGTGCTAATCCCATTCCACACGTTTTGTGTGTGTGTGTGTGTGTGTGTGTGTGTGTGTGTGTGTGTGTGTGTGTGTGTGTATGTATATATATATATGTGTATGTATATATATATATATATATATATATATATATATATATATATATATATATATATATATATATATATATATATATATATATATATATATGGTTTTGGGGGTAGATGGAGGAATTTAATGGGAAAGTTAGGATTGAATAGAGTTGTTTGGTCTTTGGTTTGTTGTTTTTTTTATATCCCCGGGCCATCTCCATGGGGTGCCGTCCGCCCCAAGCTCACCCCGCCCCACTGGGGCACGGTTACCATGACCCGTGCGCTCTCAAAAAAGGCGGGCATCGGAGCTCGCGAAAGAATGTTGCTGAGGAAAAATGAGGGCGGGCTTCAGAGCTCGTGAAATAATTTTGCTGAGGAAAAATGAGAAGGGCTTCAGAGCTCGTGAAAGAAATGTGTGTAAACGTGTCTGTCGTAAAGAGAAAAGCTTCCCATAAGAGAGGGGATCTATCCTTTACCCTTCTCAACACATCACGTTTAAGGTCCCATTAGACATGGGGATGGGGCTAATCTGAACATGCATTTAAGGAAACAACTGTCTGAGTACCTGGATGTGTGGATGCATTCATCAGACCGGATTCGGAAATCCGTAACAAAAAAAAAAATATATATATATATATATGTCTATATATCAATATCAATATATATCTATCTATATTGTTACGGATCCGGCGGTGGCGGGATTCGCACCCGACTCTTGACCCCAGTGTTAAGGATTCGGACGTCACTTAACAGCACCGCCATCTCCGGGGTTATAATGCCGGCTGGTTCGGCACAATTCTCGGGTTACGCGCCTCAGATCACGATACCAAAATACACCTGTGCCTTGCCAGCTGGGGAAATAGCCCCCGTTTACAGACTGGTTTTGTCAGAGACCGAGCGAATTCTGCCAATCTGTAACCATTTTGGTTTTATATACCAATCGAGCGAATTGTTTCTCAGCACGGCACGAACAAACCCAAAGCGGCAACCTCATACGAATCAGCCAGATTTATTGGGGACACATCGGGGAATACAACACAAGCAAAGCATTCACGACAGTTATAATTAATATATTACCCGTTCTTAACAAGGGAGCTATGGATTACGGGTTTCGAAGGGGACCCTAGCGAGATAAACCTTAGACAACATGCAGACAAGACACGGACAGCATGCAGACAAGACACAGAGTACTTGGTGATGCTTCATGGATGAGAGGAAAAGTGTCAAAGGCCCGAATGTGGCTCGTGACAAGCCGATGTCCACGGATTCAAGCACCCAAGCTCAAACACGCCGCGCAACAAAATGGCGGCGTCGTCGTCCTTTTGTCGCACCGTCCACACACGCAGCCTCAGCGTGTTCAGCCCCCGTAAGGTTGACGGCTCACTCAAGACGAGAGATCCAGGGTGTGCTCCAGCTGGCTTTTCACAAGGTCCAGCATACAAATCCAGGCCTGGCCTGTTCACCAGGTTAGGCCAAATCAGGGTGTTGGGCTCCGCAGGCCGATTGACAAACGTGTCGAGCCGTGAGGTGAGTAGGGACAGTGGCTCCCTGGTTAGACGCAGGTTGAACCTGTCAATGACATCCTCATAAAGTCGATCGCCGACTCACACAGCTGCCAGTTCCTCTCGAAGCAGATTACCGACTAACCCTCAGGTTCAGTTCCTCCCACTGCCGATCACCCGGCTCGACACTCGTCGTTTCTCTGTTGCCTTCCCGGCGCTCGCTCGCCTCCCAGCCGACAGCAGACAGACCTCATGCAGTCCCTTCCCTGCCTTTCTTTCGGCTCGCTCTTTACGAAAAACCGATCGCGCCAACTCGGCGCTCAGTTTCACCACCGCCTTCCCGGCGCTCGCTCGCCTCTCAGTTTCACCACCACCTTCCCGGTGCTCCTGCAGTTTCACTTCCTCTTTCTTTCGGGGTGCGCCCCTTTACGAAGCCGACAAACTCCTTCTCCTCCCAGAGCACTGGGCGGAGACTCCTTCGGAGAGGGGAACGAAGAAGAAGAACCTCTAGGTCCACCACCACTGTACGAACAATAAACAGCCTCTTACTCTCCCGACACACATGTAAGGTCCCTTTACCGAACAACCTGGCTAAACATGCATTTAATGGGGGATCTGGGCTAATCCTATATTTAATAACACTCTTAGGGCCATTTCCACAACAATATATATATATATATATATATATATATATATATATATATATATATATATATATATATATATATATATATATTTCTTCACATACATATATTGAAACTAGGGAAAACTTAACAACGCAAATACAGTAAAGATAGAATAGTTAAAAAAATACAAAGAAACTCGTGCCAACAAGCCAACACCAGTAATTTTAAGTCTTTAAAAACCACTGCTCTCCTGTCTTTTTTTACTGCTGGATCACAAAATAAACCACATCGTCTATATCCCATGTAAATGCATAATGTAACCTTTAAAATACCCCAACCATCTAATATTCAAGAAAGCTGCTATGCAGTTACCGTGCCCAGATTTATTCTTTTTCATTTTTAATTTCAGCAGCCCTTACAAGTGATGAAGAAAGTCTGAAAATCTAAGGTGCGTTTGCATGGAAAAATCTGATCCTTTTGATGAAAGATTAAAAAAAAAGAGAAATGGGTCATAGCCCCATCGTAACATATTAACTTTAAAAGAACATTTGGCCTTTTAATCATTTGCCATGCCTTTTGTGGCTCTGCTTGGGAATTTCATTAACTTTGAGCTGCATGGGAATTTCAGGTGCTTTATGTCCGTGCACATAATTGGGAGATGGAGTTGTTTTTAGTTGCCTATCTGGCCTAAAAGTGTATTAAACATGCACTATAGTATGGTTTGTATAAATGCTACATTATGCATTTAAGTATAGATATCATACAGTATATATAAAGCTTTCTCAGCACTTACTCACATAAATGTTAGGACTTTATAGTTGGGAAAAAAAGCTAAAATTTTGCAAACTGATATAACTGAAAGTCAAGATTCCAGGAGAAATAATAAAAAAAAAACAATCCATAAATGAAAATATCTGAAAACTAAAGTTGGTCTGAGGAACCTCACTCCTGCTCACGGAAGGACAGGTGACCAAAGACAATGGTGTGTCATGTGATCTTGCACAGGCACGATCGCTCACGGGTATTTCTAGTTTTTATGGCGGTACAATGCAAGAAATGTCTGGGTTTTTGTCATTTACAGATGGTGTGCAGTGTTAAGTGAGTAATGCAATGCATAATTTAAGTATTGTTTACATTTACAGTGAGACCTCTGTATCAGGCACCTTGGTTATAACAAATATTCAGAACACATTTTAGTCAACGGATATATACCTTGTACTCATGATCTACATTGCTGAAAATTAGGAGAGAAAAATCACTTTGTCCTGGCAAGTTGAGCACAAACACAAGGCCCTATGATTAGAAAATTGTCAAAAAACGGGTTGTACCAAAAGTCATGAGCATTAGGGGATTCCACACGCTTGTGCCGAATATAGCAGAAATCCAAGGTGCGTCTATCCATCTATCCACTCCAATAAAAATACAGGATTGGTACATGCACATCACTGGTGTTCCTACAATCCATTGTGACAAAATGGCTGTCAACGACATAATTATCGTTTCACCAACTTGCAGTGATTGCATTCCTCGTGAAGGAGAACAACTCGACTGCAGATATGTACAGCCGATTAAGTCAGGTGTACGGAGATACCTGCATTGGTGCTTGCAGTGTCAGCAGGTGGGTGAAACATATCAAAGACGGAAACACAGACATTGCCGATCAGCCATGCTGTGGTCGGCCGAGAAGCAACATAACTGAACACAATGAGCAGAAAGTTGATGCACTAAGGCCTAGGTCACATTTGCCACGGCGGCCGTGGGGTCTCCAAAATCTACGGCCACTATCAATTATATGGCGGCCGCAGTATTTTCACGGTCACACAATGTAGCAGTCACATATGTTTTTATTTTTCAGGGAGCTGCACACCGTATTTATAAATTGTGGAGACCGAAAACGTGGGGTTGCCGTACGGTCTTTGATTTGATGTCGCACGGTGACCTTAAGGGGGCCTGCAGCAGCCATAGAATTTTCAAGGCAGACGCATGGTGCCCACAAGGCGACCGCAAGGTGCCCGCAAGGCGACCGCAGGGGGGCCCTAAGGCGAACGTGAGGCCAGACGGACGGTAACGAATGGGTTAATTTTTTTTTTGTTTTCTGGCTTGTCGAATTGCTACGGCGAACGTAGAAATGAAAAAAAGTTATAACTCCGCGTTATAATTCCACGGCGACCTTACGGCCTGTAAAATATAGTCAAACGGCATAGGGCCACCCTGAGGCCACCGCAGAAACTCTGCGGACGCCGGACGTTTCTGTCAATTCAGAGGGCGTACGGCCGCCGTAGAGCAAATGTGACTTAGGCCTAATCAGTGAGGACTGTAGGGTGATGGTTTGGGTGATCACAGCCTAGCTTGGCATAGGACACCATGCCGTACAGGAGTTGGTAACAAC
Source organism: Eptatretus burgeri (assembly GCF_056783735.1). NCBI lineage: Eukaryota > Metazoa > Chordata > Myxini > Myxiniformes > Myxinidae > Eptatretus > Eptatretus burgeri. Next base: position 64,758,419 of record NC_140972.1, on the reverse strand, counting down.
CTTGGAATATTGGCAAGTTTGTTCTCATCAAGTTCCCCGTTTGCTTACAGAGGAACACAAAAACACATGCATGGATGTGTCATCACAAGTTGTTTCAATGACATGCTGCCAAGTGCAATGACTTCCTGTTCTGTATTGTGATGGGTGATGAAAGCTGGTTCCACCATTTCGACCCAGAAACCAAGCAGTAAAGCATAGAATGGTATCACTCCACATCTCCAAAAGAGAAGAAGGCCAAAAGAGTCCTCTCCACCAGGAAAGTTATGGGAACGGTCTTCTGGGATGCCAAGGGATGCATTCCGGTGGATTTCCTGTCCAAAAGGGAAACCATCAATGCAGCTCGCTGTGTGCAGATGCTCAAGAAACTGAAACGTGCACTTCAGGAAAAGCGTATGTTGAAAAAAACTTGTGATCGTTCAACATGACAATGTTAGACCTCCACTGTACACCTGACATTGGAGGAAATCTCAAAGAATGGCTGGGAAGTGCTACCCCACCCCACGTACAGTCCGGACTTGGCCTCTCATGCTACATTCTGTTTGGGCCCCTGAAAGATTACATGAGAGGCCAGCACTATGAAAATGACGACACAGTCCAGATAGCTGTGTGGAGCTAGTTACGAAGTGATTGAACGGGCTTCCACCACAGCAGGATTTTTAAGCTCGTACAGCGCTGCCGATTATGTTGAAAAGTAATGTGGTATGTTCAGTTACTATTGACAATGTCAGTTTTCTTTCATGTACCTTTGTTTTACTGTACAATAAACAAGCTCATAACTTTTGGTTCAGCCCTTGTACATCCTGCCAAAAATAATCAAAACATCAAAAGAAACAATCATTTTAATATTCCCTGCATTTTTGCGTCACCCTGATGCCAAAAAACAACACCCAGGGATGCTGCTGAGGAGGGACGGAGACACTCAACTGGGCGAGGTTTTCTTGGACCGCCGGTTCAGAAGAGTCAGCAGAAGAGGTTTGGAGAGAACACAAAGTGGAATTCAATTTCTGAAACTAAATTTAGGTTTTTTTGGAAACAAAACATCACTGGCTCTACAATTTAACAGTGTTTTTACAGCCTCCTGCATGTTATGATCAATTTTTGTTTCACAACAACGTTCTATCTACCCAATGAGGCATGCCTTCTTTATCATCTCTTGAAATAGTGCAAAATGACCAATATACTGTCCTGTTCTGCATTTATCATTGGATTGGAAATTGAATCCATATCACATATGGAATCGTTATCTCTCTGGCAGCCCATTGTCTAATTATTTCTTATCTTAGTTCAATCAACGTATCAAAAAGAAAGATGCTAACTGAACATGATGATACCTCAAATTGCCTCTGTTGTTAATGACGTGCAGCATAGGAACAGGAACAACAATATGCCAATCACTGTTTGTTTGGACTTCGGTTGATAAGTTCCAGTTCCACTCCCTTAACGTTTGTCTTCGACAATTACAATCATAAACTCAATCTCTAAGCATTGCCTAGCAACCCATTAGAATGTAAATAATAGTTTTTTTTTTTAACGTTTGACTATTTTACATTAAAAAATCACCATACATGTAACTTGTTAAATAAAGAGCTCATTCTGATCACTCATTCATGATTCACTTGACTTCTTTTGCTGTTTGTAGAATGCAAGCACAATCCACTTTATAATCATTTACATATAACTAGCATAACCTACCCGTCCCTTTACTGATGGACCAATTAGTCATCCTGTTTGCCAAAACGTCACTTGCTGCTGGAAATGTTTCCCTTACACGATGTCCCTGGCTGCCTCTGGTTATTATTTTTCCCACTTTGACAGGCCCCACCATTTTGGGAGAGAAGGAGAAGGAAAGGAAAACAAATTTACCTGTGCATAGAGTGCTTTAACCTTTCCCCGACCCCAACCCCCTCCCTGTTCCCATGCTCATGTCCCGCCCTCCCCCCCACCCCTTTGCCCCTCGTTTGTCCTGATGTCCTATCCTGCTAGAAATGCCTCACACACGATGACAGACTTTGACAGGCCCCTCCGTTTTTGTTTTTTTTTTCTCAGGAACTGGACATTCACCCACTGGGCAGGTACTCTTCTATGGCATTAACAATAGCAAAGACAATACCATGACTCCCCCTTTGGTTGTTCCCACAGGGGCAGGTGCTTATTGTCTATATAAAGCTTATATTTCTTCCATCTGCTCATAGGTTGCATTCCAGCATCTGTTTGTAATATGCAAACATTCACACCAGTTAATATTTATTTGTATGTACGTATGGATGTATGTATGTACGAGATCCGTCTAAAAAGTAACGGGACTGAGCCTGCTGTGTGCTCCACTTACACAACTTGAATGAACGGGTTGTGTCAGTCTTTCGCAACATTCCAGCAATATATGTGATTGGTGATGGTTGACTGCGCTCATTGTGTGATTTTTATAGGTCGTGCTTTACACTTTGTCTAGTCTGAGTCGTATTTAATATTCCCTGCATTTTTGCGTCACCCTGATGCTATGAGTCGTGAGCAGAGAGCCAATCTGAAGTTTCTTGCCAAGCTTGGCAAAACACCTTCCGAATCCTTTGCAATGCTGCAGCAAGTCTATGGGGAAGAAACGATGTCACGTTCACGTGCATTTGAATGGCACAAGAGGTTCAAAGAGGGATGGGAGGAGGTTGAAGACGATCCATGGTCTAGAAGACCTTTAACGAGCAGAACAGCGGACAACATCGAGCATGTGAAGCAGATAGTGCGCGCAGATCGTCGACTCACGGTTCGGATGATTGCTGAGGAATTTTCCATCAACAAGGACACTGTCTGGAGCATCATCACTGAAAATCTCAAAATGCGAAAGGTGTGCACAAAGATGGTCCCTTGTCCAAGGACCAGAAACAGCAAAGACTCACTGTCTATCAAGACATTATCGAGCGCCTCAAGGACGATCCAGACCTGCTCAGGAGAGTCATTACTGTCAATGAATCGTGGATATTCAAATACGATCTCGAGACCAAACGGCAGAGTCGTCAGTGGAAAAGTCCGGCATCCCCAAAACCAAAGAAAGCAAGGATGTCGAAGTAGAAGGTCAAGGTGATGCTCATCGAGTTTTTTGACATCAAGGGCATCATCCACTTCGAGTTTCCACCACAGGGTCAAACAGTGAATCAATACGTGAACAAGGAGATTCTCCGGCGCCTCATGAGATCAGTACTGGACAAGAGGAGGAATCTGTGGGAGAACAATGCGTGGGTGCTCCACCATGAAAACACCCCTGCTCACAGTGCCCTGAGCATCTGACAGTTTCTGGCGGAGAGGAACGTTCCAACTCTGGAGGAACCCCCGTATTCGCCAGACTTGGCCAGCTTGTGATTTTTTTTTCATGTTCCCCAAGCTCAAGGGGGTGATCAAGGGGACTCAATTTCCTGATGTGGAGGCCATCAAAAGGGCCATGGCGATGGAGCTCTGGAGGATTCCATAAGAAGTCTTCCGGGGGTACATCGAAGCGTGGAAAAAGAGGATGGACAAGTGTGTGAGACTGGAGGGAAACTATTTTGAAGGGGACAAGCTATGATTTCAATATATTTTTTGGAATAAAATTTCTGTGGTCAGTCCCGTTACTTTTAAGATGGACCTTTGTTTTCTGGCTTTTTTCCCGTATTTATGTATGTATGTATGTATATATACATAATATATAATATGTGTGGAAAAATGACGTGCCCAGACCAGGAGTTAAAGACAAATCCTCTGGCCTGGCAAACCATACCAGTGCTCTGCCATCTGAGCTATTTGGGTGACCCACCAGCTGAGCAATGCAATTCCTCCACACATACAGGTGCCACTCTTTCCCCCACTGCTTCCGGGTCATTACTGTCGGGGCACTCACTGCCAACCGTAGGAGCAGCTTGGGCCTGTTCTTGAGAGGGTCTTCCCCCTGTGGGGGGGACACATCCATGTCCACTATTAAACACCACAGGGAGCATAGTTATGTAATTATTAAAATGAACAGGATAGAGCAATCATAAATATGTGTGGAAAAATTACGTGCTCAGACCAGGAATCGATATATATATATATATATATATATATATATATATATATATATATATATATATATATATATATATATATATATATATATATATATATATATATATATTGTTATGGATCTGGAAACCATATGCATTCAAACATACAGATGTCCCAAGAGTCAGTTATACCGTTAAGTACATACGAGACAGGTCTCTTCCTTTTGTCTGGTGGGAAAATCAAAGTTGTGCGTTGCGATGTCCTTTTAGGTAGGTTATTACATCTAACGACCATCCAACAAACCATCCAACAGACCATCCAGCTATCATCCAACAGCCCATCCAACAACCAACCACGGTATCTTCCAGCGATTGCAACCCTCGCCTCGCTGGCCACAGCATACGGGGCAAAAACGTCCAGTCTGCCGTTCTTTTGCGCTTCTACAAACGTTCCTTTGCAACGTTGGATATTCCCCTTGATGAGTCCACACGCGTGGAGGGGGGGGGGGGGGGCGAGCCTTCCTGTTTGGCCGAGACCCCGCCCAGAAAGGGCGGACCCCATGAAGACCCTGTCCAATCGGGGCGGACGGTGACGTCTGTTTCATCGAGCCCCCGCCCCGTTCGAGGAGATCCATAAAAATTACGTAATCCTCAGAGTGTACATTATTTTGGAGGAGTTGAGTTGGTTGGTGTGCGTCGTGTGGTTTGAGATCGAGTTCTGCATTTTGCTGGCGTTTGTTGGAGTTTTCCTGGGTCCCGTCTGCGACCCTGATCTCCGCCCTGGGACTCCGACTGCTCCGTTCAGGTTCCTCCACGGGCACGAGCCCCACGCGTGTGACTGTGGGCCGAGCCGCACGACCATTAGCAGGTGCCGCATGGCGGAGCACCCCCTCCCTTCAAAGTGCAGGTACCCAAGTGAACTGCGACCTCCAGCTCGTCTCTCCCTCTCTGTCTGCGGGGGTCTTTTCATAAATCATCTGAATGTGCGTCTGAGTGTGTGGGTCCGTCTTGTAGGTAGAAACTGTGTAAGTGTTTTTGAACATTGTAAATTCTTGCTTGTATATTCCGTGATAAGTCTTGCTCTGTGTCTTCTTTATTGTAAATAAATTACTGTAGAAATGTTCCCAGTTCGTTTCAGTCCTTTCTTTCATTGGTCTAGCATGGTTCGGATCTGAGTTAGGCGAGTTTTTATCCCCGATAGAATCCGTTCATTCTAGCCGGTACGACCTTGAAAGATCCGCTTGCTGCATCCAAACCGGAAAGGTAGTTGGCATTTGGTAGTCGGTAGAGTGGTCCGGTTCGGGCAAGGCGTACTGAGGGCGTGGTTCCCCAGTTGACGACACCGCGTAGTTAATGAGGTAAATTGGTTCTAGACAAAAAGACCCTATGCTACACGGTGGAGGTATTGGTGTCCACAGTCGGTTAAGCGACCTGCCGCCTCATGGAATTATCTGAGAGGGACAGCTTACAATTCCGGAGAGTCTGGTGGAAGACGACGTAACCTCCCCACCTCGTGGTCATTCTCGCCACCAGACCTCCGGCCCGCAACAATATCTAATATGTATGTATATATATAAATATATATATATATATAAATATATATATATATATATATATATATATATATATATATATATATATAAATATATATATATATATATATATATATATATATATATATATATATATATATATATATATATATATATATATATATATATATATATATATATATATATATATATATATATATATATATATATATATATATATATATATATATATATCCCCGCGCGGAGTGATGTAAGCGACATTTTTTAATATGATGATGATGATAGGCTCGGATGATAGGGGAAGGGTTAAAATAGTGCTTTATGGCATTAACTCCAAAATGGCCGATGTGGCCCTTACATCACCCTCCTTGCGGTATATATATATATATATATATATATATATATATATATATATATATATATATATATATATATATATATATATATATATATATATATATATATACATATATATATATATATATATATATATATATATATATATATATATATATATATATATATATATATATACATATATATATATATATATACATATATATATATATATATATATATATATATATATATATACATATATATATACACACATATATATACATATATATATATATACATATATATCTTCTTCTTCTTCTTTCGGCTGCTCCCGTTAGGGGTCGCCACAGCGGATCATCCATTATGATCCGCATAGTGATTTGGCACATGTTTTACGCCGGATGCCCTTCCTGACGCAACCCTGGTCGCGTCTTACGACACAGGGATAATATATATATACATATATATATATATATATATATATATATATATATATATATATATATATATATATACTATATATATATATATATATATATATATATATATATATATATATATATATATATATATATATATATATATATATATATGTATATATATATATATATATATATATGTATATATATATATATATATATATATATATATATATATATATATATATATATATATATATATATATATATATATATATATGTATATATATATATGTATATATATATATGTATATATATATATGTATATATATATGTATATATATATATATATATATGTATATATATATATATATATATATATATATATATATATGTATATATATATATATATATATATATATATATGTATATATATATATATATATATATATATATATATATATATATATATATATATATATATATATATATATATATATATATATATATAGACTGATTTTGACGTTTGCACGTGGTATATGCTTGGAAGCCTCATTGGTATGCACTGCTGTCTCTGCTATTGCTGATTCACCAATAAGCGATGAAACCGGTGCAGTAGCTGAGGGGGTGTGTAGCATTGGGATTCTCATGTGTAAACGTCCTTATAGTTGTTGAGGAACTCTTAAGGATTCGAAACAGCGTAGCGCTTACCTTGTGTCGGTCTTCTTGGGTTGCTTTCTGCAGCTTCTTCGGCTGGAGGAGTGTAGGAGGGTCAATTGTATGTGTATTTATATATACAGTATATATGAAGGTTGGCAGGGTAGTTTAGAGCTCGGCTCGGCATGCACTTCCCTATTTGGATTGGAATATTAGCCCAGCATATGGACATTGCTGGGCGCTTCCTTTGCAAGAGAAGGTGAGCTATCACCATCACCCTGGCTAAAGTCCACATTCCTGCTCTGACTAATTGCTGCAGCCCCCATGTTCTTTTAAGAGTGTGGTGCATTATATTGTTATGAATCTAGAAGCCATGAGTACTCAAAATACAGGTCCTATAGAACAGTTATATCGGTAAGTAGTGTTTTTTAGTTAGGGTCCCTGTCCCTCGTTTAATGGGTGAATAAATTAATGTACATGCGCTGTGAGTTATTTTGATAGTTAGGATTTTTACATCATTCACAACAACGGCTACTACATCTACAACTACAACAACGCCATCTTCGCTCTCACCGCGACAACCCTCTGCTCCTGGCATTCTCCGCGCGCTCGCTGGTATGCGGGTTTATTCGGAATTTGTTCGGGGATGGAATTCCATTCCCAAATATGGTCATGAACTGGTTCGCTTGGCTGCGCGCCAAATAAGGGAATGAGTCGTGGCCCACCCAATGAGAGCGGGCCACAATGAGTGAACCGTGCCCGAGAGCGACAAAAGGAACAGAGAGCAAATAATCGGGCGGATCTGCTCGAGCGGGTAGGAAAGAATCTGCATCCCGTCTTCACGAGTGCGTGTTTCAGTCGGCTTCCCGGCTGATCCAGTCGCCGGCGTGCAATGGTTCCTGGGTCATCTTGTCACTGGCGTGGCCAGCGTCAGCTGCCTTTGGTCCGTTCTTGCCGACTGGTGCTCCGGGACGGTGTGGACATTGAGCCGCACACTTGCGGCCAGGTAGCCAGCCACTTTCTCGTCCCTCAGCTCGACTTCCCTCCGAGCTGAAGGGATAATGAAGTCCATTTTGGGTCCGTTTCTTTTGGGTGTGCGTCTGTCTGTGGGCCCGTCATTAAGTAGGAATTGTTTAAGTGCTTGTGTGTAAATTGGCATTCTCTATTAGTAGTGATAACTCTGCCCTTACGTGCTTCCCTCGTTTCCCCGATTACTGTGAATAAATACCCCATTTGTTAAATGTACCAGTTTGTTGCTGTGTTTCTTCCTTTGGCTTAGCGTGGCACATGTTGGTGAATTACAGAGGCTGTTGCCGCTGTAAATGTACATTTGGACCGACGGGACTTCGGCAACCATCCGCTCGGGTTGCGCACGTGTCGGGCACGCTAACGGCTCGACTCGACAAGTGCCGTTGAGGGTGTGAATTCCCCGGTAGCTTTGTCTGCGTGGGGGAATTAGGTATATTGAAGTTTGGCAATTAACGCTACCCCACGCGGTCAAATTATTGGCGATTCACGGTCCGGTAAGGGACTCGTACCTGTCGGACTTTTCCGAAAGGTACGATCTAGATTCCAGGTGTTCGGTAGAGTCGACCCTACTGCCCCACCTAGCGGTCGTGCTTGCAGCCGATACCCGGCTCCGCAACAATATCTCATCATGAGTGTGTTGAAGATTGTTCTACTTTTGAAATGTACTGTGTGGAGTTGAAGCATGACTGTGATTCTGTCAAAGGTCAATACAGACATTTTGGAGATGCTGAACAACATTTCAGGAGATACAGTACCTGAAGAAGACGAATAAAGAAAGAAGTACAAGTTTGAGAGAATATCTTAGGAACTTTTGATACAAGACCATCCAGGCAATATGCAGGTCATAATTACATTTGAAACTAGCAAGATCCTTGTTCATATTTATGTGGTTACATCCATAACATTGTATTGATAGAATCAAACTTCATCAAGTTTAAAGCCATTACATATATTTCTAGCTCTCTTTTACTTTCAGTTGATTCAGCAATAAGCTCTGCATAGCCCAGCATCTGCTGAGGGTTTGAGAATTGAGTATGATGGGGCTGGATGTGTCTGTCGAGAAAGTTGGAAGATGCCTCTACCCCCACCCCTCCAGTCTTCCCAGTATAACCACCTCATCAGTCCTGGTTCATCCTCAGTATCCTGAGTATCTGCACCAGTGGGCTGTCTGGCTAATGGTATTGTGGGCAATTTCGAGCGAAATATGTTCAGCATACTGACCAAATGTATGAATGATGTATTGGGGGGATGTATGATGTACATTATCCTGTATTGGTGGGGAGGGGCAGGGCATCTCACCCCACCTTGTCCCAAAAATAATTTTCTTGGAAAAAAAAAAACAACACTGCAGATTCACCCACAAGGTGGTGGTAGTGGGTTTCATTCTGGAGAATATGTTTGAATGCTTGAATGCATTTCACTGCCCAACTTTTGAAATTAATCTGACTGATTATTTTGTCTTTGAAAATTATGACAGCAGAAACAAATATGAGTAGCACCAGAAATATGAATCGCTCAAACTTTAATTATATTGTGCATAGATACTATGATTACATTTTAGAAATGTTGAATATGTGCTGCCACATGGTCCTAGCAGCTAGTGAATAAGCTACAAGGATATCAATTGCAGTCGCTTATGTTAGTTAAGGTTAGAAGAGATAAGGGCGCTGCTTGTTCAGTCACCACGTAAACAGCAAATCATTACCCAAGACCGCATATTTTCTGTTCACTTTCCATTTGGTTAGACATCTTCAGGCTGATTCCAAAACTTAGGCAGACTGCATACCTCAACTCTTTTATTCTCACTTCTCCCATCTATGAAAGCATCTTCCAGAGGCTATTTGGTCTCACTCTTTCCTCTCTGACTTCAAGAAAGCAGTCATTCCAAATTCTGACCAATGATCTTTATTACTTCCATTAAACTTATTTGCTAGTTTCAGTGTTTCCTCCACTCCTCCCTCTCCAAAATTCCTGTTCAATTTTTTTCCTGGATGTATGTATGCACCACTGTCAGTTCTACGTTGATCATCCATTTGTCTTTCTCATGCTTAAAAAAAAAAATTACTCTGAAGACAAAGATTTGTAGTATTACTGTATGTACTACTGTTTTTATTTATTTTATATTCAGGGAGGAGCTTCTGCTCCGCGCTGATGAGGAACACACGTCCATGGATGTTCCCTCTCCGTGGTGGACTGGTCTATAAAATTTAGAATTAAATTCTCTTCCCAGTATTGGCTGCAGTACCATCCTATGGAGATTTAGGGGGCTGCAGATCTGCCAAGCTCATGCCTAATCGAGCCTATGCAACTGTTTAGCCAGAGGAGTCATAAAAAAAAATTCTATAGTGTGACAGTTGTGAATATCTGGGGAAGAACGAAGCACAAACACATAGGGCAAAGTAGTTATGTCTCATAGTATTCTGTTTAGCCCTTAATAGGCTGTATTTATGTGGATAGATATGTGTTGTGATTGTTAGTTGAAGTACGTGTTCTTTTCCCTTTACATTCTGGATTTGAACTATTTCTCACACGCCAATCATGGACTCGCCACGACAGCCCCAGGTGCGAGTTCACGGGCATGCAGCAGAAAGCAATCAATCCTGTCATACATGGACTGGCCATGAGAGCCCCAGGTGCGAGTTCGCATGCAACAGAAAACAATCATCCTGTCACACAGGGATTGGCCACGAAAGCCCTAAGTGCGAGTTTGCGTGTACATGGCACAAAGCGATAAACCATCTCAAAGTGACGTGGGTCCTCCCTTTTTCTGAAATCTTCGTGAGTCAGCCAATGACGAGCTGTTGCCAGGTAGAGCAGCAGGTAGGGAGGGGGGGGGGAAGAATAAGGGATATAAATTTCTGACAGCACAGAAGTGTGGATGTGTGTGTAAGTGGGCGACTGAAGACATACGATTCAACATCCTGCTGTGTATTTGCTTAACTAGTGCGGGATGTGTGTCGCTTTATTAGCCGTGTGTGTGCAGTTAGTGTCATGATAATGGTTTGTATTGTGTTTGGATACTTTAGAATACATGCAACTCCACTGTACTGTCACGATGCTGTGAACGAACAACAACAACAACAACAAAAACAACAACTGGAAGGGAGGTTCTAAGATGGCCGATTAAACAAGCACCGCGAGCCGCCGGTTTCTGCATTTCCTGGTCTTGACGATGTGACATTGTCGACGAGGATGAAAGTCGACCGAGTGTGCACCATCAATATGGCGTTTCGAGGGACCGATTTATCTGCTATTCGTGGTGTTTTACATCACTCACAATTACCGCTACTACATCTACAACTACAACAACGCCATCTTCGCTCTCACCGCGACAACCCTCTGCTCCCGGCATTCTCCGCGCATTATATATATATATATATATATATATATATATATATATATATATATATATATATATATATATATATATATATATATATATATATATATATATATATATATATATATATATATATCACATTTCCTGTATTGGGGGGAAGGAAGGGGAGGTGGAGGTGGGGGGGGCATCTGACCCCACCTTGCCCTAACTAGCTCAAATGAGCAAAGATCCTCGTCCTCTTAATGATGACGTCATAAAAACGAATATGACGTCATTGTGATGTGTGTGTGTGTGTGTGTGTATGTATATATTGCACTAGGGTGCAAAATAAAAAGTCGTTCGATACGACGGGTGACGCGAGCGTCGTCAGTGTGCAATGGGTGGTTTGGCTTGAAGAGTCGAATTGTATGGGGACAGCAGAGGCCTATTTTTGGGGGCATCACCAGCCCAAAGAGCACAGTGGAGAGCACCATTATCGTTCAATGCTGGTGCAGCAGTGAGAGAGGGACCTCCAAGACGCTTCATGATATACTGAAGAAAAAGAGAATTATGAAGAAGTGGTGAGAGCACTAAACGGTCATTACACTGTAAAGACTAATGCTACATTTCAGCGCCATGTTTTCCGTCAGATGAGGAAGACTGATGGGGACTCATACGGAGGTGGATACCTTGAGACCTGGGAGGGCTCCATTCCACTTTCTGAAACCCATATATGGAGATAACAACCAATGACCAATATCCAAGGACACACACACACACGCACACACACACACACGCGCACGCACGCACACGCACACACACGCGCGCGCGCACGCACGCGCACGCACACACACGCGCACGCACACACACGCACGCACACACGCGCGCACGCACACACACGCACGCACACACACGCGCGCGCACGCACGCACACGCGCACGCACACACACACGCACACACGCGCGCACACACACACGCGCGCATGCACGCACACGCACGCACGCGCACGCACACACACACACACACCGGTGCCAAATGCCATTGTGGTAATACAGTTTATGTGCGTACACACATGTGCAAACGTATACACACATCAAGTAAATAAAAACGACCAACACAAAGATTTACGTTGAACCAGCATTCCTTGAAAGAGGAATTAAATCGGTAATTAGTGAAATTCAATTCAAGAATGCATCAAGTAACAGAACACAAGATGTCAACCGATACTCTACAGTCTACACCTTCACATCGAAAACAAACATGGCGAACAACTGGTCGGACGGACCTTGTTGTTTTTTTTTTTGTTTTTTTTTAAAATATGTATCGATGTCGAAGTGAGAGGTGGATTACAAAAGGAGATCACATGAGAAGGTTAACCAAAGCGATATCCTGTAAAAATAAGATTGCACATTTTCAGTGGATGAGACGCCTCCTGAGGCACCCACCGCACGGCACGGCGGGACCCAACAAAGACCTAACCTCCCCATCCAACGGGTCTCCTTTTCCAGACACCACCGGCTGCCAGGGACAAATTACTTCAGAGAAGCCGCAGTCACCGCTCCTCCAGAGCTTGATCTATTCCTGCGGTCCCACATATCTTCCCCACCCACACAATCCAACATCTCATCTCTTCCCCCTTTGTCATTCAATTCTCAACAATGCAATGCAAAAATAGTGATTGTGTTCCTATACTGCCATGACGTGCTTTCATGTTATAACTGGCATTCATTCTTGAAACAATTCAATTCATTACACATCAATTCAGACATCAATTCCACAGACAATTTTGGTTTCCAAACCAATCCCTTTACCGACCATTGAGTCACTCTCGCTCGCTCTCATCCAATTAAGCATGTCCTAATTTCTAGCAAAACTGAACCCTTGGGACAGTTAGCATCCAGGCACGTTACCCTAAGTGGAAGTTGTCGCAGGTTGGTCGGGTCTAAAAGTGTCACCCACCCCTTCTAACTTTTGTCGCACCCTTCCGATCCACCCTGGACCCTGATAGTGGCCCTGATAGGGTCACCTGACCCTGATAGCGAGTCAATCTATCCCCATGGACTATCTGTGGAAGGGTATGCGGGCCCATCTGAATCTTGAAAACCACATCAGTCACTTGGTGAAGCACCACCCCGGGGCCCTTCCAGGGTGAGGTAAGTTTTGGACACACCCCCCTTTTTCCTCTGGGTGCGCTGGCAAGCATGTGGATCCACCTCCTCCGGTGACCACTATTACTCTTCTGCACTTGGCGACGGCAGCTCCGCTCCTTACCGTGCGAGGGCTATCAGACACGTTAAGCACGCGGACAGCCAACATAGGCCCAAGATTGTCCACTAGGGTACGACCCACCACCAGTCCCTCAGCCCCGTGAGGGCCACGGCTCCACTAACTCCAGCTGACAAATATGATGAGCACCTCCTGTCAACTCTGCCATCATCAAGGCCTTGGACCTGGGAGACACTGTTACAGTGCGTGGCACCTGCAGCCACATCCCCTGCACCTCCTCGTCATCCCGCAGTCTGACCAACTGCAGCCTCTCAGTACCCAACCACATATGGCCCCACCCAAGGTCAAGTTGGCAGCCGTGTTCTACCAGGAAACTCAGTCCAAGGAGACAATGTTCACACACCTTGGCCACCCATACCACCACAATGACCTACAGACCACCCAACTCCATCCTCACAACCCTGCGCCCCAATATTGGAGCCGTCACCCCCATAGCCAGTTGAAGACTGTGTCCGACTAACCTATCAATTTTATCCCAGCCTCCAACTCTCTGGTCTAATACATTTGGATTTAAAATAGTGTCACTGGCCTCAGTGTCCACCACAGCCTCACAAAATTCCACCTCAATTTTACATTTAACCCTCACATTACCCATGCCAATTCTTCCGCAATTCACTATCTTCACCAAAGAAGGGTGCTTCTCCACACACTTGCCAGCCGAGCATAGCCCCGTATGCTCGGCCCGCTCTAGTTTCCTGGACAACCCGCAGCAGCTGCCGGGCCCACCCTTGGCAGTGACCCCCTATCCGGACCCTGTGATCCATTGGGAGGTCCTCCCCTCTCCGGGCTGTGAGGCCTGCTTGGAGGTCTGTGCATGGGTGAGTTCCGACAGTATCGCTGCATGTGCCCTCTTCTCCCACATGTGAAACAACTCCCCATCAATGGACCCTTCAGGAATCCAGACGAAACACCTTCGACAAATCCCACGAGGGTCGGTCTGCCCTGTTGGCGACCCCAGATCGCACCACCATGACTCACCCACTGCAAATTTCCCCTTTGTCAAATTTGACAGCTACCGGCTGATCCCTCTTAGCATCCAGATAATGCCCGATTCCTCCTGCCTCTCTTCCTCATCCCGTACCTCAACCTGTCGCATCGTTTCCGACGGCCTGTCTGATACGTGGTTTGACTTCCTCAAAAAGGTCAGTCTCTCCGCGTACTCAGCCGCTCAGTGCACAGTGATCAGGCTCTGCAGTTCCACTTTGGTTCAGACCTCGGGACCAGAAAGAGCGGCCGTAAATCTTTCTGTCGCAAGCTTGTCCCACGTCTCTTTTGTCAGGCCCCTATACGCAGTCCTCACAGATGGGTATACATCCTGGGCTAGCTCCTGTAATGTTGAACCAGGTTTCATTTTACGATGCTGCAGCTGCGCCTGGATCAGATCGCACCTCACATCCATCCCAAACCAATGGTTGAAGATGTCACAAATGCCCTCACTCGTCCATGTATCCTCTGGGACCACGTTCAAAATGTCAGCAGCTGGGCCCTGCAGTGTCGCCATCAGATTTCCCATGCGCTCTCGTTCCCCCCAACCATTGAGCTGAGACATGCATTTAAATTGCATCAAGAAAGCCTCTAGACTCTCTGACCCATCAAAATGTACGAAGGGATGACACTGTGTTTTTTAAAAAAAAAACTCTTCTCCCCGATCCTTCCATATCCAATTCCAGCTCAGAGCCAAGACACCCACCCACGCAATATTGTATTTGACTCGGGAGCCTCCAATGCCCAAATGTAATTTGAGGTGGGGGTCCCCTGAGTCATTATAATCTCATCCTGCATCTGCCTAATGAGCCGACACACTTCATCTCGCAGATTCTGTTGGACCCAAGCAACCTTTGCCTCAATGTTACTGTCCACAATGTTCAGCCGCTCCTGTAACATCTCATCCACTCTGTCCCCATTCAATTGCAGCTCACATGGGCCTCTATCAATTAATGGCCGCTCTTGTTCTGCGACACAGGCCCTCAGCTTTTGTACCTCTTCAGTCAAACCACCACTCTGGCACTTACAAAATCTCAGTTCCTCTTTCTGCTGTTGCTTTATGACCTCCATGTCTTCGTTTACTTGGGCAATTCTTTTATTTGTGGACCCAATTTCTTCGTCCAACTTTTCTCCCATCGTGACCACCTGGATTTGACCCTCTTCGTTTTTTCCCAATATTTCTTCCCTCTTTGACTCAAGTCCTTTTGCCGTTTTCATTTCCATTTCTCTAAATTGGGCAACCAATTCTGTCTCAAATTCTCCCAGTCTGTCCTCCATTCGGAGCTCTGCCTCTTCCTCCACTTTCCCAACTCATACCTCCAGTTCCTGGATTATTCCCTTCTTAATTCCATTCATTTGATCAGTGATGCCTTTTATTTCCCCTTCAATTTTCCTTTCCAATCGTCCATTCATTTTGTTTTCCATTCAATGAATTTGTCCCATCAATTATTTTGTTTGCTCACTCATTAATTGTTTTAACATGACCTGGAGAGTCATTGCACCTGCTCCTTGTTTCTGATCCTTCATCACTGTGGGGAAGGAGGAACTGACGCTTGTGATGGGGGAGGCTCCCGTTCTCTCATCACCACTCAATTCTCCCCCCGACTTGCTTCCTTCATTAGAATCACTATCCAGCACAATCATCGACATTTCGTGCTCAGCCGCCATTTCACGCGCACGTTTAATCCCCCAAGACGAAAATTATTTGTTACACTTTGTACCTCGATCCCTACGACCATCTCCCACTCAATGGTGGAGAGGCGATCATTTAACAATTTAGATTCCCAATTGTTCTTCTTCAAAAAATTTTTAGCATCGTCGTGAACGCTGATCATAGAGAGCTTGGCGTTGTTCTTCTTCTTCTTCTTCTTCTTCTTCTTCTTCTTCTTCTTCTTCTTCTTCTTGTGAAGACAAAACCTTAATCTCCAGGACTCTGCATGCATATATATATATACATATATACATATATATATATATATATATATATATACATATACATATACATATATACATTTATATATATATATACATATATACATATATATATACATATACATATATATATATACATATATATATATACATATATACATATATACATACATATATATATATACATATATACATATATACATACATATATACATATACATATATACATATATATATATATATATACATATATATATATATACATATATATATATATATATACATATATATATACATATATATATATATATATATACATATACATATATATATATATACATATATATATATATACATATATATATATATATACATATATACATATATATATATACATATACATATATACATATATATATATACATATATATATATATACATATACATATATACATATACACATATATATATATACATATACATATATACATATACATATATATATATATATATATATATATATATATATATATATATATATATATATATATATATATATATATATATATATATATATATATATATATATATATATATATATATATATATATATATATATATATATATATATATATATATATATATATATATATATATATATATATATATATATATATATATATATATATATATATATATATATATATATATATATATATATATATATATATATACATATATATATATATATATATATACATACATATATATATATATATATATATATATATATACATATATATATATATATATGATCCAGATCTCCTTAAATACTGAGCACATGTACACATCCTCACATAGACGGTGCCTTTTGAGAGCGTCTATCATGAACTTTTAAATATATTCGGACATTTGCTTTAAAGTTTCCAAAAGTTCACGTTACTATTTAAAGATTATTCCATTTATCATATTGTAATTTCGTAAATACATTATTTATTTCGTAAATACACGATATATCGTAAATACGTAAATACATTACGACCGGTTTCGCTATTGGCTTAATCAAGGCACGTGACGAAACATCGGAAGTTGTTGTTTTTTGAAGAATTTTTTTTAGCCGACATAACCTTTAGGATGCTGCTCTTGGACACATTTGTCCTTGTTTTAAAAGCTTAGCTCGCTCCGAGACCAAATGTCATGATCCCGATGCATTCAAGGAGGGGGGGGGCTCAAAAAATCCTGCTCCGGACAAGTGGAGGTGGCTGGGTTTGAAACCCGCTCCTGATGGCAGTTGTCGCAGGGGTGCTGGGGTTCGAATCCCACAACCTAAATTCGTGGTGGCCAGGCGGTTAACACCGATTAACCTCCCGGGACGGTCGAGCGGTCTTTATTCTGAGAAGGCGGATACGCTCATGAACATGCTTGAAGGTATGGCGGATGGTAACGCCACCGTATGGGGGAAGACAACAAAGCCCAGTGAGGGAAATAGCTGTTAGGGTTAGTACTTGGAATGGAACAGAAGGAGGATTACGGAGGATGGACAGCACGAGGGGGTTTGATCCGCGAACCCCACTACAAATACACGAGATGCGGTTTCTTTAAAAAGGGAATATATTTGATGAAACAGATATTTATAAGGACAATAATGAAGATGAAATGAAACGAATATAATGAATAACTTCGATGAATGAGGCCTCACACACACAGTTGCAAACACAGACAAAGGGTGACAAACAAAAATAAACCCCCCTTTTTAAATACACTGGTACTCGGCCTGGCCAAGGGCGAGCCCTCGTCGTTCTGGTGTTGGGGAGCTTCGTCCGCACGTGTACTTGCAAGCAAAATGGCACCATCTCTTGTCGAGCGTGTGTGTGTGTGTGTGTGTGTGTGTGTGTGTGTGTGTGTGTGTGTGTGTGTGTGTGTGTGTGTGTGTGTGTGTGTGTGTGTGTGTGTGTGTGTGTGTGTGTGTGTGTGTGTGTGTGTGTGTGTGTGTGTGTGTGTGTGTGTGTGTGTGTGTGTGCGCTGGTGCCTGTCTGCTTAAGTAAGACCGCAGAAGATCGTTATTGTTATTATTGTCATTATTTTCACGTAAAGTCTGCTCTGTGTCCCCTTTTGTAAATTGACTGTTAATAAATCATTATTAGGAATGTTCCCTGCTCGGTTTTGTCTTTTCTTCCATTGATCCAGCATGGTCCGAATCCTACTTTAGCTGGGACTTTATTCCCAACGATCCATTCCTTTTAGCCGGTATGTCCTTGGCAGTGTCGCTCGGCTGCATCCGATCCGGAAAAGTGATCCGATCCGGTAGAGTGATCCGGTTCAGACAAGGCGTACCGAGGGCGTGTTCCCGGTAATTAAATCATGTGATTAATGAGGTAACCCGATGAACCCATAGACGGGAGGACCCTAGGTCACACGGTTGAGTTATTGGCATTCACGGTCAGTTAAGCAACCCACCGCATCACGGAATTATCCGTGTGCGATGGCCTACAATTCCGGGGAGTCTGATTTGTTAGCTTCCCCACCTTGTGTTCTTTTCGCCTGACCCCCTGGCCTGCAACAAAAAAAATATATATATATATATATATATATATATATATATATATATATATATATATATATATATATATATATATATGTATATATATATATATATGTACACACATATATGGTGTGGCTCATGGTATTGTGGGCAATTTCAATTGAAATATGTTCAGCATGATGAATGAACACATGTAGGATGATGTATTTTCCTGTATTGTGGGGAAGGAAGGGGAAGTGGGGGTGGGGCATCTGACCCCACCTTGCCCTAACAAGCTCAAATGAGCTAAGAGCCTCGTCCTCTTAATGATGACGTCATAAAAACGAATATGACGTCATTGTGATGTATCAAGTTTGCGATAAATTATCTGTGCTAATGCCCGGCTTGATTTCCGCAAACAAAATTCAAACAGCTTGCCTAGTTTCAGAGATAATGGTATCGGCGATTTCCATTAGCGGCGATATTATGACGTCAACTTTTTTTCTCGGAAGAATTTCCAAAATCGGAGATGGTTACTGCCTGCGCGTGGGCTTTCTGCATATACATGACAAGTTTCACGAAGATCCGATGAAAACTCAGGGTTGTGAAACAATAAATGTCAAAAAATAGGAATGACGTCATAAAAATTGATATGACGTGATAGTGATGTATCATATGTGCGGTAATTCATCGCTGATAATACCTTGTTCGATTCCCGCAAACAGAATTCAAAAAGCTTGCCTAGTTTCGGAGATAATGGTATCGGCGATTTCCATTAGCGGAGATATTTTGACGTCATAACTTTTTTTCTCGGCGGAATTTTCAAAATCAGAGATGGTTACTGTCCGCGAAGGGTATTTTTTTACATACATTCGCCAAGTTTAAAGAAGTTTCGATGAAAACTGTAGGCTGTGAAACAAAAAAAGTCCAGAAGAAGAAGATGAAGAACAACAACTTGAGTAAGATTTCGAGATCCTCCACGAGGATCTAAAAATAATTTTTATTAAAAAGAACCACTGTAGATTTACCTTCGAGGTTGTGGTTGTGAGTTTGTGAGTGTGTGTGTGTGTGTGTGTGTATATATATATATATAAGCCTGGTGTTGGCTTAGTGGTTAGGGTGGTGGTTTGGAATCCCAGGGTCCTGAGTTCAAGCCCCGTTGGCTGCTGAATTAACACCAGGGGGTTGACTCAGCCTGTCATCCTTCCGAGGTCGGCGAAATGAGTACCAGTGTACTGGTCCCGGTGTATGCCCCGGTTAGAATAAGTGTACCATATCCCTGTGTGTCGTAAGAGGCGACCAGGGTTGGCGTCAGAAAGGGCATCCGGCCATAAAAAAAACATTGCCTCAAGAAAAAGCCAACCCCTGCACAGCAGGGAAAAATGGCTGTAAAAACGGTCATTTTTTTTTATATGTGTATATATATATATGTATATATATATATGTATATATATATATGTATATATATATATATATATATATATATATGTATGTATATATCTACACATATACACACATATATATATATATATATATATATATATATATATATATATATATACATATATATATATATATATATATATATATATATATATATATATATATATATATATATATATATGTGTGTATATGTGTAGATATATATATATATATATATATATATATATATATATATATATATATATATATATATATATATATATATATATATATATATATATATATATATATATATATATATATATATATATATATATATATTTATATGTATATGTGTATATATATATATATATATATATATATATATATGTATATATATATATATATATGTATATGTGTATATATATTTATATGTATATGTATATATATATGTATATGTATATATATGTATATATATATATTTGTGTATATGTGTATGTATATATATATATATATATATATATATATATATATATATATATATATATATATATATATATATATATATATATATATATATATATATATATATATATTGTTGCGGTCTTCGCGCCCGCCGGCGTGCGACGGCCACGTAACTCGAATCGCGGAACGTCGCACACCGGACGGACAATCCAGTCGTGACCCTCTCGGACTAACGCCGGGAACCAGTCACGGGTGGACCTTTCGGTCTCACCGCGATCGAGCCAATCAGCCCCCGCGTGGGATAGGGTTGCTCGCCAAATTCGAACTACCTAAGTACCCACGCGAAGGGTAGACCGGGCGATCGCACCTCGCCGCAGGTCGACTTCGGACACGGGCCACTTAAGCGACCCGTTCCGACTATCAGAATAACCGAGCGGTGTTATCGTCGACCTCGACGGTTCGATTAATTATCGGGCGTATTCAGCCCACTACCAACCCTTTACGTGAAGCAAGATGGGGGTTCAATGGGGAAAAAGACGAAGCGAAGCGGGAAACAGTTCAACAATAAAGCACATTTATTCTCGGCACACGGGAAGCACACAAATACAATTCCACCAAATGCACACAAAAAAGAAAACACAATTCCATTTACACAAAAAGCAAACATAAAAGTGAAAACACAGTGCAGAGCTAATACCGACTACCGAGCACACGGCAACACTTATACAATTCTACTTCACAGACGGCGCCGACAACACATACCCAAAACCAAGGAAAAGAAATACCCTCAAGAATGAGGTAGGCCTGGGGCCGAGACCTGGTCGGGCCTACCCGTCTGGTGATGAGACGCGGAGCGGCGATGGCCCCGCAACCCGCGGGCCTCGTGGACAGTGCCTGGCAGGGGGTGGGAACGGGGCCCCCTTGGTCGCACTATCTCAGCGCGGGGGGAAACAGGAGGAGGTTGCTGATGCTCGGGGTATAGAGGATCTTTATTATGTGCGACGAGCGTCTCCACCTCGGCCAGGTCGCGCTGTCGGCCTCCCTCGGGTGCAGCTTCCTGCACGACGCGAGCACCCCCTCGTCTGGTGTCGCCGCCTTTCCACAGCTCCGTCCCCTCCGTTCCGACTCCAACGCACACGACGAGCAGCTCCACCGCCCGCGAAGTCTTGACCCTTTGCTTCCGACTCTCCTCTTCTTGACTCTCCGACCGACGCTGATTCTCTCGTTCCCGTTCTGCTGACTCTCTTCTGACTCTTCGTTCCCTTTTTGCTGACTCCGACTCTCCTACCCCTCGTTCTCGTTCTGCTGACTCTTTCGCTCCGACTTTTACGACTCCTTTGACTGACGAACACCGTCCTTTTATCCCCCCGTAACTTCGCCTTTGACCCCCTCCCTTTGACCTTTCAACTCGCTCCCCATTGGCCCGAGAAAAAGTGGGCGTGAAGGCTTTTTGATCCACAAATTTGCATATATCGATCGCCCTGGGGGCGGGCAAGTCGCCCCTCGCTCACCGATTGGACGGCAAAAAGTGGGCGTGTGTCGTTTTGGATCCGTTTTTGAAGCAGAAAATCCGTGATTTTGTACACGCTGTTCAACGTGCGCCCTACACGAGTCCAGCATCGGTGCCCACAGCGGGGCAAGAACGGTGGCGATGCTACGGTTGTGAGGTGTGCGTGAAGGTCGTGGCGGTTGTGGTGAAGCGGTGGTTGTGGTTGGTGGTTGATGTTGTGGTTGTGATCAGGGCGGTTGGTCCAAAATAAAGATAGTAAAAGAAAAACGGCTATCCTAAAGAGTCGCAGCACGTATAAATGACATGTATTCCCACTAGACAACGGGTTTGGGCCTAACTACACATGCACTTACCGAGATACCTCACCTAAGGGACCTGAATGGTGGTTTGCGAATCTGGTAACCACAACACTACCCCCTTCCCTTTTTACAGACTCGTCCCGAGTCGTCCAATTTTCGTGTGCCATCATGTGTAGTTTTCCCCTAGTACATTTTACCTACGGATCCCTGAGTGCGACATTCATGGTATTCGTGTCCCCAAAATAAATAACCTGACGGCTGCGTAACTATCTAAACAAACTCACTCACACGGACGACTTAAATAAAATTGCCGGCGCTAAGACATACATGCCGGGGGGGCGCACTCATATTTACAGTACATCTTACCTTAACTTACAAATTTTACACTAAACCATGGCCCAGGATCATTGAACTCTGCAAAAGAAAGCAGTTAGCAGGGAGCCAGGCTGCCCACATGCAGTCTCTGACTCAAACAATGCAGGTGACAGGGAACGTGGCTGGCTGCTCACACGCAGTCCAAGGCCTTCCTTTTTGAACTGAACTCAGTGAACCACAACGGTGCTTGGGCTGCACAACGCAGTCTCCGTGCCAGCTCAAGTGGCACACGCAATGAGCACAACGAATGGATGCATGAACGGTTTGAACTGAATGCAGTGAACCACAACGGTGCATGGGCTGCACAAACGCAGTCTCCGTGCCAGCTCAAGTGGCACACGCAATGAGCACAACGAATGGATGCATGGACACAAACACGGTGCACGGGCCGCCACTGCAGGCCCGTGTTGTAGCTGCCAACAGGGCAGTTCTTGCAGCTTGCAAACTGTTGCTTTTACGATCCTGGCGCACATGGAAATGAACAGGGGGGGCAAAGCAAAAATTGAACGGGGCTGGTGAACGTGGGCAGTGGGCATGGCATGGCAAGCAGGCAAACACAGCCCGCAGAAGAAGGCCGCTGCAGGCAAACACAGCCCGCAGAAGAAGGCCGCTGCAGGCAAACACAGCCGGCAGAACCAGGCCGGCACAGGCCTCGAAGAAAAACAGCCAGCAGATGAACTGGCCGGCACAGGCCTTGCAGCACACAGCTGCCGATGAAGTTGGCCGGCCTCCGCCTTGAAGCAAAACACGGCCAGCCGATGAAGTTGGCCAGCCTTTGCCGTTCAATGGAGGTTGGTGGAGGGAGTGCGGTGGTGCTGGCCACTTGGAAGGCGGGCTCGGACCTACCTACCTGTCTCCCTCCCAACCTATCGCCTTTGCCTGTCACTGTACATACCCACTCCCTTAATTTGTCAAACCCCAATTTAGCCCCAACTTATTTTTTTTATTTTTTTTATTTTTACTTCCCCACTATAAATCGTCCCCTAACCCCCTTTATCGTCCTTGTTCGGCTAACCTATTCTGTCACCTAGCCTACTCCCAACCCCTACGTTCCCTTCCCGGAGGGGAACAAGGGAGAGCTAACGTCCTGTGTCGAGGCCCAACTCAAGCCTCAGAATGGCCTCCCCAGAGTTCGGCGATCTTAACACCAAGTGGGTCCAGCGGCCCACAACGACAGCGAGGGGATGGATGGTGCGGAGGGGTACATCTCCTAATCTACCCTAACCATTTAACTGTTAAACTACCCCGGGGCTTTCAACAAGCGCCTCTCGCTTAAACTATTGGTTCTATAAACCCAGATTCCCGTCGCCTGTGTTGGTGTCCTCACAATTTCGGGCCTCGCCCCCCAATTTTCTCTCCGTGCCCTCACACGGTCTCCTGGCTGGGACACGTGGCTCTCTCTGGCAGGCACGACCCTCTGCCGAATCTCCCGCTATGGCACCCCCGGGCACTACACTGCCTCCGAGCCTACCAGCTCCCTAACACCGGGGAGTGCCCCCCATGGCACCTCCCCTGAAACGCACACGTGGCAGGCCGGCCTCCCGGGCCCCTTTCCGAGGGTCACCCGTGCCCACAACACTGCCCACGCGGCTAATGGCGCCCCGGGCCCCCGCACCAAGCAGGCGCACCCGTGCCCACTACTCTATCCCGGCCCCCCATGGGCCCATGGCCTACCGCGGCCGACTAGCCTGGTGCCCGGGGTACCCTCTCAGCGATACTCACCTTTCGCAGCCACGCTCCCAAGCCCGTCAACAGGGCTCCTGCACCCCTCCAAATGGGTCTCGAGCCTACTTTCCCACCAACAGCAAAACGACCTCCATTTTTCAATTTGACTAACCCAGCTAACTCACTCTACACTGACCCCGGGGTCCCTTGGGCGGGAGTCACTCCTCCCCCCAATCACTCATCGCACCATGCATTCCCCATTCACTCTACACACACAGACCCGCTGGCCTCACTCACTCACCAAGCACATGCTTCCACTTCACTCACCAACTCTCCAACACACACACCACTGAACTCTGCCATCCTTCTAACTACATCCCCTAACTAACTCGTGCTCCCACGTCGTCCCTTAAACTAGTAGCACGTTCCTTTTAACACTACGCAGCTAAACTACGTCAACTCTACACATTCACTGTCTGTCGCTGTCTCCAAATCATCCCATTTTATTTCCCAACCTAAATCTGGCTACAATCCCTCTAACTAATCCATTCCACGGACTCCATGAGGACTTACCCCTGCCCCATGAAGTCGGTCTAACTAAGCTAACCCTTCCCCCTAACTAGTTTCCATCCTGTGCCCAGGGTAAGGGGGTCTTTCACCCTTTGCCCAGGAATCCTGTACACCCGAAAGTGAGGCTTGCTTTTTTTTTTTTTTTTCATGCGCAGCACCTGCGCGGCAACTCGCGCTCTTTGCACCTTGCAACTGCCCGTGACGTCATGCAGCTGCACGTGTTCCTCGTCCCTCCTTGGACGGCACCATCCGGCAGAGATACCCCTCCTGCCGGATTCCAACCCCACGTGCAGCCATGGCGTCACCGTGCGCATAAAAAAAAAACACAAGCCACACGTCTCGAGGTGTTCCCCACGCGAACACATGTGCTTTGCCCGTTGGAGCTTAACACACACGATCGCGTGGAGAACCCGTCCGGTCCAAATCCGTTTACCTGCCTAAACTTTGTCCGTCCGCGGGATCGGCAAATCCACCGCGTGCGTTTCCGGACCGGGACTTCACTCTCGCAAGCGAGCACGTGGCGGTCTCGTGCGTTGCACAGCACGAACCGCGTGCTCACTGCTGGGTGAACCCGGCACGGTCCGCGAAACAACTACAGCCGCTACTCGGCTTTCTCTCCTCTGTCGCCGTCGTCGCCATTCGACCCACGCACACCTGCGTGTTACGACGCACACAGTCCACTCCATCACATTCACACCGGGAGACGCGGCTGCGTGCTCCCGCATGCCAACCGACATCTCCCTCTCATACCGCTCTCTCACACACACGGTCTCCCTGGCACACAGCGACCTTGCACACGGCCGTTCACTCACGCGTGCCTCACTACTCACACAAACCATACTACTCACACGTGGTGCTCCATTCACTCGCGCGGGGGCACTCACCCGCGGTGCCTCACCCACACACGTGAGGGCACTCAACCGCTGTGCCTCATCCACACACCGTGCCTCACTCATACACGGCGTGCTGGGAAGCACGCACTCCAGCACCATCGCCACCACACCACTCACACACGGGGTCGCTTCCACACACGGGGACGCACTCACACCTTGCACCACACACACAGGGACAACCACACTGGGGATTTGTGTCCCCACAAGGGTCTCCGGGGCCTCTACACCCCCCAAGCTCTCCGTGCACCTGTCCACAGCACCCGTCCCCTCAACCTCGCAAAACACGACCGAACTCACCTGGTCGTGACTCGCCTCAAGGGGGCATACTCCCTCCCCTCGTTCCTGGAGGAGGTCATCCAGCTGCTCACACCGGGTCCCCACACGCTCCGCGAGCTCAACCTCACTATCCTCCACTACCTCCGTGTGTGTGTGTGTGCGTCACTTACCCCGTCTTCATCGTGTAGTCTTCCCTCTATCTTTTCTGTCTCCCGTGTCTCTGCCAACTCTTCACCCTTTACCTCCCTTGTCTCAACTATTATTCCTGTTGTCGTCACCTCGTGTCTCGTCTCACACGTTTTGGTCTCCCCATTTAATTTTTCCCTTTCGGTCATCGTCACGACCCTCGCCCAACACGTTCCACGAATTATTTTTTCACCCGCCTCCACCGCGGGCCTGTCAGCCGTTGCACCCCCACCCAGCTCGTTTGCTCCCACACGTGGAGTCGCCATTTTTATCTCCCCGGTCACGGCCTTCATGCCCGCCTGCAGGCTTCGGCCCATGTTCTGCGTCTCACCCCGCAGCTCTTTCATTTCTTCTTTCATGTTTGTTTCCATTCCGTTTATTTGCTGTGTATTCGCATCCATCGTCGTTTTCACTTCATTTGTATTTGTATCCATCTTTTCATCCATTTTTTGTGTATTCGCATCCATCTTTTCGTTCATGCCTTTCATTTCGTTTTTTATTTCATTTGTCATTGCCGCCAGCATGGCGCATAGCTGGGCCACGTCGGGTGCACTCAGCTGAGCCGTTTCGGCAGGGGTTTTGGTGGAGAGGGGGGGGAGGTGTCATACACTGCGGCCGCTGCCGCACCCATTTCAGGTTCTGGGTTTAGTTGGGCGAGTCCGTGTTCCTGCACAATCAACATTTCCTGCACGGGGATTCCATCCTGGACCATGGACTCTACATTATTACACATATACATTTCTAATACCCCCGGCTCCCGCTCGCCTTGAGACGCCATCCTGCTTCTCGTGAAGGGTTAATTTGCTCGCTCGTAATTTGGAGGGAATCGGGGGTCGCTTCTCTCACCCCTGGACCGATTCCCGTGAATTTAGCCGGAGACAGGAGAGCCCGTTTTCCTGTTCTCCGATACCAGTGCCGCGAGGAGGGCGATGAATTTGTATCGCACGACCTGACACCAGTGTTGCGGTCTTCGCGCCCGCCGGCGTGCGACGGCCACGTAACTCGAATCGCGGCACGTCGCCCACCGGACGGACAATCCAGTCGTGACCCTCTCGGACTAACGCCGGGAACCAGTCACGGGTGGACCTTTCGGTCTCACCGCGATCGAGCCAATCAGCCCCCGCGTGGGATAGGGTTGCTCGCCAAATTCGAACTACCTAAGTACCCACGCGGAGGGTAGACCGGGCGATCGCACCTCGCCGCAGGTCGACTTCGGACACGGGCCACTTAAGCGACCCGTTCCGACTATCAGAATAACCGAGCGGTGTTATCGTCGACCTCGACGGTTCGATTAATTATCGGGCGTATTCAGCCCACTACCAACCCTTTACGTGAAGCAAGATGGGGGTTCAATGGGGAAAAAGACGAAGCGAAGCGGGAAACAGTTCAACAATAAAGCACATTTATTCTCGGCACACGGGAAGCACACAAATACAATTCCACCAAATGCACACAAAAAAGAAAACACAATTCCATTTACACAAAAAGCAAACATAAAAGTGAAAACACAGTGCAGAGCTAATACCGACTACCGAGCACACGGCAACACTTATACAATTCTACTTCACAGACGGCGCCGACAACACATACCCAAAACCAAGGAAAAGAAATACCCTCAAGAATGAGGTAGGCCTGGGGCCGAGACCTGGTCGGGCCTACCCGTCTGGTGATGAGACGCGGAGCGGCGATGGCCCCGCAACCCGCGGGCCTCGTGGACAGTGCCTGGCAGGGGGTGGGAACGGGGCCCCCTTGGTCGCACTATCTCAGCGCGGGGGAAACAGGAGGAGGTTGCTGATGCTCGGGGTATAGAGGATCTTTATTATGTGCGACGAGCGTCTCCACCTCGGCCAGGTCGCGCTGTCGGCCTCCCTCGGGTGCAGCTTCCTGCACGACGCGAGCACCCCCTCGTCTGGTGTCGCCGCCTTTCCACAGCTCCGTCCCCTCCGTTCCGACTCCAACGCACACGACGAGCAGCTCCACCGCCCGCGAAGTCTTGACCCTTTGCTTCCGACTCTCCTCTTCTTGACTCTCCGACCGACGCTGATTCTCTCGTTCCCGTTCTGCTGACTCTCTTCTGACTCTTCGTTCCCTTTTTGCTGACTCCGACTCTCCTACCCCTCGTTCTCGTTCTGCTGACTCTTTCGCTCCGACTTTTACGACTCCTTTGACTGACGAACACCGTCCTTTTATCCCCCCGTAACTTCGCCTTTGACCCCCTCCCTTTGACCTTTCAACTCGCTCCCCATTGGCCCGAGAAAAAGTGGGCGTGAAGGCTTTTTGATCCACAAATTTGCATATATCGATCGCCCTGGGGGCGGGGCCAATTCGCCCCTCGCTCACCGATTGGACGGCAAAAAGTGGGCGTGTGTCGTTTTGGATCCGTTTTTGAAGCAGAAAATCCGTGATTTTGTACACGCTGTTCAACGTGCGCCCTGCACGAGTCCAGCATCGGTGCCCACAGCGGGGCAAGAACGGTGGCGATGCTACGGTTGTGAGGTGTGCGTGAAGGTCGTGGCGGTTGTGGTGAAGCGGTGGTTGTGGTTGGTGGTTGATGTTGTGGTTGTGATCAGGGCGGTTGGTCCAAAATAAAGATAGTAAAAGAAAAACGGCTATCCTAAAGAGTCGCAGCACGTATAAATGACATGTATTCCCACTAGACAACGGGTTTGGGCCTAACTACACATGCACTTACCGAGATACCTCACCTAAGGGACCTGAATGGTGGTTTGCGAATCTGGTAACCACAACAATATATATATATATGTGTATATATGTATATATATATATATATATATATATATATATATATATATATATATATATATATATATATATATATATATATACACACATATACATATATATATATATATATGCATATATATATATATGTATATATATATCTATATATATATATATATATATATATATATATATATATATATATATATATATATATATATATATTGTTGTGGTTACCAAATTCGCAAACCACCATTCAGGTCCCTTAGGTGAGATATCTCGGTAAGTACATGTGTAGTTAGGCCCAAACCCGTTGTCTAGTGGGAATAAATGTTATTCATGCGTGCTGCGACTCTTCAGGATAGCCGTTTTTCTTTTACTATCTTTATTTTGGACCAACCACCATTGTTACCACCACCAACCACCACATCAACCACCCACCGCGGCGCCGCTTCACGTCACACCTCGCAACCGTCGCATCGCCACCGTTCTTGCGCCGCTTGTGGGTACCGGTGTTGGACTCGTGCAGGGCGCGCGCCGAACAGCGTGTACAAAACCACGGATTTTCCACTTCAAAAACGGATCAAAAACGACACACGCCCACTTTTGTGCCGTCCAATCGGTGAGCGAGGGGCGATTTGGCCCCGCCTCCAGGGCGTTGGAGGGCGATCGATATATGCAAATTTATGGATCAAAAAGCATTCACGCCCACTTTTTCTCGGGCCAATGGGGAGCGAGGTGAAAGGTCAAAGGGAGGGGGTCAAAGCTGAGAGAGCGAAGCCACGGGGCTTATAAAAGCGACCGCGTTCGTCAGTCAAGGGAACAGAGAGTTAAGACTTCGCGGGCGGTGGAGTTGGGAAGAAGGAGCAAAAAAGGAGCTGGTCGTCGTGTGCGTTGGAGTCGGAGCGGAGGGGACGGAGCTGTGGAGAGGTGGCGAGGGCAGACGAGGGGGTGCTCGCGTCGTGCAGGGAGCTGCACCCCAGGGAGGCCGACAGCGCGACCTGGCCGAGGTGGAGACGCTCGTCGCGGGACTCGAGGCAGAGTGGAAATCCTCTATACCCCGAGCATCAGCAACCCCCTCCTGTTTCCCCCCCGCGCTGAGATAGTGCGACCAAGGGGGCCCTTTTCCCACCCCCTACCAGACACTGTCCGTGAGGCCCGCGGAGTTGAGGCACCATCGCCGCTCCGCGTCTCATCACCAGACGGGTAGGCCCGACCCGGTCTCGGCCTCAGGCCCGCCTCATCTTTGAGGGTGTTCTTTTCCTTGGTTTTGGGTATGTGTTGTCGGCGCCGTCTGTGAAGTAAAATTGCATAAGTGTTGCCGTGTGCTCGCGTAATCGGTATTAGATCTGCATTGTCGCATTTGCTTTTTGTGTAAAAATTGCATTGTGTTTCTCTTCTTTTCTATGTGCTTTTGGTGGAATTGAATATGTGTGCTTTCCGTTCATCGCGAATAAATGTGCTTTGTGTTGAACTGTTTCCCGCTTCGCTTCGTCATTTCTTTCATTGAATCCTCATCTTGCTTCACGTAAAGGGTTGGTAGTGGGCTGAATACGCCCGATAATTAATCGAACCGTCGAGGTCGACGATAACACCGCTCGGTTATCCCGATAGTACGGAACGGGTCGCTTAAGTGGCCCGTGTCCGAAGTCGACCTGCGGCGAGGTGCGATCGCCCGGTCTACCCTCCGCGTGGGTACTTAGGTAGGTCGAATTTGGCGAGCAACCCTATCCCACGCGGAGGCTGATTGGCTCGATCGCGGTGAGACCGAAAGGTCCACCCGTGACTGGTTCCCGGCGTTAGTCCGAGAGGGTCACGACTGGATTGTCCGTCCGGTGGGCGACGTGCCGCGATTCGAGTTACGTGGCCGTCAGCACGCCGGCGGGCGCGAATCCGCAACACTGGTGTCAGGTCGTGCGATACAAATTCATCGCCCTCCTCACGGCACTGGTATCGGAGAACAGGAAAACGGGCTCTCCTGTCTCCAGCTAAATTCACGGGAATCGGTCCAGGGGTGAGAGGAGCGACCCCCGATTCCCTCCAAATTACGGGCGAGCTAAATTAACCCTTCACGAGAAGCAAGATGGCGTCTCAAGGCGAGCGGGTGCCGGGTGGATTAGGTATGTGTAATAGTAATGTAGAATCCATGGCTCAGGATGAGATCACCGTGCAAGATAAACCCGTACCAGAAGGTTGGGAAAGGCATCGATGCCGTTCATCTGGTCGGTTTTTTTATTATAACTCCACCACTAAATGTAGTCAGTGGGAGTGGCCAGGGCAGGTGACAATACAGCACGTTATGGAACTCGCGCAGAGCATAATTGACGGAATGAAAGAAGGGAACAACGAAATGAAGAGAAATACGCAACAAATGGAAAATAAAAAAATGGATGGAAACGCACTCGAAGCGAAAAACCAATTAAAAGAAAGCCAGGAGACAGAGGAGGGATTGAAGGTCGAAACGGTGGAGTGTGAGAAAAGACTTCAAGACATGACGAAGAGAGTTGATAAGCTGGGACTGGAGGGAAAAACGGAGACAGAGGAACTGGGAAGACGGGTAGAAAACCACAAGCGCAAGCCGGAAGAACAGTTAGAAGCCAAAGCAAAGTCTGAGTGTGCGGAGATGAGAAAGGAATTGGAAAAGAAAGTTTCTGAGTTACAGAAACACCAAAACAAAGAGGGAACTACAAAACGAACTGAGAGTGTTAAAAGAGGAAAGGAAGAGAACGGAAAATGAAACTTTAAGAAACCACACTGTACAGATCGAACAGCTGGAAGCGAAGGCCAGACTAAAGAATGAGGAACAAGAAAGAGTAATGAAGGAAGAACGAATGAGACAGGAGAAAGAAATCAGTCAGTTGAAAGAAATGACGAGATTGCAGAAGGAGGAACAAGAAAGACAGTGGAATAGAAAACTGAAAGAGTATGAATTTGAAACTGAACGACAAAAGAAAAAAAATAGGTTTGAATACGAGGAGAAAGTAAAGGAGCAAGGAATGAAGCAGGAAGGAGAAATCAGGAGATTGAAGGACACAACGAGATTGGAGAGGGAAGAACGAGAGGAACAATGGAATAGAAAACAAAAAGAACATGAATCTGAGGTTGACCAATTGGAAGAAAAGCTGAGGCTGGAGTACGAGATAGACAAAGAACAGCGAATGAAACACAAACAGGAGATGAACCAAATGAAGAAAACCATGAAACTGGAGAAGGAAGGACAGGAGAGGAAACGAGGAAGAGTAATGAGACAGCAGCAAATGAAACACAAAAAGGAGATTAACCAAATGAAGAAAACCATGAAAATGGAGAAGGAAGGACAGGAGAGGAAACGAGGAAGAGTAATGAGACAGCAGCAAATGAAACACAAAAAGGAGATTAACCAAATGAAGAAAACCATGAAACTGGAGAAGGAAGGACAGGAGAGGAAACGAGGAAGAGTCGTGAGAGAACAGCGAATGAAACACAGGAAGGAAATAAGCCAATTGAAAGAAACGATGAGATTGGAAAACAAAGAGCAGGAGGAACAGTGGGAAAGAAAACAACAACTCTATGAGTGTGAAATTGAACAACTAAAACGGAGGGAGAACGAACAGCTAATGGGGCTCAGAGAGAAAGAACGACTCAGATGGGAAAGGAAAAGGAACCAGGAAGAGACAGAAAAAAGGAACCAGGAGAGAAAATGTATAGAGACACGGGAGACAGAAAAAATAGAGGAGAGACTGCACGATGAAGACGGGGTGAGTGACGCACACACACACACACGGAGGTAGTGGAGGATCATGGGGGTGAGCTGGCGGACTGTGTAGGGATCCAGTGCGAGCACCTGGATGGCCTCCTCCAGGAACGAGGGGAGGGAGTATTCCCCCTTGAGGCGAGTCACGACCAGGTGAGTTCGGTCGTGTTTTGCGAGGTTGAGGGGACGAGTGCTGTGGACGGGTGCACGGAGAGCTTGGGGGGTGTAGAGGCCCCGGAGACCCTTGTGGGGACACAAATCCCCAGTGTGGTTGTCCCTGTGTGTGTGGTGCAAGGTGAGTGCGTCCCCGTGTGTGGAAGCGACCCCGTGTGTGAGTGGTGAGGTGGCGATTGTGCCAGAGTACGTGCTTCCCAGCACGCCGTGTGTGGATGAGGGACCGTGTGTGGAAGAGGCCGTGTGTGTGAGTGAAACGGCCAGTGTGGATGAGGAACCGCGGTTGAGTGCCCCCGCGTGTGTGGATGAGGAACCGCGGTTAAGTGCCCCCGCGTGTATGAGTGAGGCACGGTGTGTGGATGAGGCACAGCGGTTGAGTGCCCCCGCGTGTGAGTAGTATGGTTTGTGTGAGTAGTGAGGCACGCGTGAGTGAACAGCCGTATGCAAGGGAGACCGTGTGTGTGAGAGAGCGGTATGTGAGGGAGATGTCGGTTGGCATGCGGGAGCACGCAGCCGCGTCTCCCGGTGTGAATGTGATGGAGTGGACTGTGTGCGTCGTAACACGCAGGTATGCGTGTGTGGAATGGAGACGGAGACGGCGACAGAGGAACGAAAGCCGGGTAGCGGCTGTAGCTGTTTCGGGGACCGTGCCGGGTTCACCCAGCAGTGAGCACGAGGTCTGTGCTGTGCAACGCACGAGGCCGCCACGTGCTCGCTTGCGAGAGTGAAGTCCCGGTCCGGAAACGCACGCGGTGGATTTGCCGATCCCGCGGACGGACAAAGTTTAGGCAGGTAAACGGATTTGGACCGGACGGGTTCTCCACGCGATCGTGTGTGTTAAGCTCCAACGGGCAAAGCACATGTGTTCGCGTGGGGAACACCTCGAGACGTGGGGCTTGTGTTTTTTTCTTTTTATGCGCACGGTGACGCCATGGCTGCACGTGGGGTTGGAATCCGGCAGGAGGGGTATCTCTGCCGGATGGTACCGTCCAAGGAGGGACGAGGAACACGTGCAGCTGCATGACGTCACGGGCAGGTGCAAAGTGCGCGAGCTCTGAGTTGCCGCGCAGGTGCTGCGCATGGAAAAAAAGGAAAACAAAACAAAAACAAGCCTCACTTTCGGGTGCACAGGATTCCTGGGCAAGGGGTGGAAGACCCCCTTGAACCCTGGGCACAGGAAGGAAACTAGTTAGGGGGAAGGGTTAGCTTAGTTAGACCGACTTCATGGGGCAGGGGTAAGTCCTCATGGAGTCCGTGGAATGGATTAGTTAGAGGGATTGTAGCCAGATTTAGGTTGGGAAATAAAATGATTGATTTGGAGACAGTGACAGACTTGTGGATGTGTAGTGGGGACGTAGCTTAGCTACGTAGTGTTAAAAGGAACGTGCTGTAGTTTAAGGGACGACGTGGGAGCACGAGTTAGTTAGGGGATGCAGATAGAAGGATGGCAGAGTTCAGTGGTGTGTGTGTGTTGAAGAGTTGGTGAGTGAAGTGGAAGCATGTGCTTGGTGAGTGAGTGAGGCCAGCGGGTCTGTGTGAGTGGAGTGAATGGGGAATGCATGGTGCGATGAGTGATTGGGGGGAGGAGTGACTCCCGCCCAAGGGACCCCGGGGTCAGTATAAAGTGAGTTAGGGGGTTAGTCAAATTGAAAAATGGAGGTCGTTTTGTTGTTGGTGGGAAAGTAGGCTCGAGACCCATTTGGAGGGGTGCAGGAGCCCTGTTGACGGGCTTGGGAGCGTGGCTGCGAAAGGTGAGTATCGCTGAGTGGGTACCCCGGGCACCAGGCTAGTCGGCCGCGGTAGGCCATGGGCCCATGGGGGGCCGGGATAGCGTAGTGGGCACGGGTGCGCCTGCTTGGTGCGGGGGCCCGGGGCGCCATTAGCCGCGTGGGCAGTGTTGTGGGCAAGGGTGACCCTCGGAAAGGGGCCTGGGAAGCCAGCCTGCCACGTGTGCGGTTCAGGGGAGGTGCCATGGGGGGCACTCCCCGGTGTTAGGGAGCTGGTAGGCTCGGAGGCAGTGTAGTGCCCGGGGGTGCCATAGCGGGAGATTCGGCAGAGGGTCGTGCCTGCCAAAGGGAGCCACGTGTCCTAGCCAGGAGACCGTGTGAGGGCACGGAGAGAAAATTGGGGGGCGAGGCCCGAAATTGTGAGGACACCAACACAGGCGACGGGAATCTGGGTTGTTAGAACCAATAGTTTAAGCGAGAGGCGCTTGTTGAAAGCCCCGGGGTAGTTTAACAGTTAAATTGTTAGGGTAGATTAGGAGATGTACCCCTCCGCACCATCCATCCCCTCGCTGTCGTTGTGGGCCGCTGGACCCACTTGGTGTTAAGATCGCCGAACTCTGGGGAGGCCATTCTGAGGCTTCGTTGGGCCTCGACACAGGACGTTAGCTCTCCCTTATTCCCCTCCGGGAAGGGAACGTAGGGGTTGGGAGTAGGCTAGGTGACAGGATAGGTTAGCCGAACAAAGACGATAAAGGGGGTTAGGGGACGATTTATAGTGGGGGAGTAAAAATAAAAACAACAAAAAAATAAGTTGGGGCTAAATTGGGGTTTGACAAATTAAGGGAGTGGGTATGTACAGTGACAGGCAAAGGCGATAGGTTGGGAGGGAGACAGGTAGGTAGGTCCGAGCCCGCCTTCCAAGTGGCCAGCACCACCGCACTCCCTCCACCAACTTCCACTGACGGCAAAAGCTGGCCAGCTTCATCTGCTGGCTGTGTGCTGCAAGGCCTGTGCCGGCCGGATCATCTGCAGCTGTGGTACTTCAAGGCCTGTGCCGGCCAGTTCATCTGCGGGCTGTGTTTGCCTGCAGCGGCCTTCTTCTGCGGGCTGTGTTTGCCTGCTCACCTTTGCCATGCCATGCCCACTGCCCATGTTCACCAGCCCCATTCAATTTTTGCTTTGCCCCCCCCCCCCTGTTCATTGCCATGTGCGCCAGGATCAAGGCAACAGTTTGCAAGCTGCGAGAACTGCCCTGTTGGCATCTACAACACGGGCCTGCAGTGGCAGCCCGTGCACCGTGTTTGTGTTCATCCATCCATTCGTTGTGTTCATTGCGTGTGCCACTTTAGCTGGCACGGAGACTGCATTTGTGCAGCCCATGCACCGTTGTGGTTCACTGCGTTCAGTTCAAAAAGGAAGGCCTTGGACTGCGTGTGAGCAGCCAGCCACGTTCCCTGTCACCTGCATTGTTTTGAGCCAGAGACTGCATGTGGGCAGCCTGGCTCCCTGCTAACTGCTTTCTTTTTGCAGAGTTCAATGATCCTGGGCCATGGTTTAGTGTAAAATTTGTAAGTTAAGGTTAAGATGTACTGTAAATATGAGTGCGCCCCCGGCATGTCTGTCTAGCGCCGGCAATTTTATTTCAGTCGTCCGTGTGAGTGAGTTTGTTTAGGTAGTTACGCAGCCCTCAGGTTATTTATTTTGGGGACACGAATACCATGAATGTCGCACTCAGGGATCCGTAGGTAAAATGTACTAGGGGAAAACTACACATGATGGCACACGAAAATTTGACGACTCGGGACGAGTCTGTAAAAAGGGGAGGGGGTAGTGTTGTGGTTACCAAATTCGAAAACCACCATTCAGGTCCCTTAGGTGAGATATCTCGGTAAGTACATGTGTAGTTAGGCCCAAACCCGTTGTCTAGTGGGAATAAATGTTATTCATGCGTGCTGCGACTCTTCAGGATAGCCGTTTTTCTTTTACTATCTTTATTTTGGACCAACCGCCATTGTTACCACCACCAACCACCACATCAACCACCCACCGCGGCGCCGCTTCACGTCACACCTCGCAACCGTCGCATCGCCACCGTTCTTGCGCCGCTTGTGGGTACCGGTGTTGGACTCGTGCAGGGCGCGCGCCGAACAGCGTGTACAAAACCACGGATTTTCCACTTCAAAAACGGATCAAAAACGACACACGCCCACTTTTGTGCCGTCCAATCGGTGAGCGAGGGGCGATTTGGCCCCGCCTCCAGGGCGTTGGAGGGCGATCGATATATGCAAATTTATGGATCAAAAAGCATTCACGCCCACTTTTTCTCGGGCCAATGGGGAGCGAGGTGAAAGGTCGAAGGGAGGGGGTCAAAGCTGAGAGAGCGAAGCCACGGGGCTTATAAAAGCGACCGCGTTCGTCAGTCAAGGGAACAGAGAGTTAAGACTTCGCGGGCGGTGGAGTTGGGAAGAAGGAGCAAAAAGGAGCTGGTCGTCGTCGTGTGCGTTGGAGTCGGAGCGGAGGGGACGGAGCTGTGGAGAGGCGGCGAGGGCAGACGAGGGGGTGCTCGCATCGTGCAGGGAGCTGCACCCCAGGGAGGCCGACAGCGCGACCTGGCCGAGGTGGAGACGCTCGTCGCGGGACTCGAGGCAGAGTGGAAATCCTCTATACCCCGAGCATCAGCAACCCCCTCCTGTTTCCCCCCGCGCTGAGATAGTGCGACCAAGGGGGCCCTTTTCCCACCCCCTACCAGACACTGTCCGCGAGGCCCGCGGAGTTGAGGCACCATCGCCGCTCCGCGTCTCATCACCAGACGGGTAGGCCCGACCCGGTCTCGGCCTCAGGCCCGCCTCATCTTTGAGGGTGTTCTTTTCCTTGGTTTTGGGTATGTGTTGTCGGTGCCGTCTGTGAAGTAAAATTGCATAAGTGTTGCCGTGTGCTCGCGTAATCGGTATTAGATCTGCATTGTCGCATTTGCTTTTTGTGTAAAAATTGCATTGTGTTTCTCTTCTTTTCTATGTGCTTTTGGTGGAATTGAATATGTGTGCTTTCCGTTCATCGCGAATAAATGTGCTTTGTGTTGAACTGTTCTCCCGCTTCGCTTCGTCATTTCTTTCATTGAATCCTCATCTTGCTTCACGTAAAGGGTTGGTAGTGGGCTGAATACGCCCGATAATTAATCGAACCGTCGAGGTCGACGATAACACCGCTCGGTTATCCCGATAGTACGGAACGGGTCGCTTAAGTGGCCCGTGTCCGAAGTCGACCTGCGGCGAGGTGCGATCGCCCGGTCTACCCTCCGCGTGGGTACTTAGGTAGGTCGAATTTGGCGAGCAACCCTGTCCCACGCGGAGGCTGATTGGCTCGATCGCGGTGAGACCGAAAGGTCTACCCGTGACTGGTTCCCGGCGTTAGTCCGAGAGGGTCACGACTGGATTGTCCGTCCGGTGGGCGACGTGCCGCGATTCGAGTTACGTGGCCATCAGCACGCCGGCGGGCGCGAATCCGCAACAATATATATATATGTATATATATACCACACACACTCGCATACAATTATCTTTTCTTACCACAGATAAATGTCCACATTGGTGAATGGAACAGCCTTCTTCATTTTAAGAAAACATCCATCTCCATTGGATTGATTTGCTTGAAGATAAATGGTGAGTGTGTCAATGACCGGGAAACTTCAATATTGATTAAAAAAGCAAAAAAACAATTGTCTTTGTTTCCATTCATCCATTCCCCTTGCTGACAGCTCAATGCTGTTATCAGCCCAGAATGATGGGTTATATTATTTTAGGGAATTTAATCATGCACTCAATTTTGAAATTTCCAAATAATTTTTTTTATAGTGAATGTCTTTGTTTGTGCATATTATTATAGTACGAATTGTGGTTGGCTTATTTTGCCTTCCCATTAGATTAACTGAAGGTCCATGATGCTTGGATCACAGGTTCAAATCCCAATCTACCTTGCATAAGTATTTATCCCTGTTCCACCTTTTGTCCAATTGTAATTCACATTAAAGTGCACTGATTTCTGCTGATGTCTCTGTCCTGCAAGTAATTCACATGTAACTTTCCACTAATTGGCCTTTATTCAATGTGCAATCAAAGAAGATATAAGCATTGTTGATTTCATCAATCAATCGAAGAACATCAGATTATTCATTTAATTCTCGTAAACTCAAAGTGGTAGAACCTGGAGCTTTGCAAGTAACCTCATTTGATTTCCCCTCTGATTATGATAACATATAGATTGTGGCGATACCAGGAAATACAGGTATTCACTAAAACCTGATTGAGTTTGGTTTAGTCTATACATCACCAAGGGTAACCTACTGAACTCACTTGCAGAACATATCACAGAACTTCATGCTGTCATGACTTCTGCTAACTCTGAAGCCTCCCTCACTTTCTCCTGCTTATTACATCTGGTTTTCTTACACGACAGAATAGGTTCAATTTCACGGAGCCAAATTTATCGGACTTCATTTAATGGACTTGTCTCCCAAAGAAAATGAATAAAGAGAATTCGTGTGGTTTTAATAGACGAATGAAATAACAATTTTGATGCTTCCCGCTTAGTCCATTAAATCGGATTGTTCTGCATTCATTTTGTTTTAATTTTGTTAAAAACTTTTTTAGTTAAAAAAGAAGACACTTTGATAAATTAATGGTGAAGCAGACAAAGGCTCAAACCTGACAGATCTTTCCATGTATGTTGCCTTTGACAAACCAGACATAATCTGCTTAACAGAAACATTCCTCCTTCAAGACATCTCTGACTCCTTAGTTTCTCTCCCTGGATACTCCCTTCTCCAGTATGACAGACCTGAGCCTCGTCCTGGTGGAGGAGTTGCTCTCTTCATCAAAAACTCTATAACTCACTCTCCATGCACTGCCCTCACTCCCCCACACACTCAGGAATACCTGTTGTTCTACCATCCACCAAACAGTGATGACTCCATTTACATCTCGCTTGCTGAAAACATGGACCTTCTTCTATCCTCTCATCCCAACTCTCTCTTTCTCATATGTGGTGACTTCAACTGCCATCATGCCAATTGGCTGGGTGTGGGAACCTCCCTCACCTGCCATGGCTCTTCAGCAAAAGACTTCTGCGAGCGACTCGTTGGGACTGGCACAATCTGTGGATTTCCCGACCCGGATCTCAACCAACGGTACTCCATCTCTTCTGGATCTGATTTTGACAAATTTCCCAGAAATCATCTGCTGTTCTTCTCTGCTCCAATTGGTTCATCTGACCACGTGCTTGTCAAAGTAAACATCTCTCTGGCTGTTATCAGAGAACCACCTCACCGCCGTCGAGTCTGGTATTTCACTCAGGCCGACTGGCAAGGTCATCTTCAAGCAGCCATCAAACTTCTCGACTGGTCTGCCATCTCTACTTTCTCTGACAACAACACGTCCTGGGAATTCTTTCAAGGAAACTTGCTGTCTCTCATGCACAGATTTATCCCATCTCGTCTTCAGTTGTCCTACCCTTCCCCCCAGGCATGGTACACTGAAGCTTGTGGTGAGGCAGATGTCCTGAAACAACTTGCCTTTGCCTCATGGAAGGCAAATCCGACTGAAGGCAATCTCAGTTTCTCCACAAAGCTCTGAAAAAGTGTGTATCTAACCTCAGGAGAGCCAGGAAACAATAACTTTCGCATGAAGTCTGAACTCTCAAACCTGTCTCCCTCCTCCAATTCCTGGTGGCATCTAGTTAATTCTGCTTCTGGTGTATGTTCCCCCTCCATCCCCTCCCTTACCTCAAATGGTCGCACAGCTGACAAGTCACGTGAAAAGGCTGAATGCCAAAACTCCATGTTTGCTTCTAAATATTGTGTCCCAAACCCATCGCTTTCTGTTTTCACCTTACCCAGTCGCACCCAGCTGTTCCTGGACTCTGTGTCCTTTTCTTCTGACAAGGTGGAGAGCTTGCTGTCAAACCTTGACTCAGATTCTGCAACCGGTCCAGACGGCATCAGCCCACGTGTCCTCAAAGCCTGCTCCTCTGCTCTTGCTCACCCTCTCTCTGTTCTATTCACCATCTCATTTGCTCAAGGTCATCTACCTTCTGCTTGGAAATCAGCAAACATTTCCACTCTGCATAAAAGGGTGCAAAAACAGATCCCTGCAACTGCAGACCAATCAGCCTTCTCCCAATCATCTGCAAGGTCATGGAATCCATCATCGCTTCAGACCTTAAATCCTTCCTTTTCTCCAATGGCTTGATTTCCGATCATCAATTTGGATTCAGTCCAGGTCATCTACCCTGGACTTGCTGCTCCTGCTTTCTCAACAATGGATGGAGGTCCTCAATGCCAGACGTGAGATCAGAGCCATCTCCCGAGACATATCGCTTGCTTTCTTAACGGTCTGGCACCCCACCCTGCTCACCAAAGTCTCTTCCTATGGTATCCAAGGCAAACTCCACTCTTGGCTTGCAAACGTCCTCTCCTGTCACAGTCAATGTTTGGCTCTCAATATAATTTTCTCATCCCCTCTTCCTGTCCAGGTTGGAGTTCCTCAAGGCAGAATTCTGGACCCTGTTCTTTTTCTGGTTTTCATCAATGATCTCTCTGACTCTCTGGAAAATCCTCTTTATCTCTTTGCTTATGACTCCACCGTCTGTCGTACCAGCTGTCATCGCTCACATCGGCAAGCAGCAGCTTCTTCACTCTCTGCAGATCTGAATAAAATCACAAGCTGTTCCAACACGTGGAGCATGTCTTTCAATCTTTACAAATCTCACACTCTCACGATATCTCTCCGAAAGGAACGTCTGGAACCCCACCCCCCTCCCCCCATCTACATTTTCAACAATCGTCTTGAAGAAGTCCTCTCACTCAAGTTTTTGGGCCTCACTAACTTCCATGATCTTTCCTGAGAAAGCCACATCTCCACGCTGGCCTCCAAAGCCAGTCACCAATTGGGCATCCTCCATCATGCAAAGTTCTTCCTTGGCACACCTGAGCTCCTGACCACACGCAGAGCTTTCATCCACAGCCTGATCAACTGCTGCTCTCCCATCTGGGCTAGTGTTTCCGCCTGTCACATTTCTCAGCTTCACGCTGTTGAAACCGAGGCATATAAGATCATTGGTATCTCCCACGATGAGGCTGAATCTTTGGGTCTCTCACTCTCTCACCGCAAGTAGGTCGGTGGTCTTTCTGTCTTCTTCCATCTCCTCTCTGGTCTTGCCCCCCTGCTCTGTCTGCTATGTTTCCACAGGGCGCTCAAGGTCCACAAGCAAACCCCTTCTGGTTAAACTACCAAAATCAATAATCACTGCTCACCTTCATTCTTTCATTCCTCATTTTTCCTGCCTTTAGAACAAACTCCCACACACTCTTCAATCCCACTCTTCCCTCCAGGTCTTCAAAAGAGCTGTTCAACACCATCTCTTGTCTTCCCCCATCCAAAACCACGATCTTTTCTACCCCGTTAATCCACCTCAAACCCACCTCCTTCATATTCCTTGCTTTCCTTCCTGAAAGTCCCTTTAGTGTCCATCTTGTTTACCCTGTGTACCCCGCCCCATCCCTCTCCCTTCCACAGATCTCATGTGTCTATTCCCCACTGTTTTGTGG
Organism: Eptatretus burgeri; assembly: GCF_056783735.1. Classification (NCBI taxonomy): domain Eukaryota; kingdom Metazoa; phylum Chordata; class Myxini; order Myxiniformes; family Myxinidae; genus Eptatretus; species Eptatretus burgeri. Next base: position 64,715,739 of record NC_140972.1, on the reverse strand, counting down.
TTCCCTCTCTTGTCCCTCTTGTCTCCTGCTCCTCTTGTTATGCATTCTGTGTGTTACCTCTTATACGAGCCTTCACATTGTATATATATATATATATATATATATATATATATATATATATATATATATATATATATATATATATATATATATATATATATATGTATAAAAAAGGCTGGCAGGATTGTCCAGAGATGTGCACTTGTCTCTCTGCTGTCTCGCCTGGGTTTGAATCTGTACCCAGCTATAAACTCTCTTCTTGGTGTTTCACATGCATGATAAAGCATCAATGTGTGAGTATGTTAAGCCCGAGGACCCGTCTGCCAGCACTGATCGTTGGTGGATGATAAATATCCTACTGTGGCTTTTGCAGAGTGAGCGACCCACCACCGACATCCTGAACTGTCCTGTCTTGCTGTTGTAAAGACAACGGCAATCCACCCAGCATAACCTCTCCCTCAGAACTACTTCGGCATATAATACCATTTCTTTAGGGTTGGCAAGGCATTTTCATTGGTAAGGAGAACAGTCCTGGACAGGTCGCCACCCCAACACAGGTTAGTCAGAATGGTTATTACTCCAGTACACTGGTACTCATTTCACCAACCTCAGAAGAATGACAGGCTGAGTCAACCCCACCTGATAATTCAACAGTCAACAGGGGCTTGATCTCAGGACTCCCAGGTCCCAAGCCAGCCACCTTAAACACTAAGCCAACACCAAGCTTAAATATTGAACATAAAAACCAACCAATAATTTTTAGGTTATTTCTCTGAAATAAGCTCATAGAGTGGTTGCCAGTGTTCAGCTGTCTGTCTGTATGTATGTTCGTTAACAATTAACTAAAACATCTTCTCTTCACAAACTACCTGACCGATTTTGGACCAAATTCGGTCGGATGCATCAAGACAGCAAGGTCTCATGGGGTTGTGCTTCCCATCCGAATGCGTCCCCTCTGGGGGATTAAAGGGGGGTTTACTCCAAATATTGGTATTTTATTCAAAAATAAGTTAACATGGCCACATCTACTGGAACAAGGAGACTCCAAGAATAGGGTTTCTGTGCTGGAATGTGACAGCTCAAAGAAATGCATTAAAGCGTACTGTTGGACCCTGCTATTCATGGATTCCCTATTCGTGGGTCCCATTTATTCACGGTTTATAAACTTTGACTGGCTTTGGCATTGCCCCCCCCTTCCTCCCACGGACTACACAATTAAAACGTTTTACCTTATCTCACCCCATCTGAGTAAAAAGTTAGCATCTGACAACATCCCCCACAAACAATGGGCAGACTACTCACCCTCCTGCAGCTACTCACAATTCTCGCATGACGACTTATGTGCAGTGTATCCTGGATCTCAATCATTCTTCTCGTCCCACTGCCTTGACCGATATTTTGCCTCTCATTCCGCTTATTTGCTTATTGATCAAACATGGCTCCGAAGAGCAAGACCAGTGCCGGAGATGTGTCGACTGCCAAGATGCAGAAGAAAGTGATGAGCCTGGGTCACCAAGTGGATCTGCTGGACGGGCTGTCGAGAGGACCGAGTGTAGCCTCTGTGAGCAGACTGTATGGAGCAAACGAATCCACTGTTTGTGACATACTGAAGAATGAGAAGGTGATCCGAGAAAGTGTTGCGGTGAGCACTGTACCGAGCACCAAAGTGGTTACCCACGTCCGGTGGGGTGTCCACATAACATAGAAAGGATGGAGAAGGCTCTCAGTGTATGGATTGAGGACAACGTACAGAAGAATATGCCTTTAAGTGGATCTCTCATTTGCGCAAAGGCGATGCATATGTTCGGGCATCTGGCTGGCGCAGGTGACACTAGCACGATTGATGCGAGGGTATGAGCGATGCGAGTACGAGTGGCCTCAGTCCATTCCAGTGGATAGTTTGACTGCTTCAAGAAGCACTACAGTCTCTGCAACATCAAACTGACAGGCAAGTGTGCCTCCCTGGACGCTCTCTGCTCAACTTGCGCTGTTCATTGAGGAGAAGGGGTACCTGCCAGAGCAGGTGTTCAATGCTGACGAGACCGGCCTGTTTTGGAAAAAAAATGCCAACGCGAACTTTTATCTCGAAGCTTGAGGGGAATGCATTGGCAAACAAGTCCTCAAAAGACTGGGTATCTCTTCCTCTGCACAAACGCAAAAGGGGACTGTATGACGAAGCCCATTATGCGGTACCATTCCCTGAACCTACGTGCTCTCAAGGGCAAGAACAAGCACATACTCCCCTTGTTTTGAAGAGCCAACAGTAAGGCGTGGGTGATGGCATAAATTTTCATGGACTAGTTCCACAACTGTTTAATCCCTCAGGTGGAGAGGTACCTGGAGGAACAAAACCTTGCGTTCAAGGTTCTCCTGCTCATCGACAACGCTCCTGGCCACCCCTGCGACCTGAAGTTGGCTCACCAAAACGTTAAGGTGATCTTCATGCCACCCAACACCACCTCCCTAATCCAGCCACTCGACCAAGGGGTAATCTCCACTTTCAAAACTTATTATACCGCCACACCTTTCACTGCATTTTGGATGTGATGGATGCCGTCGTACAGACCCAGAGCTCACTGTCGGGCAGTATTGGAAGGAGTTCAACATAGCCCACTGCATTGGCACAATAAAAGAGTCACTGGACAAGGTGAGAGCCTCCACCATCAACGCCTGCTGGGACAACCTGTGGCCACAGGCAGTGAAGAACTTCAGAGGGCTTTCTCGCCAACAGGGAGGAAAGGCATGAAATTGTTGGGTTAGCTTGGCAGGTGGGAGGGGAAGGCTTTGATGACATGGAACCTGAGGAGTTGGATGCTCTTATCATCTCGCATGCTGAGGAGCTCACCAAGGAGGAGATGGGAACCATTATCAAGGTGTTCGAGGAGGAGGAGGAAGGGGGCAGTGATTCGGAGGAAGAGGTGTAGAAGTCCAAACTCACGGTCAAGTTCCTGGTTGAGATGCTGCACGACAGTTAGACAGTTACCGATAGGCTGTTAGATGCTGATTCGGTCATGGAGCATTACCTCAAGTTCAAGAGTGAGTTGGATGACGTGATGCTCCCATACATTGAGCGACAACGAAACCTGTGGCAAATCTGCCAGGCAGCTCTCAATCACAGAAATGTTTCTGCCCTGGTCCATCCACCTTAGGATCATCAGCACCCTTGCCTGCCTCACCTGCCTCTCCTGCCCATCCTCTCTCAACTGCATCCCATTCGATGAGTGACTCATCAGAACCCTCACCTGTGTGGTCTTCAGACGACTCCGCTGAGTTCACTGGATTTTAAAACATCATCATCATTTGAAAAGTTGCATGTTTGTGCAAATAAAAATTTAAAAACCTGCTGTTGTTGTTTTTTGACTTTTACGGTATGGTTGGTTAAATATTTTTAATGAGCTGTTCATCACATTCCTACAATCAACATTGGAAACAATACCTGGTGTTGTGTTTTTGTTTTATTTGTAAGCATTTTTTTATGAAACTATAATCATGTGCATTCGCGGTCAAAAATATTTTAACTATTAAAAGTTTCCCCTATGAATCAGGAAGTGCTGGGAACCTATCCCCATTTTGCCATTGAAACAATGCGTGACATTCACAGCTTCGCCATTCGTGGCATTTTTCATGAATCAGGAACTGCTGGGAATCTATCCCCCCTTTTTCATTGAAACATTGCCCGCTATTCGCGGATTTGCCATTCGCGGCATATTCCAGGAACGTATCCCCCACAAGTCGTGGGGTCTGAAAGTATATTGATTATGTATAATAATGAGACATGACTAAAGTTTGTATTTGGTACACTGGTTATAATATGTCATGAGTTCTTCATCAAGGCTTCCTGACAAAGCCACAAAGCTCGATGCCATTATTATGATATCTAAGACAAAACACAGTGTGAAAAAGTTCATATTCACCAGACATATCTGGAAAATAACAGACAGTATGCGTGTAATTTTGTGATCACCTGGACCTTTTACTGAGAACGTCACAAGCCGGGTGATAGAAATTAACTTCGTAGCAAAAAAAAAATTGTGGAAATATAATCTGCACCTTAAACCGAATTTATATATTTTTCGTTTGGAATGATTTCAAATGACATATTTAACTTCATAAGTTTATAATAAAGCAACTTAGGCATTGAATTTTTTCCCCCCAAATATCAGTAAGCTTGTGTTTTAAAATAAAATAAAGTACACAAACAAAAAATTGTTTTAACAATATAAACACAATTTCCAAGTTCCAGTAGAAATGCTTATATTAACATTGCACTCGCTTCTACAGAGAAGCAACAGAAGAGATTTTGAGTTGAAAGTGACCTCGGGGTGAAGACTGGGTTGGGGCCTATCCAGCCCTAATTGCAGGCCGACAGAATGGACGCTGTACAGAGCCAACCACATGCCGGCGGAATTGTTTTCATAAACCCAGAGGAAGACGGATGTTTACGGGTTTTACTGAATGTTTTTTTTTGTCTGGTGACCTGTTATTATTATCTTCTGTTTCCTTCATTTGTTCTTCCGCAAAATCTACGTTGTCATCTGTTCTTGGACTCTTTGTACACAATGGTTGTGGTTTAGTTTAAAACTAAACAAAGCAATCCTTTTTTGGTAATGGATATGCTCAGGTATGGTAACCCACATGTGTCTGATGCTGTAGAGATGCCATGGTAATACAAGGATGGACACACAGCATGTGTGCTGTTGGCTGTGCATTACACTGCCTTGTCAATGGTTCTGAAATTGCAGGAGATCTTATCTGAAATGGCCACACTGTAGCCAGATAGGCCGTCTCAAAACATTATCTCTGCAATCGCACCTGGCTTCATCGAACGCACATGCACAAACACCACCTCAGTTACAGCCTTCTCATATTCACATTTACATTGCTAAACTCATTCATAATATCTTATGCTATACTCATTCCCAAACTACAGTAAATGTTTGAAGTACAAGTTTTAGTGGATAGCTGCACCTAGTGTTGCATGGCAGTATACTGTATATACTCTTAACTTTTGGTTGCTGAATCCATTGCCATTCGTGTAAATTCATTTTTGAGACAATAGATAATATTAACATTTATAATAAAGGAAGATATACCAGTCATACGATAAATTTTGACTCTTTCTGACTTCTTTGTCTTTCTAGACGAAATGGCCTGTTTTGAAAGTGATTTCACGCCAAGCATTTGAAAGGTTTCTCCTTGTAAGTTGTAGCACAAGCTTCCCAAGATGTCATTGGCAAGTTCATGGTGTTTGCTAATCGAGTGCAATGCTGTACCTTCGTAAAGAGTGAAAGTGTTTGGTACAATTTCCAATGTCATTGAATACGCCATGTCATCATCGTCTCGTTAAGCGCATCACCCGGCCGAAGGAAAACCTTCACCAGCAGACAGATAAAATGTGGAAATGCATTTTTATGGCGAGGTAAAAGTATCGGGATAGGTAGGTGGTATAAATTATAATTATACTTCAGTAACATACACCAAACGTTTGAAAACATCCATTGGGGAGAGATCTGCTTTGTGTTCACATCTGAGTGAATGATTCATGATGCTCAGAATCCAGGTAAAATTCCACACAACATATATATATATATATATATATATATATATATATATATATATATATATATATATATATATATATATTTCTCCATTGTCCACTAATGTCCTTGTAATTCACATTAAATTACACTTATGTCCTTGTCCTGCATTTGATGTATGTATAAGCTCCACTCTGAGTCTTTGATCAACATGTATTAAAATATATAATTTAACAAGTCCTTCAGGAGTTGGTGACTAGATCCAGTTTATAGTATTTGTATATACTAGTGCGTGCCCATACGTGCAAAAAAAAACAAAAAAACTTTTTCTTTTTTTTAAAGGTTTAAAAAGCAAAAACTGGCTTTTGCACTTAGCACTCAATAAATTGAAATATTCATATCCATATATATATATATATATATATATATATATATATATATATATATATATATATATATATATATATATATATATATATATATATATATATATATATATATATATATATATGGCTCTAATTAACATTTCATTGAAAAGCAAGTGAAATTATTTTTTCAAAACCACAACTAATAATAAAAGTTCCATGCAATTCACTCTGTACCATGCTGCAGAGAATAAATTATATTGTGGCAAAACAGAACTGTCAGACAACTGCAAAATTAAAATCTCGATCACACTCAGATGGTAATTACAAATTGTATTTCATGACAGGTCTCTGGTCATCAGTGTCAATGTACCTCGTATTATGCGGCATTGCACAGCCGACATTTTTGGGCAAGAGCTGCACTTTATGTTTGTCTTGTGTTGCTGGTGAATACTTAAGACTAAAATAAGTGTTCAAGATTAATGCCATGAATACAAGCTTGCTCACATCCCCTTTTGCATTGCTGTCCATGGTAATGTATCGTGTGATGTTCCCTTTGGATATTGTGGCTGATGCTAAGACAGTTTTTCTACATCTGACACCTTCAGGATCACTTAATTCTCCTCAATTCGAGATTAAGTGTCCTCCTTCTGGAGAGGTGCTCACTCGCCGTTGATTCAATGAAGAATCAACAATAATGCGGTTGGCCTATTTGAGATAATCATGCCGGAATGTTTATGAAGATCTGAGATGGCCTGAGACATATTTGTTTGCAAGGAAAAGTGAAAAAACTGACCAGCTCGACTGACATAATGTAATTAAAACTACAGTGGTGGTAGACAGGAGGTTCAAGCTCGACTTTGCAAATAGAATCAGGAAAAAACATGGAATATTTTCTTAATTATTGATCATTGTATTTCAATTAATTTCCCACCCCCACCTCCCCATGTTTGAAAACCAAATAATTCTTCAATGCTCGGTATTATTATAAAATCAGGAATTATTCATCACAAAAATTTTAATTTGTATTTTGACAATACCGCCCAACAAAGAACCGCTCGATGTGTCCTCGTATGATTCATGTAATACGGAAGAGAGGGTGCACAACATTGATTATGCTTTATCACTGAATATTTATGCCAGTACTTTCAAAACGAAAATATGAAACGTATATTGCATTGCATCCACAGTATCTCATTACTTAAAGAAGGAAACAATACATATTTATGAGAATAATTTGCAGGCATGATTGCTCCATCACGAGCACACAAAAAAAAACCTGAAAATGCCTGTCTCTTATTCTTTCTTTGCATAAACATGGGTTTTTTTTAATTCAGGCTAAAATTACCCTTTGGTAAGGAAGCTGAATATGGTGGTAGAAAAGGTCAGCTTTGCTCGGCTCAAATGATGGGGTTGGCATTTTATTTCATGGCGGTGCACTGAACTCGAAATGCCATTGGCATTTAGTGACCGCTGGAAGCGTGCATCACATCACCCCAGCAACTAGTTAGTGCAGTAATCCAAGTGCTCTCTTGCCTTTCAACCTACTGATAGAATTGCTCACTGTCGATCGGAACAGTGCTCTATCGGACTAGATACTGGAATGCCCTTTTATAGATTTTATTGAACGCAGCATACAATATTGGAGAGTGCTGAATATGTGATCGACTGCACCTATAATTTAGGCTAACCATCAAAGGCTTTTTTAAACATTAGTTTAATCACTGACTGACAGTCCCAAGGTTGATCAAACTAATTGTTGGTGAATAATCAATGTCAACAGATTACACAGAGGGTTACATATATATATATATATATATATATATATATATATATATATATATATTTTAATCCCATCTCAAGCTCTGTTCCAATGTCATCCCTTGTTTCGAGTCACTTGAATTGACTCCAAAATGTGACACAACTCATCTCTCATCAACTTTGAGACTGTTCTGGATTGTTTGAGAACGAAATATGTTATTACTTTTCAATGTAAATTGCACATGTGCCCCCACATAGACCATTGGCATAATCTTGGCCAAGACAAGGGAAACATTTATTATGTACATGAGAAGGATGAACCAACCATTCAAATAAATAGGTCTGAGAAAAAGAGGTAAAGTGGGAGGGGGGTAAGGGAAATAGGGAAAAGTTAATTGTGGAGGGGGGGGGTATGGAATGTTGAAGGAGGTTGAGAGAGTGAATGTGTTGAGCATATGGTGGTGGGTGGTTGTGTGCTAATGGGGTGGGATGGGATTTTTGCTGTGTTGTTTTGGTTTTTGCACTAATTTGCACTATGGTCTAGTGTCATAAAGCAAAAAATAAATTAATCTCTACCTGGTGTTGGTTTAAATGTGGCCAGGAAGCTAGCACCTTATTTAAGGTCTTTTCCCCATTAACTTATTCTCTGAATTTACTTATTTTGCTAAACACGAATCCTATTCTTACCATTACTAATACAACTTAAAATTCCTCTCTAATTAACTTGTATATCCCATGCATCAACAATGGCCATGAGACTTTCTTGTATCTATTTCTCCCATAACTTATCACTTCCACTGAGACCTCCCTCCATTCCAGATGAGGAATTGAGAACCCATGGAGTTCTGCAAGTGAAGCTTGCACGGCGATGCATGGTGACATATTTGAAGTTCTCCTTTCGAAAAGCAAGAATTACTTCAAACGATGATTTAAAGTGCAAACTTGAGCATCATGTTTGTCGAGGTGGTTGTGTGGAGGTTGGAGACTTGCGATAGGTTTGTGTACTTGGTTTTATTTTATGAACAAAATGAATCAGATTTCATACTTTTATCCTCTTTCCTCGAGGCGGTGGCTTACCTTTGTGCATTGCCAAGCTGAACCTTTTGATGGTCAGTATGAAGTGTGCTTTGACCAATATATCCTGCACTCTTGGAAGGATTTTGGCATCGGCCAAATTTGCAAATCCATCAATGTGAAATCTCAACACAGCTGTGCCTGCAAAGCTTTGTTCCTCTGCTCTATGGGCAGGCCAACCTTTACCAGTCTCCTGGGTTACACACATGATGCAGGTTCCTTTTTAGATGCCGTGACATTCCTAATCTTATCCCTCCAATTTGGTCTGTACCACCGTGAGATTTGTTACCTTCTGGATAGTTTCTTGATATTTTTTTTTCTGTTCACCGCAATAGAAGATTGCATCCATGCTGCGACGGACAAGCCTGGAGCATGAAAAAGCAATGATTCTACACCTACTTGTCAAAAACAACATCATCGTAAAGGATCGTCATCATTTTGTTTGTAGCACGAGGCTGCAGGTTTGCATCAATGCTGGGAACGAGCTATGCCACCGAGTCAGTGCCCCCTGTAGGTTAGAGCAGGCATTTGGAATTTGTTTCAAGGTGCTGGCAATAACTTGCCTAATGTTTGTGAAGGACGCTGTGTGGGATCTTTAACGTCCACCAACAAATATTAACAGATGGGACACCTGAGCAACGTGACATATTGAAAAATCATCTTGGATGTGAAACACGAGGATGATATTAGATAGCTGGGTCGAGACTCGAACCTAAGTGTGGATTGCTCAAAGGGCAAGTGTACATACAGTACCTTTCGGCTGTCCTGCCAGCCCAGCCATGTTGATCAGAAGTATCGAAACACATCAGCTCTGAAGTTCTCGCGCGTATTTTGAGACGAATACATTTTCGCTGCTTGTTTATCAATAACTTAGACAATGATATATTGTATTGCTAAAACGTATTAACTGCAGCATCGAGGTTGTGTTTTCACCCGTCTGTCTGTGTTGTCTGCCTGTGAACAGGATATCTCAAAAAGTTTGGGACTGATTTGGACGAACCTTGGTGGACACGTTGGGTATGTGAGAAGGACGAATCGATTGGATTTTGGTGAAGATCCGAATCCAGATTCAGATACTAGAATTTTTTTTTTAATGATTCTTTACCATTGAGCGATGGGTCCAAAAATGACATATACAGTACGGCATGCTATCTCAAAAAGTTGTGAACGGATTCTGACAACGCTACGTAGATGAGTTGGTTAGGTGACGAGAACAAGCGGATTAGATTTTGGTTCAGGTCTGAATCCAGATCCGACCTACCAGTGGGATACAAAACGTAAACTGTTCAGTCTGGCGGAGGTATATGCTCTTGGGAGTATCGTTCTCGTTATTTTTAGCATTCTGGCGAACAATACTTACCTGTGCCATAATTTTAAGGGGCATTGATTGAATCGATGTCCATTCTGAGGAAATGTGTTATTCGTTCAAGAAATGACACGATCTGATTCTTTCCTTTTAAACCTTTAAAAATTAATTATAACCCTTGACATAACTTCCCATGTCGAATCCAGTGGCATAAACATATAATGCCAGCGTGCTATTCCTAACAAATCTATAGTCAGATGAGGACATTTGAATTTTCTTTGAATATTCTGACAAATTAATGAAATAATCCTTGGTTTCATCTGGGAAATGTAATGCTTTTTCTTCCTCTTATATGGCCCGCCAGTTATTATTAGTTCACCTGGAACGTAGTTCCGGGGAGTTGTGGGATGGCGCGTCGTCCGTCAGTCTGTCCATCCGTCTGTCCACAAATACTTGCAACTCATTCTCAGAAAATACACATGCAATTCTGATGAAACTTGACCACAACCTTCATCACCCGTGACATACCAAAGTTTGTTCATGCCATTCAAAAAGTTGGGGTCGAAGGGGATTTACAGGAAGGGGGGGAAGGTTGCCTCCCAAAACAGGAAATTGTTATAACATTGGGTCATTGGTACATTTTGCTGATTCTGTCCCATGTTGACTTCCTACTCAGTATTATTATTCTACCAGGTGAGCACCCACGAGTATTGCCCCTTATTTATTACTCTGATTGTGGGGTCGCCCCGGAAAATGGTTCTGGCCCAAGGTTTTCTGGAACCAGTTGGCCAGACCTGACGTTCGACTGTGCCAGGAATTTGCAATTTGTTCAGCGTTCCGACGATAACTCGCCTACTCTTCATGAAAGACACCATTTAATCTATCACATCCATCGCAATGATCAATTCCAGCAGACGGGTCCTCCAGCTTGATGTCTTCCCAATGGACGGCGACACATTGATTCCTCATCCTGCATGCGAAACACTTGGATTACAGGTTACAGCTGCATCGAGATTCAAACTCAGGCTCGACAGTTCAAAGCAAAGGCTCGAGCCGTGCTGCCAGCTCAGACGGACAATGTTGCTGAAGCTTCCAAATACAATAGAACAATAAATCAGTTCCAATCGCTCAACATAGCATCAAGGGTGGGGCAAATTGCATTGTGTCTACAAAGACAGAGAAAAAAACAGTGATTGATGTTTTGCTCCCATTTGTTTGAATGGAAGGATTTAAAATGTGTTGTTTTTTTGTCCTTGTTTTTCTTTTTTTTACAGGTTTTATAATTAAACACCCCATTCCTTACCTCCAAGCCTCTATCATCAGCACACATCGAGTGCTCGCTCACCAATTCCTCCCCACTTGATTTCCTCAAACTGTCAACAAATGCAGGGTAATTACATGCAATTAACTGTTCAGCACTTAACGGGTTCCAAAATAATGAACATTTATTCACAAAACCAGCCATCACAACAATAGGCACAATCAATGAAAGCACCAAAGAGAAAGTCTGCTCTTTGTCACGTGGTATTGATTCTTGGGATTGATGTCACAATGGACCATGAGATGTGGCAATGAAATGCCATCGATTTGCATTCTGTTTTTCCAGGTGTAACCTGTAACGTTGGTTGTATCTATCTCTATATGTGGATTTCAGAAGGTGGAATGGAGTCCTCCCAGGTCTTAAATTACCCACCTTTGTGTGTGTGTGTGTGTGTGTTAGTTGCTGTTGTTGGCTGCTATCTCCACATGCGAGTGGGTTTCAGCATATATAACGAAGATCTACCAGGTGTCAAAGTATACACACCTCCTTTTTGATATTAATGATGGGGGTGGGGGGAGGGGGAGTCACAATTCATGGTTGAAGGTGGGAAGTTTTGTTCTCAAAGTTTTGTTTTCAAAGTTTTGCTCCGAGGGCTCTTTTGAGGATTGCACCGAGCCTCGGATAGCTTCCAACTGCAATTTGTTTGTGGTAATATTCCCAGAGATGGTTTCTAATATCTCTGCCATGTTCATCATTCTCCTTGCTCCAATGATCACTGGTACAATTTCGGCATTCTCCAGGTTCCTTTCACTTCATTTTTGAAATCTTGGTATTTGGTCATTTTCTTGATTTCTGTGTTTTTGCCAAAATCACTGTGAACTGATGCCTCAACGAGCAATGCCTTCTTTTCTTTAAAAAAAAAACCCAAAAAACCTAAGTACTATATCCGGTCGCAATGCTTTGTTTTCTATGTTTATGCTCGACAGGATCATCAGGTCGTTTGTGAGCGTTACTTCCTTGTTCTCAATTCTCGTTTGCGGTTCATGTTTCCATGAGTTTTCTTGGACAGGATGTTTAAATTTTTGCTGATGTGCCACTGGATTACTTAACAAACCCTGTTTTGCCTTTGGGTGTACCACTGCTCTGACATGAGTTTTTTACATCCCGATATAGGAAGTGGTTCGTGTTTTCTGTTTCTAGCTTGCAGAACTCGGTCTCATTGACTCAGTCGTGCCATTTCCTTGAAGCCACTCTTGTATTGTCCCTGGTCTTTGGCATTAATAATGAGTTGTTCTCTATTCCGGTTGAGCTGACCTCCTCGTAGCCATTCCAAAGAGCCTTCTTTCTCTATGCCCAATCTGTCCATCTCTTTAAAAACATTTTTTTTCTTAATACCTTTCTACTCTTTTGTCATTCTCCTCGTTGTCGATTGATATCTGTTGATATTTCGCTTTATATTTTTCTTTCGCCTTTTTTGCAATCATTGGGGCTGCATTCATTGCTGTTTCATGGGTGACATCTTCCATTTGCACCTGTCTATGGAATTTTTTGTGACGTGGGTTAGGGATACCTTCTCTGGCTTGCTGTCTTCATGCTCATATACAAATTGGATTCTGTAGTCCATTGAACTTTTCAGCTATTTCACCAGCCAGACAGTTGTCATGCTGTGCTCTTGGTTGACTTCCATCAGGCCGCTACCTCCTCCTCGTCTCGGTAGGTACATTCTCGGGATGCATTGATTTTTTTGTAGAACATATTGTAGATGGCAATGAGTTTCCTTGTTTTGATATCTGGTTTAATAGTCCCCTACTGGTTTCACCGAAGGAGATTATAGGTTTGCTCTCCATGTGTCCGTCCGTTCATCCGTCCCATCTGTGTTTTTTCAGACTTTTTTCCCATACCATTTTCAACTGAAACTTGGTACATGGCTTTATTATGATAAGTTACATAAAAAGTTCGAGTTTCAGGGCGTTTCGTCATTTTTCAGAGTTATTCCCTTTTTAAACTTAGAAAATATCGTATGTGACACATGGGTCAGTGTTCAACTGCCCTGACTCCATCCCCACTGCTTAACACCCATTGGCTAGACAGCTGGCCTGATGCCACCCCAATAAAGCGTGCACTGCCATTGCATTTGTCGGCAGTTTATTATTCCACAGCTGTATTGGAATACCGGTATTGTGACTTAGTTGATGGCTTTGAATTTGTTTCTCGGGGTGAGATATGATTTCAGGATCAGCCTCGTTCTATGCAAGTATTCTTTGGTAATTGTTTTGCGCATTTCTTTGCGACACATTTTGTGGCCCTCTTTTACTCCGAGGTATTTGTATGATGCTTCGTTGTCTTGATCCTGTATTTTTGTATTCAGGTAAAAGTTGGCCGTCTTTGTTGGTTTTCCTTGTACAAATGTGCACTTGGTGCACTTTTCGAGGCCAAATTCCAGGTGAATGTCATCGGAGTACCATTTCACTAATTTCACTTGTTCTACCAATTTTCTCATCATTTGGTGCAAAGACTTTTAGATCATCCATGTACAGTAGATGTGTCACCTTTCTCGTCTCTTTGGAAGTTCTCTTATTGGATATTCTCTTATCTGCATCTCTTTCAAATAACATGGACAAATTTTTAACCACTCATCCCAACTGTCTCTTCCTCATATGTGGTGAATTAAATTGTCAACATGCAACTTGGCTTGGTGTTGGTACCTCTCTCGCCAGCCATGATACTTCATCAAAAGACTTCTGTGACTCCATGGGACTGACTCGATCTGTGAACTTTCCAACCTGGATTTGTCCGAATGGCAAATCCTCCCTTCTGGACTTGGTGATGACTAAATTTCCCACAAATGTATACTGCTCTTCCTCTGCTCCAATTGGTTCTTGTGATCATGTACTTGTGAGAGTCAACTTCTCTCTGGCCATTTTCAGAGAGCTGCCTCAATGTTGGTGAGTCTGGCATTTCACTCAAGCAGATTGGCAGGGACTGCAAGCAGCCATTGCTCTTCAAGACTGGTCTCCCATATCTACTGCCCCTGATGTTAACTCAGAATTCAGCAGAATCCTGATGTTAACTAACAAATGTTAACTTGTTCTACAGAATCTTGCTCTCCCTCATGCACAGTTTCATCCCATCTTGTCTTCTGTGAAAGAAAAAAATAATTATATTCATGTACTCTCAATTATAATTGTTGCTGGTGCTTTATAAATTTAATTTTTATGCTATAGTCAAATTGGCTGTCAGTTATGTTTCCCTTTACCCAAGTTTTTGACCTAAATGTTGATAAAAGGAATGTCTTGCTATGAAACAAAGTGACCTGGTTGATAACACTGCAACTTTTGCCATGATTATGTCATTCTCTTTCACCCAGTGGACACGTATTGCAGTTGGAGTTCTTTTGCCTAATGCTTATCAGCCCCCTCCACTCCCACAAAAGCATATAAATGCCAGGAAATGTAATCTTAGCTTAGTGCAAATCATTGTGGATGTTTACATCTCAGTGTTTTGGACTCCGTGGTACCATGAAGGAATAAGTGTTCTCTGATCAAATGTACTTTTCGTTGTGGACAGTGAATTAATTGTATATTACAAATTGAGTAATAGGATTTACGCCAAGTCGGTTAATAGAACAAATCAGAAAATTCCACAACACTTCCATTATCTTATCGTTCTTCCCACCCATGGTACACTGAATCCTGTGGTGAGGCAGTTGATCTGAAACAACTTGCTTTCTCTTCCTGGTGGGAAAATTCAACTAAAGGTAATCTCGATGCTTTCCAAAAACTCCGCAACAAGTGTGTATCCACTCTCAGGAGAGCCAGAAAACGACATCTGTCTACCTTCAAAAATGAACTTTCAAACTTGTCTCCATCCTCTAAAACCTGAGGGCATCTTGTTAAGTCTGTCTCTTGTGTATGCTTCCCATTCCATCCCTTCCCTCTCTTCAAATGGCACCACAGCCAACTCCGCTCGCAAGAAGGCCAAATGCCTCAATTCTGTGTTTGCTTCCAAATCTTGTGAACTCAACCCCTCACTCTTGTTATCCTTTCTCTATCGCACCCAACTGCTCCTGGAATCTGTGTCTTTTGCACCTGAGAAGGTGGAAAAGGTTCTTTCAACGCTCTACTTTGACTCTGCTACTCGACCGGACGGTATCAGCTCACGTGTTTTCTGACCATCCTCACCATCCTCTCTCTGACCTTTTCACCCCATCATTTGCGCGAGGTCATATTGCATCTGCTTATAAATCCATAAACATCACTGCACTGCATAAAAAGGTGCAAAAACGGATTCCCTCAACTATAGACCTATCAGCTTACTTCCAATCATCAGCAAGGTCTTGGAATCCATCATCATAGTTGATATGAAATACTTCCTTTTCTCCAACAACCTCATCTCAGATCACCAATTTAGATTCAGACCAGGTCACTTTACCTTGGACATGTTGCTTGTACTCACCCAACAATGGATGGAGGCCTTCAATGTCCGATGCAAGATCAGAGTCATCTCTCTGGACATATCTCATGCTTTTGATACAATCTGGCATCCTGCCTTACTCTCCAAACTCTCTGCCTCTGAAATCCAAGTTGAACGCTCTACTCTCATAGTCAACGTGTCATGCTCAACAGAATCTATTCATCTTCCCTCCATGTTCAGGTTGGAGTGCCCCAAGGCAGTGTTCTCATCCCACTCCTATTCCTAATCTGCATCAATGATCTTTTGACTCTCTGGGAAATCCTCTTTATCTATTTGCTGATGAACACCCTGTGACGTGACATCCCTCATCCCTCAGACAGGCAGGCTGCAGCCTCTTCCCTCACTTCAGATGTTGAAACCCTCGTTAACCCCACCCGAATCCCTCCTAATTTTCCAGTTTTTCTCTTTGGAGTCTTCTTCTCTAAGCATGCGTATTTTGCATTTTTTGTCTGTTCTATCCTGATCCGTTCAGTGTGCTAGCTCTTGAAAGAGCCTCGATGATGAATAATTTTTTTTAAAAAAAATTCCAATTAAGGAGCAAATTTAAGTCCAGTGAATTTACTCTATGTACAGCAATTTGCGTGGAAGCAGTCATGTCTTTATCGGTGTGTTCTTCACCCACATGTGATGTCACAGCTACATTTCGGAGCCAATCATGAAGCTACAAGCAAACGAGCAACGTCACAAGAGGAATCTGTAGTCAAGCAGCAGACTCTCTAAAACTGCAAATCATGATTCAATTTGCTGACATCTTTCATCGCAGTTCTAAAGCTTTGTTGCAATCAACCCCGGGAAGAAATCAGAATGGTTGTTTGCGATTACATCTGCAAGACGAGACGGATTACTCTCCGAACATATTGCTTGGAAGATTTCTCCAGAGGAATCACTCATTTCACGGACGTAGGAAGGTTTATGAAGAAGCCATCTCGTTTAATTTCCACATCCTCACAAACCTCGCCAAGATTGTAGTGAAAAACGCATCCGTCGGGATCCTCGTCAAGACTGAAATTGCTTGAAGACGATTTGTATGCAATTTATCAACGTATCGAGGTAAACGGTGGTTGTAATGTGATTCGTTTTGTGAACTTTGTTGTTTGATGAGAAACATTTCACCTTTAGCAAGAGCAGATTCTCAGCATTCTGGGTGATCGATGCACAGCAAAAATGCCTGTTGCGGCCAACATTTTTGATTTGAACGAAAATGGTATTTCTATGTGTGGGTGGACAGCAACGAAAGTTGGACAAATCTATCTGCGAACATCAAACACAACAATTCTGCTCAATCCAGGGTATGATCAATGTAATGACAAATGCCATTTCTATGGAACGTGGCTTGCTGACAGAGCTGATGCGGTTGAGGCATTCGTGGATCATCGAGGCTCGTGGAGAGCCGTCCGTCGAAGAAATTCGGTTCGGAATCACCCGCAAGCATTACACACTGATCTTGTGAAAAGGGGATTAATCGATTATAATATTGAACAGAGTTAGCCGCCAAACCTTTCTGATCAATAACTTCATGATCGATCATATTTGACATCCTGACATTTCATAACCATAATTAAAATTAACGCTGTTTTCAAAGTCAAACTTTGTTGCACATGATTATGTACAGAGTTGTAACATGCGAAAAAAGCAATTTCACCAAATCTTCAAAAATTAAAGTGTAATAATGCCCTTTGTTTCTGAAGTTGAGGGCAGGGCATCGGCTGGTGGGCTAACATTATGGGGCATCAAAGAAATAGCCATGTTTTTTTGCATGTGTACTATGTAAATGGCCCTTAAACCAGGCTTAATTTTTGCAAACACTGTGGTTTTGGAATAAAATGCAAATTTTATATTTGGGAAACCTCATTGTGGCTCGTGATGTGTCATGTTTATAATTTCCCACTCATGATGAATGTTTACCATCTGGAATGCATACGCCATTCCTCGTAGTCAGAATAGCCAAAGGAAGCGATCAGAATGTACGATATCGAATGTAGAATTTGTTATTGTTAATATAAAACATATGACGTATGGGTTACACATATAGTTATTAAGTTAACAAAGCACAGGAAAAGGCCATTTAGCCCCCCCTCTCACCTGTGCTAAGCCCCTTCCCAGTACTTTTGAAACAAAACAGTGCTCTCTTACCTGTGTGGCATGTGTGGGTGGTTGGGGGAAGTGGAGCAAGATCAAGTTACAAGGGAAGAGATGGGGAGGAAGGGGTATAGATGATGGGAAGGACAATGTTGTACATTATAGACAACACACTAGCCTTTACTATATTAAGGCGACAAGTGCTTATTTTATTTATTTATTTATTTATTTTTGAATACAGAAATCAATACGAATGGAGGAGCTAAATAACAGGGCAGCAGGTTCACAGCCTGACATTGATCAAAGTGCAAATGGGAGATGTATGACAGAAAGGAAAGGAGGGGGGGAGGGTGGGCAGGGTGTCAGCGAAAGTCCAAGTGATCAAGAGTGGGTAGGAATGAAAGCATGAAGTGATGATGGACAGCACTGTTGAAGGGCTGGAGGGAGGGCCATGAGACAGTAGACACAGGGAGTCAGTGCCACATATGAGAGAATAAAGGGATAAAGGAATGGAGGTGAGTATTCTGCTTAGAATTTTCAAGCATCCCAAGGATATCCCTGATTTTCTCAGTTTTCTATCAACCCAAACGACCTGCAGTTTGTAGCGTGCTCAGGAAATGAAACCCAAATTACACAGCTCAATGACAAGCATGCTACCTCTGCACCATCCTGTCAGACACCTGTGCAACAATGACTGCACAACCACAGCCATCGTTGAACACCATGTTTCACTGTGGCTACGACAGTATTTTTTACTCAATGAGTCAGGATGCCACGGGGAAAAAGGGACAAGCACAGAGCCACACTCAAGCAGCCCCCACAAACGAATCAAATCCCAGGTGACTGGAAAAGGCGAGGCCTTTGAAGATCCCAATTCGGTACATGGGTGGTGTACTGCCCTGGATCAGCTGGTTAAAAACCATCTCACCATTGATGGTTTTATTTCAGAGGTTTCCTTCTCTTAAGGCCCTGTCACACCTTGACGTTTTAGCCAGCGTATGCCGACGTATGAAAAATTTGTCTAAAACGCTGGCGTACGTCGAATACGTTATGGGTAAGTTTGGTATACGTTAAGAGCACGCGGAAGCACGCTGGCATACGTCGTAGTACGCCGAGCTCGTCCACAAATTTTAACATGCTGAAAATTTTTCGACGTATGCCAGCGTATGACTCACACGTTCCGCATACGCTGGCCATAAGTTGTAGGCAAGTTATGCGATCGTTGACACACGTTATTTGTAAGTTACTCATAAGTCGAAACATGTCGAGGTAATGTTTAGCATACCTGAAACTTATTTCTAACCTATGAGTAACGTGCTTTGAATCTATGTGTAATGTATCTCCAACGCATATTGACATATGTAGGTGTATTTCACGTCTTCCGGACGACCACAGAACTTACTGAACATGTTTCTAACTTACAGCTACCGTATAATGGCGTATTGGCAGCGTTTAGGGGAATTGGTATATAAAAATGGGCTTCACAGGAGGAACCCGTCAGTGTTTCAGACTCCATGGTGAGTAGATGTCCATGTCAGTGGTATCAGTAGTAGTAGTAGTAGGTGAGCGTGTCAGTCGTAGTAGCAGCAGCAGTAGTAGTAGTAGGTCCATGTCAGTAGTAGTAGTAGTAGGTGAGCGTGATGGGGAGGGTGTGGGTGATGATGGATCCTCCTTGCGTCCACGGCCATGGCCAGGAGACTTCTTGGCAGCATTCTTCGCAGTTTTCTTCGGCATGACGATGATGTTGACACTTCAATGTCTAGCTTGGTTATAATTAAAATCGTCGAGCGGCAGCGTCCATTTAAATAGTCGAGAGGCAGCGATTTAAATCATTGAGCGGCAGCCTATTAATAGGCTACGCCACGTGATCGTCGGCGATACGCTGCCGCACGCTATGCATACGTTAGACTATCGTTGGACATACGTTTTGAACGCCGATAACACGCTAAGCATTCGTTGGTATAAGTTATCGAAATGTTCTGTGTACGTTACTAATACGTTATGCATACGTCCAACTCGTTATGAATACGCCCAAAACTGAAAAAGACATTAATAGTTCAGCGTACGCCAGCGTTTTACATACATTTTGATATGTTGCCATACGCTGGCTAAAACGGCAAGGTGTGACAGGGCCCTTAGACAGGTGATCTTCACCATTGAGGCCCACCTTCCCAGACCAGTCTCCCTTTAAGGTGCCAGATAATTGCTTTTCACATCTCGTCATTTGTTGAAACATATTTGGCAAAAAGAAGCCATACAGTAGGAGTTGGGCTAGGAAAGGATATTTGACATGCTGACCATTAACAGGTACTTTGTCAGGTTGAAATGCTTATCCCTCAAGCCTGCCCTGTTCATTGGTAGTCATTTGGATATCGAGAATGTGCTTCCTGCTTCTTCCAGAGTACAAGCAAACAAACAAAATAACATTAAAATAGTGTTTCATCAACAAAATACAATCTGTCCTGTTATGCACAACTCGTGCATATACCCATGAAGGACAGTCAGATGATGAAATGAAATGACATTTGATAGGATTATACCGGTTGGCCATACAACAACAACAACAACAACAACAACAACAACAACAACAACAACAACAACACCATGATTGATTGGTCTGAAGCAATGGCCACTTCAGAGCACAAGTGTTGCTCAAATGTCAGTCAGTCTTACCACATCCCGGTCTTTTCTAAAAGGGTATCAAACTTTCCATGATGGGTCGTAAGCCTTACTTAGCTGAGAAGAAAACGTGGACAGGTCACTCCATCACATGGTGCTGTGAAAGCAGCCCTCAACGAAAGTAGAAATTTGGCGATGCGTCACACCACACAATGGCTCACTCTTTTCACTTAACACCGTGGAGCTGTTAATGTCTCCAAACAACTGTGAACAGATCGGACAGCTCTTGAAGGACAGCATACTCCATGATTAAACTGCCTATCTACAGGGCACCAGGAGAACACTTTGTACTCGGGTCCCATCTCTGCCGGGGATCACGCCTCAACTCCAGCAGAGTACCATACCAAATAAGCTCTCCTGCCAATCCTCAATCATCTGCATTACCAATGAGATATTGAAGGTCCTCAGATGAACATACTGTTACAATGCAGTATCTCCTTGTGACGTGAAGAGCTAAACTTGCTGGTGAAGGCTAGTGTTGATTTGAATCGGTGAACAGGTAGAACATGAAATGGATGAAATCAACTCCATATTGATTTGGGTATTTTACCCACCATGGAAGTAAGGAGAAGCTAATGTTCAGGCATTAACCCTTTATGACTGGTGTTGGCTTAATGGTTAGGGTGGTGGTCTTGGAATCCCAGCACCCTGAGTTCAAACCTCATTTTCTGTTGAATTACTACCAGGTGGGGTTGACTCTGCCTGTCATCCTTCTGAGGTCAGCAAAGTGAGTGCCAACTTGCTGGTATCCTGTGTGGGAGTGGCGACCCGTCCAGCATTGTGTCCAATAGCCAAGGAGACTGCTTTGGCAGCACCAACGCTCTGCACAGAGTATGGTCCCAATGGATGGATGGATTAATACTTTGCTGGTGCAAAAGAGGCATTTTCACAGGCATGGTGATGTTCCCTCTATTGCTCTGATGAAGGGTGAACAACAGAAACATTAGCTTCTTGCCTCCTTGTAGTGGCCAAGCACTGTACCAGATATTGGTTTTATTCAGATCGTATTACCTCAAAATCAAACCCTGGAACATCTTCTTGGGGAGAGAGAGAGAGAGAGAGAGAGAGAGAGAGAGAGAGAGAGAGAGAGAGAGAGAGAGAGAGAGAGAGAGAGAGAGAGAGATATATATATATATATATATATATATATATATATATATATATATATATATATATATATATATCGATATATATATATATATATATAGATATATATATATATATATATATATATATATATATATATATATATATATATATATATATATATATATATATATATATGGTATATGGTTGTCCAGAAGGCAAGCCTGAGTCAAATCTGATATTTCCACCACCCATGTTTATCCCATTCAACAGTTGAAGCCAACTGTGATGGACACAATCAAAGGGGTCTGTGCAATATAAATGCAAAACCACAATTGGTCAAAGTTGAGATCATCATGTTTTAAACATTAAATTTTTTTTCTTTATTCACATAAATGGTGCAAGATGTTTCATTCCTTCGTAAATGAATAATCCATCTTGCACGATTTATGTGCGTTAAGGAAGTTTTCAAATTTCAAAACTTGGTTATCTCACCATCGACCATTTGTGGCTTCTCACTTATATTAAGCCGACCATCCTCAATAGGAATTCACTTTGAGGGCATACAGAATTACAAACAAGGCATTGGAAGTTTCATGGTTCAAAATGAAAAAGTATACAAATTTACTTTCTTCTCTCGACCATGGAGGCTGAAGTTTCACAAGGCAGTGCTTTGGAGCCAGTCTTGCTCTTCAATCTTTTTTCTTCTTTTTTTTAATGCAAGGTTATCCTTTTGTCATTGAGTTTTATAGATCCCTGGGATAGGTTTTTCTCTTTGTAAGGTGGATGACACAACAAAAGGAGAGGTGAACCATAAGGCTCGTAATGGAGCTGCCACTCGCACACACGTGGACATACTGATGAGATGAACACAGCCACTGGACTTGTGGGATGTGCTGAGCTGTGATACTTTGGGTACTAGTGACCTCACAACAATTGCACTGTTTTCTTACTGGTGCCTTTCCTCAGGAATATTTTCCTCCTTCAAATGGATGCCAACCTATGGTGATTGTCTGTGCTCTTAACCTTTTAAATGCTGAGCACCAAGCAAGGAAGCAGCACATACCATTTTTTAAGTCTTTGGTATGACTCAGCTCGGGTTTCAACCACCAACCTCTCAGACTTGGAGTGGATGCTGCAGTATCTAGTGTATCAATGACCTCTCCAATGCTCTGAAAAACCCTGTCTTCTGTTTTTTGCAGACGACTCCACATTGTGTCTTATGATACCGACCCCATATCTGGAGCCTGGTGTTGGCTCAGTGAATCGGGTGGCGGCTTGGGATCCTAGGGTCCTGAGTTCAAGCCCCGTCAGCTGCTGAATTAATACACCAGGGGGTTTACTCAGCCTGTCATCCTTCCGAGGTTGGCGAAATGAGTACCAGTTCCAGTGTGTGTACTGGTAGAGGGGCACTGCATCAGCGACATAGTCGCGCTTCAAGAAATGATAGCTACCCCAGCAGCTAAACTGCGATACAACCACCACCGACCCATCCCTCTGTTAGGCAGACAGCAGCTCTGCGTGTCTCTGTCTCTGTCTCTCTCTCTGTCTCTGTCTCTGTGTCTGTGTCTCTGTCTCTGTGTCTGTGTCTCTGTCTCTGTCTCTGTGTCTCTGTCTCTCTCTCTCTCTCTCTCTCTCTCTCTCTCTCTCTCTCTCTCTCTCTCTCTCTCTCTCTCTCTCTCTGTCTGTCTGTGTCTCTCTCTCTCTCTCTCTCTCTCTCTCTCTCTCTCTCTCTCTCTCTCTCTCTCTCTCTCTCTCTCTCTCTCTCTCTCTCTCTCTCTCTCTCTCTCTCTCTCTCTCTCCATGTCTCTCTCTCTCTCCATGTCTCTCTCTCTCTCCATGTCTCTCTCTCTCTCTCTCTCTCTCTCTCTCTCTCTCTCTCTCTCTCTCTCTCTCTCTCTCTCTCTCTCTCTCTCTCTCTCTCTCTCTCTCTCTCTCTCTCTCTCTCTCTCTCTCTCTCTCTCTCTCTCTCTCTCTCTCTCTCTCTCTCTCTCTCTCTCTCTCTCCATGTCTCTCTCTCTCTCTCTCTCTCTCTCTCTCTCTCTCTCTCTCTCTCTCTCTCTCTCTCTCTCTCTCTCTCTCTCTCTCTCTCTCTCTCTCTCTCTCTCTCTCTCTCTCTATGTCTCTCTCTCTCTCTCCATGTCTCTCTCTCTCTCTCTCTCTCTCTCTCTCTCTCTCTCTCTCTCTCTCTCTCTCTCTCTCTCTCTCTCTCTCTCTCTCTCTCTCTCTCTCTCCATGTCTCTCTCTCTCTCCATGTCTCTCTCTCTCTCTCTCCATGTCTCTCTCTCTCTCTCTCTCTCTCTCTCTCTCTCTCTCTCTCTCTCTCTCTCTCTCTCTCTCTCTCTCTCTCTCTCTCTCTCTCTCTCTCTCTCTCTCTCTCTCTCTCTCTCTCTCTCTCTCTCTCTCTCTCTCTCTCTCTCTCTCTCTCTCTCTCTCTCTCTCCATGTCTCTCTCTCTCTCCATGTCTCTCTCTCTGTCTCTCTCTCTCTCTCTCTCTCTCTCTCTCTCTCTCTCTCTCTCTCTCTCTCTCTCTCTCTCTCTCTCTCTCTCTCTCTCTCGCTCTCTCTCTCTCTCTCTCTCTCTCTCTCTCTCCATGTCTCTCCATGTCTCTCTCTCTCTCTCTCTCTCTCTCTCTCTCTCTCTCTCTCTCTCTCTCTCTCTCTCTCTCTCTCTGTGTGTCTCTCTCTCTGCTGATCTCGATGTGATTAGACTGTAGTCTTATGAATGAAATATGTCCTTCAGTCCAGGAAAATCCCACAGTCTGATCCTATTGCTTTGGAATGATCATCAAATGACCACCAATCTATTTCCTTCATCATCAACTGGAAGATGTTCCATCTGTAGAACTTCTAGGCCTAACCATCAGCCATAACATTTCCTGTGGTGACCACATCGCAAAGCTGGCCTCCAAAGGCAGCCGTAGACTGAGCATCCTCAATCGATCCAAGTCTTTCGTTGGAAAATCAAAGCTACTCACAATCTACATGGCCTTTGTCCATAGCTCAATGGAGTAATGCTGTCTGCTATGGGCTGGTGCTGCAGCATCCCACATGTCTCTCCTGGACTCCGTGGAATGTAAAGGTCTCAAAATTATTGAACTCTCCTATGATGAAGCTGAACCACAAGGTCTGTTGTTTTCACATGCCTGGCAGGCCGGTGGTCTCTCTATTTTATCCTATCTATTCTCCACCATTGCCCCCTTTACTTCCTGAGTCCTCCGACCCTCCCCAACAACTCCAGGATACATGTGTTCTTCCATTAACCCCTCGTCGTTAAACTTCTACAATCCAGGCTGACTGCATACATTGACTGTTTTATTCCTCGCTTCTTTCATCAAAGGAACCACTGTTTTGTCTCACTGTTCCCTCTAAAGCTTCAATCCGGAAGTGCACTGTCACCTTGGGTCATCCCCTGTCTTGACCCATGATCTTTACTACCCTCATTAATCCTTCGCAACCCAACTCTGATTGCTGATTTCCTTGTGTGTGTCTCTCTCTCTCTCTCTCTCTCTCTCTCTCTCTCTCTCTCTCTCTCTCTCTCTCTCTCTCTCTCTCTCTCTCTCTCTCTCTCTCTCTCTCTCTCCATTTCCTGTTTGTTTATCCCTCTGCTCGTTGTGCCTAATTGTTGCCCTGCTTCCCCAAGGTCGTTTTAACCTTGCTCTTCAATGAGTCTCGCTGCTGTCGAGAAAAAAAATCTGCAAAGTTGAAAAAGAAACTTTCAAAACTACAATAACTATTGCTGTGAGGGTTCAAAAGGAGGGAATTATATTGTAGACAGGTGCATTGTACTGTTGTGAATTGAGAGTTGCTGCTGAACATTGGCTGAGAGACTGCTAATGGAAAAACTGTTCTACCTGTTGTGTATATGTCTTTGAGCTAAATCTGAATTTACCATTTACAGTTACTGGGTTCTGAACTTTGGCCGAACTGTGCGTTTGGTTTTCAACTGAGCTGCTGCAAGTTTCTGTTTTCATTTTTTTTTTAAACTTTTTATCCTTTTGTCATTCAGTTTTATAGATCCCTGGGATAGGTTTTCTCTTTGTAAGCTGGATGACACAACAAAAGGAGAGGTGAACCATAAGTCTGTGCTCTTGCAGAAATGGTCTATTAACGCAGACTTCCATGTTAGGCCACAAACTTATCGGCCATCCCCCGAAGGTGAGGTAGCATCTAGCTAGTTGTTCCATCTGCTTCGTTTACTTTTAGACATTAAAGGTCCCATTGTGCCGATCACAAAGTCACGCACTGTGTTCTGGTAATCTGACCAAATCCTGGCTCCCTGGTCTGCAGCTTTACTCCTCTGTGATCGTTATAATATCTCTGTTTGATCAGGATATGGTGAGTGATACTGAGAGTGATTATTGGACTGCAACTGCATGGTTTGAGTGCCCTCCTCCTGGAGAAATGATCATCCATCATTGAATCGATGGGTTACAAACAAACAAACATGCACCCATCGTGTGTCTAAATGTTGACAATTTGTGGGAAGGAAACACTGTGCAGTATTATATCAACACGAGTACGAGTATTAAAGTGGCAAGACAACAAAGAAAGAGTAATTTGTGCAAGATTGTACCTTAATGTTTATACTAGCAGAAGTGCCCGGTGCTGCCCAGGGGAATTCAATGCATACTCACTCGAGGACTGAACATGGAGATGTCAAAATAAACCTGTGTTTAGCAATCTTTTTATTAACAGGAACATGTGAAACACTGTTGATTAAATTTTTGTTGTTGATAACAAATCACTATATACAACTTCAACATACATATTACTCAATCTATTGTTCGGAAAAACCACACAGGGTGTGTATGAGCACAAAACCACATGGAGGCCTGAAGGCCAATTATCTAATTTTAATATATATATATATATATATATATATATATATATATTTTTTTTTTTATCCAAACATGGACCTTGACCTTCCTCTGGATGAAAGAGAAGGCCATGCAAAGTTTGGTTGCACTGGTTCCTGCAGGGTCTGAATGCATAAATGAACAAACAAACACACAAACATACTTTCTTCTTTATGTTGGGTAGTCGATCAAGTCGAAAAAAAATTAATTTTTTTAAAAGAATTTTGAGATTTGTTCTACCCTGATTATCAGTATTTAAAAAGGCGATTTCAGTTAATACAATGGCGATTTCGATGAAACTTGGTTGGTAGGTTCATACCATGACCGAGTTGTGTGCAAATGAGAACCGTTGCTATGGACACCACCGTTACCCAGCAACGGGACTTTGAAATTTTAGAAAAATCATAAAAAAATTATTTTTTCGAAAATCAAAAATTGGGCCATGAGCGACTGACCGCGGGCAGTACATTCAGCCATATTGTCAAAAATTTCCAGCCGGATCCTATGAAAATTGTCGGAGAAGATAGACTTTGAATGAACCCTGGTCAAAAAAAAAAAAATGAAGTTCGTTATATCTCAGAGACTGAGTCAGATATACATGAAACTGGTATGGTAGGTTCATGGTATGTCCTAGTTATGTGTGAGAAAGAACCGTTGCTATAGACCCCTCCATTGCCTAGCAACGGCCGAAAAACCTCTAAATGTGGGGGTATTTTAACGAAAAAACAATCTGCAGCATTAACCCTTGAAGCTAGAATCATGAATTTTCTTGTGCTTAATCCTCAGGTCATTCCCCATCGAACGGGCCCATCACGTCAGGTTCTATTGGGTAGTTGACTTCCCATGTCCGCCTACCGGCTTGTATTAGATATAAGCCAGAAATATTTAAAGGTCCACAGAATCAGAAAATCATGTTTGGTTTAAGGAATAGATATGGCGTCACTTTACACTTAATCCTTGTTCTTTTCTTGAACATATATATATATATATATATATATATATATATATATATATATATATATATATATATATATATATATATCTTGAAACAAAGATTTAAATGTTATTTGGTGCCCTTTTATGCTCAATTGGCCCCGCCCCCCCCAAAAAAAACTCTTGATTAGCCCCACCCCTCCCATGACGTCATGTCATTCATACATGTACGGTCTGGCAGAACGTTCGACATGATGATTTCGACTATCGTCGTAATCTGGGGATTCTTATGATCAGAAAATTATTCGTCAAATTCACTTTCTGACGAGTCTGAAGCAAGTTGTGCACTCATTATTCATTGAGTGATGACGATTTTTCCCTCGATTACATCATGGCAGTGTATCTGGAATATTTAGGGGTTTGCTTTTTCAACTGTAACACCTCAAAAAAATTATTAAAATTATAAACCACGTTCAGTTCTTTGTCTACTACTTAATATCAATGTAATCACATTAAAAAAAAATTTTCCTTCTGATTCTGCGGACCTTTAAGCTTGAACCGAGGGGTTAATTACCATGGTGAATTTTTTTGGAGAAATTGAGAAATCTCTTAAATGAATAATAAAAGTACATCTCAGATCATGTTGTGTGTGTGTGTTTTTTTTTTTGCTATCTTTTCTAAAGTCATTATTTCAGTTTTATCCTGTGCAGGTGAAAAAACCCAGTGAAGTGATACCAATGTTTCAAAGCCTCAGGCATGCCAAATCCATTCATTCATAATACAATATACCTCGCAATAAATAAGTTATATTTTAAACTGAATTATTTATGTTTTTCATTTGCATAGAACATTCAAACACAGACGCATGCAATAAAACCAGGTGCTTGAAGAATTTGTATGCAGGCCAGGTATAATTGATCATTTGTAAACGCCTGTAAGCCATGGGGTTCATCAAAGATTCATCATTTTTAATTTGACATAAATAATTACACACTCATGTAAGGTGGTTCACAAGCATTTCCTAATATTACATTGGTTTGGAAATGATGAGCCCCTTTTTACCCACAGGGGGTTTCAATGCCCCAAGGAGCAATTGCAAACAGAGGGGCCTTTGCACTGGACTTGGTTAAGCAATTGTTTCTACTTTAGTAATCCGAGCAGCGCATACAAATGAATGGTTTATAGAAAATTCTGAGATGTACTCATTGATGGTGTAAATTTGAACTTGTGAAACAAGAAATAACAACACAATTAATATGCAAATGAAAGCACAGGTCTGTAAATATTTAAAGGAAATGATTCAATCGTGAGCTGATATGTATTCCTGGACAGTATATTGCTCGTCTCTGCCTCCCGTATTATTAAACACTGAGAAAACATGTTCACAGGCAGAATACAAATTGTGAAATTAGTATTCCGACGATAGCACTATTGATTTTGTTGCTAAAAGCGGTGCCATTGCTGACTGCTGGGAAGCATGTGAAATAATAGCATGGAGAGTGTTATAACAGCAGTCAAGATATCCATAGGGTGTTCAGAATGGTCTCAGAACGATAGACTCATGCTAGGTCAAGAAACACAACCGTTTAATTTTTTTATCTTTCAATTTATAAGTAAATACAATGTGGAAGTTGAAATATTTCCTTACTGATTAAACATGCTAAGCCTGGTGGTGGCTCAACTGTAAAGGTGACTGGCTTAAGGATCTTAAGGTCCTGGGTTGAAGCTCCTGTCATGCCATAAATAACATCAGGTGGCTTGACTCAGGCTGTCATCCGTCTGAGCTTGGCAAAATGAGTACCAGCTCTGGGAAAAATGAACCATTCGAGTGCCCTGCGTTGGAGTGGCGACCTGTCCAGGATTGTGACCCCAAGCCAATAAAATTGCCTTGGCAGCCCCATGTGCCTAACGACGTGAAAGTTATGTGTGTTTTTTTTCAATTAAATTTACTTTGATGTTGAAGGATTGAAAAGTAAACCGTTGGCGTTTCTTGGACTACTGTGAGTATCTGGTTCTGAGAACGTTTTGAATGGCCCATCTATGGTATTGCGTCGGAACACCATATAAGGGTCGATGCAATTGTGCGCAGGTTCTGCTTGGTTGAAAATACGAGTACAGTAAAAATCTGCAAGGTTTATAAAATATGAAGTCGACATAAACAAACAGGTGGGATTCATCAAGTTGACTTTATTGGGTAACACAATATCTGTGATGCATTGCATGAGTGCATGTGTGTGGACAATAAATGTTTTGGGCATTGAATTAGCTGCTTTCCTTCAGAAGCCCCTTTGCAGGCCTCCCCAGTGGGAAACATGTGGGTGGTTCAAGGGGGGCGGGGAGGCGGGAGGAGGAGATGTTTTTCCTCCATTAATCTCTGCCTCCTTGACGTCATGCTGTATGACTATCCAGTAGGAGATTATTATTGCAGCACACTGAATGACTGCATGGTGCATGATATTGTGTTTTGCAGACATGTTGAAATATATTTTCTTTTCTATTTGGTTGGGGGGGTTGGGGGGGGGGGTTGGGGGCACCACCACTTTTTCATCGGTAATGTTGTACCCATCCCCAATCGCCCTGAAACATTAAAAGTAAAACACAATGTGTGGGACAAGACCCAGAGCAGTTGGAGTAGGCAGAGTCCCCTCTTTCTGACCGTTATGTAGCCAGCTGGGTTTTTACCAACAACCTGATAGCAACATAGTCATTCTCGCAAGATTAACTCAGTTAGTAACTAACATTACTGGGACCATTATTAGCCCCCGTTGGACTTAGGCCGAAATGGGGGCTTATGGATTTGTTCTCGATTTTCGTGTCTGTGGGTACATGCGTGCGTGCATGCATCCGCAACCATATCTCGGACGTGTATGGACCGATTTTTATTCGTACTTGGCACAACGACAACACATAATGGTATACATTTGCACATCATTTTATTTCACCATACGATCAAATATGGCCGATTGGCGGCCATTTTATTTGTAAAAAAAACAACCTGATGTTGAACATGTCCTCAACCATTTCTCGGACATGCATTTACTGATGCTGTTATTCATAATTTACATCAACGATTTCGATTTGAGGACGACACAAAGACTGGAGGTGAGGTAGATAGCAGAGTGTGGGGTGATGAGATTCAGAATTTTTCAAGATATTTATAACCCAAAGACCCTTTAAGATCCTGAAGACCCTTTATACCCCTGTGTACCCCGCCCCATCCCTCTCCCTTCCACAGATGTCACGTCTCTGTTCCACACTTTTTTCCTTCCCTCTCCTACCCCTCTTGTGTCCTGCTCCCCTGGTTGTGCGTTCTGTGTGTTCGCTCTCATATGAGCCTCGACATTGTATACAATATATATATATATATATATATATATATATATATGTATATATATATATATATATATATATATATATATATATATGTTTATATACATATACAATACCCCAAAGTCCGGAAAAACTTTTAAGACCCCCTAAGATCCTTTAGACACCTTAGACCCTTTATAACCCTAAGACCCTCAAAGACCCCCCAGTTCCCTAACATCCCTAAGACCCTTAAGACCCTTTAGACCTTTTATAACCATAAGGACCTTTAATAACCCAAAGACTGATAAGACCCCTAAGACCTGTTTTTGGGGATATTTTTGTCGAGGCTCGGTAAAGAGCTAACACACAGAGCATATAACACACAGATATCAGGAGATCTGTGGAAGGGAGAGGGATGGGGTGGGGTACATGGATAAACAATATGTACACTACAGGTACTTTCAGGAAGGAAAACAGGGAATTTGAAGGAGTTATGTTTAGGGTGGATTAAAGGGGATAGAAAAGATCATGGTTTTGGATGGGGGAAGATACGAGATGGTGGTGAACAGCTGTTTTGAAGACCTGGAGGGAAGAGTGGGATTGAAGTGTGTGGGAGTTTGTTCCAGAGGCAGAAAAAAGAGGAATGAAAGGAGTGAAGATGAGCAGTAATTTTTCATTTTGACACGTCCTCCAGGAAGGGGTTGCTGGCGGATCTTGAGCGCCCTGCAGAAATATTACGTGGCCTAGAAATAATCCCTCGTGAAATAGAAAAAGTCTCACGTGGAATAAATAAAGTCCCTCGTGGAAAAGAAAAAGTCCCTTGTGGAATAAAAAAAAAATCCCTCGTGGAATAAATAAAGTCCCTCGTGGAATAATAAAAGTCCATCGTGGAATAGAAAAAGTCCCACATGGAATATACAAAGTCCCTCATGGAATTGAAAAAGTCCTACGTGGAATATAAAAAGTCCCTCGTGGAATATGAAAAGTTCCTCATGGAATATCAAAAGTCCTATGTGGAATAAAAATAACGTGAAATATAGAAACTCAAACATGGAATATCAAAGTCCCTTGTGGAATATCAGGAGTCCCACGTGGCATCGAAAATGTCTCATGTGGAATATAAAAAGTCCCACGTGGAACAGAAAAACATCCTATGTGGAATATAAAAAAGTCCCTCGTGAAATATAAAAAGTCCCACGTGAAATATAAAAAGTCCCACGTGGAATATACCAAGTCTCATGTGGAATACAAACAATCCCACGTGGAATATACAAAGTCCCACGCGGAATATAAAAGTCCCTCGTGGAATATATAAGGTCCCACGTGGAATAGAAAAAGTCCCTCATGGAACAGAAAAAGTCCTACGTGGAATATAAAAAAATCCCACATGGAATATAAAAAGTCCCACGTGGAACATAAAAAAATCCCACATGGAATATAAAAAAGTCCCACGTGGAATATAAAAGTCCCTCGTGGAATATATAAGGTCCCACGTGGAATATAAAAAGTCCCAGATGGAAGATAAAAAGTCCAATGTGGAATATAAAAAAATCCCACCTGGAATATAAAAAGTCCCTCGTGGAACATAAAAACCCATGTGGAATATAAAAAGTCCCAGATGGAAGATAAAAAGTCCCATGTGGAAGATAAAAAATCCCACGTGGAATATATAAAGTCCCATGTGGAATATAAAAAGTCCCATGTGGAACATAAAAACTCACATGGAATATAAAAAGTCCCTCCTGGCATAGAAAATGTCTCATGTGGAATATAAAAAGTCCCACATGGAATATAAAAAGTCCCACATGGAATATAAAAAATCAAAAGTGGAATATAAAAAGCCCCACATGGAATATAAAATGACCCTCGTGCAATATAAATAGTCCCACATGGAATATAAAATGACCCTCGTGGAGTATAAATAGTCCCACATGGAATAGAAAATGACCCTCGTGGAATATAAAAAGTCCCACGTGGCAAAAAGAAAATGGTGTCCATGTGTACCATTTTACTCGATTATAATGAAATGGAATATTTTTGTGATTTTATTATTACCAAACCTCAGGAATTTTTCAAGATATCAGATTGAAGCTTACACAGCTTATCTGTATCCACGTGTCGTATATGGGCATAAAATCTGGTCAAAATTAGTCAAAGGTCAGGGTCAATGCCATCCAAACATGTAAAACAACAATTAGTATAGGCGGAAAGTCGAAAATGTATCAATCAAATATGTTACGCACAACATTCCATCATGTAAAACACTTGATAGATCCAATTTTCCAAATTACCAAATTGCTGTTTCAATGGCAACTATGTTTTATTTGGATTTCACAAGTATCGTGCTATGCACATCTATCTTGCTTGTTTGTCTATGAGCAGGACATCTCAAAAAGTTATGGATTCGGACCAAACTTGGTACTCGGCTTGATCCCCACCTGTATCCCTTTCTGCTGTCATCCCTTCCCTTACTCTCTCATTTTCCCCCATCACCCATTCTTCCTCCAAACGTCCTTCTGTTATGTCGCTATACCCTGCTGTTGTTGTTTCTCTACTTTCCATGTTTCTAGCTGTTCTGTTCTCCTCTGTGTTTTCTCTCTTCCACAAGCCTCAACATTGTGTACAAAAAATAACTTATTTAATGGGCCCGATTATTCCCACTGTCTCGTGGGGTTTGCTGGGGAAAGTTTTTGGCTCAAGTCTTTCGCGAATCTGCCAGGCATGATGTTCGAGTGGAGCTGGTTAATAGTCCAGGAGTTTTTGAATTTGTTCAGGATGCTGGCGATAACTCCTTTACGTAAACTAATTGCCATATTTTCCTTAAAATCCGACTTTCCTGTTTTTTTGGTGAAATATTTTTTCATTTTTTGAGCAAATGTTTTTGTTCTGCACATCTTTCCATCATTGTTATTCTTAAATCGAATCTCAGGCCGAACTATCCCTGGTTTTTCTGTCATTAACAATGCAGGTGAATGTTTGTTTATTTATCAAGATGTGCCCTTGTCAAAAATAATTGTGATCTATGATGTGAGATGGGTGTCCAACTGCGCTCAGTCTTTTCAGTGTTGCAAATAACATACTCCCACAAATCATCTTTGACAAGGTTATTGATGAATTTTTTTTATTACATTGATCGAAGGCTCATGAGTAACTTGTACACGAATCACATTCAGGCCAAAGACGTCGGTGTAATTTTTGCATTCATTACAAGGACACAATTAAACCAGTGACTTGGTGGTGGAGTGTGTAAAGCCTTGCTGCAATTTTTATTTTTGAATACAGTCAAGGCTCATGGAAGAGATAGAACATTGCAAGGACAGGATGGAACAAAACAATTATATACAGTAGAGAGGGGGGGAGGGGGGTAAACACCAACAGCAGGGTTGAAGGAAAAATAGAGAGACTTTGACAAACAATGGGTGGAGGAGGTATGAGGGATAGTTACTAGAAATTTGGAATGAAGTAGGTTAGGGGATGTGGAGGGGGGTTATGCTTTTGGATGGGGGATGATCTGAGATGGTGGTGAACAGCTGTTTTGAAGACCTAGAGGGAAGAACGAGATTTAAGAGAATGTGGAAGTTGGTTCCACAGGTGGAAGAAAGAGGAACAAATGAGTGGAGGTGAGCATTGATGCTGGATTTTTGGAATTTCACTAGAAGGAGGTTAATGGTGGTCCATGTGCACTGTGAATAAACCTGAGGGGGGGGGGAGGGACAATACATGGAAGGAGAAGAGGGTGCTAGACCAGAAAGGAGGTGGTAGAAGACAGAGACTACCGACCTGTCTGTGATGGGAAAGTGATCGGTCCATAGTCTCAGCTTCATCACGGAACATTCCAGTGATCTTGAAGGCCTTGGTTTCCACGGCGTCAAGCTGAGCAAGATGTGAGACAGGGGCACCAGATCAGAGGGGAGAACAGTACAGGACTCTATCAAACTGCAGATGACAGCCTTGTAGTTGGATATGAGTTCAGGTGTGCCGGAAGGACTTTGTACGCTGGAAGATGTCCAGCCAGCGAGGCCAACTTTGAAATGTGGGTTGCCCAAGAAAGATCATGGCTGATAGTAACTCACTCTTTTGGGTTTGATTTTCCTGGTTGCTCAGTGTACACCTTGATACACCATGATTGAGTGGCGAGCTGTTCAGGAGTGATTCTTAACCACAAAGTATTCACTATGAGTTGGGAATGCCTTGACACTGTCAAAAATACAGGCTTCCACCACCACAATAAAGGTAAACAGGTTGAAGTGGTGTTTTCATGTGAACACACCCAGAGTGACCATCCCCAAGCAACCCCGTTCCACATTTTGCAGATAGTGGATGGAACTACCCTCAGGTATGAGTGTTAGCTGCATAAGCAGTCGGGGACAATCTAGCAGTGATTGTTGAGAGTGAAATGGGTTACCATTGTTATTTGTTACCCTTATAAAATGCTTTACATACCCAAAGATGTAACCATCACCTGGTGACTTAAAACCTCACCCTGCTCTCCACTGTTTTGTGGGTTATACTTGGAGTGGGAAGACATGGCTGGGAAGACAATGTGAGTGACCTGCTTTCCAAGAGCTTTAGGTTCACTCAGAGCGAGAGTGTTGGCACCTATATTGGTCCCTGCCTACTGTTACAGGTGTTGGAGAGATGCCTATCTCCGACATATACAGAAGTCTGTCTTGGCAGACTTGGCAGCCATGACAGATATGTTGAATTACCCAGAAAGGTGCAACAGCAAATCTGGTGGTCACTTAGGTTCCAGGTATGGGTGCATCAGATACTCAGGACCATCCATTACAGCTTAGCTAACTTCATCTTCTGATGTCTCGACTATTTCTTCCTGAGAGAGCCGGATGGAAAAAGCAGATTGACGAAGGAGGACACACTGCAAATCATCCTCACTTTAATGCAACTCCTGAGGAGGTCAGATGCCTTTCCATCTTTTTCACACCACCCTTCACACTACAAACCACAGGCTGATGTACATGAGAGTGGTTCTTACTGGAAAGCACTACTTAACCATCATAAGTGCCTGTGCACCAACAATGATCAACCCTGATGACCTGAGGACAAGTTATATGAAGACCTAGAGCAAGTCATCTCAACAGTAGCAAGGAATGACAAACTCCTAGTCATGGGTGACTTCATTGCTCGTGTTGGTGACAACCACCAGTCTTGTAATGGTATCATTGGCAAGGACGTCATTGGGAAATGCAACACCAATGGAATTCTACTCCTTCAGAAATGTGCAGAATATATAACACCAGCTTGCCATCACGAATATCAAATGAGGTATTAAAGTCATGACCAGGCTAAATGTGTACAAAGCTGCAGTTTTGACATCACTATTGTATGCAGCAGAGACATGGACCACTTACAGCAGTCATATTCAAAAGCTCAACTACTTCCATCTGGCTTCCCTCAAAAAACAATCCGAATGATTCACTGGCAGGAGAAGGCTCCAGACACAGTAGTGCTAATTAGAGCCACAATTCCAGGTATTGAGGCTGATTATAATCAGTTGATAATAATTATTATCAAAGCACAGCCACAATGGGCTGGCCGCTTCGTGAGAATGCCTGATGAAAGGATCCCTAAGAAGCTTTTCTACTCTGAAATGAAGCAAGGAAAACACACGCCATCAGGGAGGTCAAAAGAGATTCAAGAATTGTCTTTAAGTCAATCTGATGAAATGCCATAAACGTGGAAACAGGAAAATGCAGCCCTCGACAGGCCAACATGGCATATGGCTACACATACAGGTGCAGAGAACTTTGAGTTGCAGCACATCCAGCACACTGTCGATAAGCGAACACAACACAGAGTCTGACAAAGTCAACCAATATATCCAACTAGGACTCATCAGAGGGTCCACCATAGTATGTAACGGTGTACAATAGAAGGAAAGGCTGTCCTTGTCGACTCGACAGACAACCACCAGAGGTAAAAAAAAAACAAGGAAAAACATGGACTATAAGTGTTTAAGGGATTTAAATCCTTGGTTTCTGAAATCACAAAAGAGGGCTTAATATTGGTGCACCAAACAGGCCATCACAATGAATTTATGGCTGCAATGGCATGACAATTTAATCACCCCATGCACGCAGAGAAAAAAGTGTGGTCACGAAATTCTTTCATGTCTGTCCATTTGTCTGTCTGTCTTACCAGTTTATGATCGAGGAACAACTTATTTCAATGGAATGTTATATTTTGAATATGAATAGGAAGACAAGTTTCTCGTTTTACCATACTTTGGGTCTGAATTTGTCCTGATCGTACATGCCCAGAGAGGTCAGTGTCAAGTCGGGTATGGGAGCATGCACTGGAGTTGCATGTTGCTGCATCCACTTTCCACCGGTACTCCAGGGTCTCCCGTCTGGCCATCCCCCAGGCACATGCCTGGCCCATCCCCATTTCCTTGAGATGCCGATCAACCTGCTGAAACCACGAGGCACATGGTCGGCCCATTGGTCTCCTCCACACACAAGGCTCCCTCGTTGAGAGAATCTGGTGAGCAGGATCAGTGTCAGGAAAATGAGCCACATGTCCATACAGCCACAGCGGATACTTACAGACAATACAGGAAACAAATCTCATCTGAGTCTCTCTCAGCAGCCACTCGTTGGACACAAAATCTGACCAGTGGTGGCCAAGGATTCTCCAAAGAGACCTGATACTGAAGGAGTTCAGTCTCCATCTCAGATCCTTGGTCAGAGTCCAAATCTCACATCCGTAGAACAAAACTGGAAGCTCCAAGGACTTAAAGATTCAGATTTTCGTCCTCCCACACAGGTACAGACAGCATCACACCCCATGATCCAGTGAATCCATGATTCCGCAGGCCTGACCCAGGCGTCTATTGACCACTGGCTCACAACATGCAGAAACATGAACATCACTGCCAAGGTAAGTGAATCTCTCCGTGACCTCAACATCCACACCACAAACAGGTACAGACAAGATTGCAGCATCCAAGATGCCGTTGAAAGCCTGGATCTTAGTCTTTACCCGGGAAACCCATAATTCAAGTGGCTCTGAATCCTTATTCAGCACAGCGAGGGCCCCCAGAAGGATATCCAGCGTCTCCACAAATATGACTACATAATCTGCAAAATCAAAAAAAAAATTCCCAAATGATGTACTGCAGCTTGATCTCTCTAACTTACTCCTCAGAATCCAGTCTGTACAAGCACTGAAAAGTGTGGGGGCCAGTACACACCCCTGGCGAATGCCAGTAACGATTGGTAATAAGTCGTAGATGGAACCACCACGCCTCACAGCACTCTCCGTACCAGAATATAGTTCAGCATTCAAATTGATCAGTTTGGTTGCACCCTCCGAAGACTGAGAATCCACCAGATGGCATCCTGATTCACTGGATCAAACGCTTTCCGGAGATCAACATAAGCTGCAAGCAGCCCATGCTGAAATTCTCATCTGCATTCGGTAAGGACCCGAAGAGTAAGGATATGGCCAATCGATGACCTCTTTGGTGTAAAGCCTGACTGCTCTGGGCACTGGTACTCAAGCTTATGATGATGAACCCTATCAAGAATTATCCCAGCACAAACCTTGTCTGGCAATGAGAGCAATGTCACCCCTTGGAAGCTGTTGCAGTCCTGGTGATCACCCTTCCCTTTCCAGAGAGGTACAACAAGGCCCCTCTTCCAGTGAGTTAGGATGATGCCTCTCTTCCTGACAAAGTACAGAACTGCATGCAATGACATGAGTACAGCATTTCCACCAGCCTTGAGAAGTTCAGCATGGATGCCACAGATCCCAGGAACTTTACCCCCTTTCAGCAGGTTCACTGCAGCCTGTGTTTTCATGAACAAAGGTGGTTCACAGATGCTTGGAGGGTAAGTAATCGGGTTTGTTACACCCCTGATGTCCAACTCAACAGCTGATGAGTTAGCCTTGTACAGCCGCTCAAAGTAACCAGCCCAGCGGGCCTTCACTTAGGACTCCTCCATCAAGAGGCCACCGCCATCCACACTAACTGCATTACACCGACAGATAGGATTGGAGGAATGCAATGCACAAATTCCTGTATAAGCAGGATGAGAATAACTTGACCACAGGTGATGCTCTACCTTTCACAGATTCCTCACACATAGGCCTCCTTGTCCGCCCTCAGCGCATGTACAGTTTTATCCCTCAAGTCCCTGAACAACTCAGTTCTGCCATTAAGTCTGGCCCTGCGACTCTGGTCAATGGCATCCAGTGTCCCTTGGGAGAAAGGTTTTCTTCGCCTGACACTGGGTTCCATGACATCCATTGGCAACATGAAGGATTGGTAGTTTTCAAGGCACTCTGACTCTTCAGGATTCCCCAAAACACCCAGACCCCCCCCCCGACCCAAATCCTCACTCAGCCTGTTTGCAAATTCCTCAGCTATCCTCTCATCCTTGAGCTTGCCAACATTCAGCCTAGGCTGGGATAGTACCATTCTCCTGGATTTAAGCTGAAACTTCAGAGTTGTTACAACAAGCCTGTGGTCGGTATTGAGGAACTGAGCACTCCGGTAGACTCTGCAGTGCTAGGTCATCCTCCAGCGACCATCACGAGCACACGGTCAATCTCCTTTGCCACACCGCCAGTGTTAGAATGCCAAGTCCAGTGATGAGGCTGTGGGTGCTGAAACCATAAACCAGTCACCCTAAGTCTACGGTTTCTTCCAAAGTCAATGAACTTAGTGCTATTCTGGTTCACAGTTCCAGACCCATGGGGACCAACACACGTCTCATAACCATCCCTATCAGTGTCAGTTGATGCAATGAATTCCCCCAAGACTAGAGTATCTCGCCCGGGGCACTGATCAACCAGACTTGAGCACGGTATAGAACGTCTCCTTCACAGTGAGATCACTCGCCTCAATTGGAGTCCCTACAGAGACCAGGGAAATGACACCTAAGGAGTGACAAATCCTCAGTCTCATAATACGCTCGTTAACCGGTGTTACCTCATTTATCATGGGAGTCAGCTTATTAGACACAGCTGCAGCAACTCCTTGGGTATGGTTGCTATCAGTGACCAGACCAGTAGTTGGTGGAACCACCCACCATGATCTCACCACTATCCAGTCTCTGAACCTCAGAGAGTGCTGCAATACCACAGCACCCACAGCAATACTGATGTTCAAACATTGTAGCTCAGATGATAGAAGAGGCAGGTGATCATCCTCTCTTAGGGATAGGACATTCCAATCACCCACCTGAAGGGACAGCCTCAGGTTAACTCAAGGAGATCACCATCTGGTGGACGACACCTCGGCACAACTCCAACACACATCACCACAATCCGACCCAGGAAGGTTTGTGATTGAGGAACAGATTATTACATTGAATGTTACATTTTGAACACAAATTGGAACATGAATAGGAAGACAAGTTTCTCGTTTTACCATACTTTGGGTCTGAATGTGGCCCGATCACACATGCATGCCCAGAGAGGAGTGAGATAATATTTTTGTTCGCCTTACTTTTGTGATCTATTATTTTTGTGGTTTTTAGTTCATCAGCTACATTACATCTGACGATGACAATCTCTAGATCTGTTCTGAAAATGCACAGTAAATCTCTTGTGATGCAGTATATTTTGCTTTTTTTGAAAAGCTGGGTATTGCACATGTTTGGGACTTCCAAATTTTAAATGCTCTTGGCATCCTTAAGGCTTGATCTGGTCCTGGTCCTTGTGTGACCTCATTGGGCTCCACCAGGATAGCTCAAAAGTAGCGCATCTGCCTTATAGTTTTATACCATGGCTTTGATATCTGAACTGACTATAAACTGTCAACCTGGTGCTTTGCAGGCAGGGAGTTGCATCAATGAGGCACTTTTGGAGAAATGTTAGGCTAGTGTCCCATCTCTTCGCATTCACTGGCATATGTTAAATAACCCGTTAAATATCCGAAACTGCTTTTCACACCAGTTTGCCATTATGAACTGGCACTCCACCAAAATTGCATATTCCTCCCCTGGACAACAAAAAGGCAATCACAAACCTCCTGTAAAACAAGGGGCAATGCCACACCTCTCAGTGTATTCCTTGCTATGAGACTGTTTCAGAAGCACGGAAGATTATGGATTAATCATGACCATTTATGTTGAGAAGAACACAAATACCTTGTGTATAAATTCTCGGCGCATCGAAGAAGGTGGTGACAGAAACTAAAATGGCAATGTACTGATAGTTGGGCTACTTTGGACATAACATGCGAGCAGATGAACAAGCAGAAAAAGATGAGAGAAAGGAGGGAAGTCAAGAGATATTCTGTAAGTAAGAGGGTAAGGTAAGTAGTTAGATAAGTTCGGTAGGTTAATGTGGTTAGAAAAGACCGCAGGTAGGGATGGCGATGAAGTGAGATGGCAGTGAACAGTTTTCTTGAAACCCTGGAGGGATGAGTATGATTGAATTCAGTCTCCGAAAGACAGTTCGAGGAACCAGAGAAAAGAGGAACAAAAGGGTGGAGGTGCATGCTAAGTTTGGATTTTGGGAGTTTATCCAAGAGGGGGATACTGGAAGAATGCATACATCCTGTAGGAACTGGAGAGGGTGTAAGGAGTTGAGAGCAGATTGAGCAATACCAGAGGAGCGGCGGGAAAGAATGGAGGGGCCACGGACTCACCTGCGATGTGAGAGTATAAACAGGCCTTGTTCTTCAGCCTCATCTCGGGAGATGCCAATCATGTTGAAGGGATTTAATTGAAGGTAATGCATTCGGAATCTCTTGAAGTCCTGTCCAGACATCAGCTGTATATCCGCCAACTGGGATTTTAAATTTCATAACTACTACAAATAGTTACAAAAGTACACGACTACTTTCTTGACACGGTATTAAATTGCAAGACCCAATTCTTCGGATAATCGTACATCACGGTCGATTTCATAGACGTTAATGAAAAAATAGGTTTCTGACTGATGTCTTTAGCCTTCATTTGAAGAGCTGCACTTGATTAGAAACATGTTTGTCTGTTCTGCAAAAATACCCAAAGTCCACATAAGACGAGAAGGGTGCATAGCTCTGCCATGCAAGGCCTGACTGACGAGAACACATCGGGCCCAATACATTTTTGAAATATCATGCTATATATCGTTTCTGGCCCTATATCTCAATGGTGAGGAATTACTTAAAAAAACTATAGTAGTCGGATTCGCGTCTGGATCTTCATCAAAATCGAATCAGTTCGTCCTTGTCACACACCGAACCTGTCCACAAAACTTCATCCGGATCCGTCCACAACTTTTGAGATATCCTGCACACAAACAGATAAACAAACACAGACAGAAAGGGGTGGCGGAGGTAAAGTAACCGGCTCCTTCACCTTCGGTGGCGGAGGTAAAGATCCCCATGACTCAATTACAGGTGTCTTCTTGTGGTTCTATAATATCGTGTGTGCCCCACAGCCACTTTTATATGATATTTTCTCAGAATTTACAAACATATTCTTCTTTCATTTTATAGGAGCTTTTTTGCAGTGAATAATAAACTTAAAGTGAATGGAATTGACATTTTGGAATCAAACATGTAACTTAGTTTTCATGAATCATGTGATTTCGTTTTCCTCCCACCAAATACATTTGAAATATATATATATATATATATATATATATATATATATATATATATATATATATATATATATATATATATATATATATATCATTGTTCCAAATACCGTGTTTAATGTGAGTGATGGGTTTTAACTTTCATTGTCGTTGGCCACAGGAAAAGGTACTTCGGTATTTAAACCTGCAGCCTTTATAGATTTTTTGTTGTCGTCCTTTTTAATCATAAAAAGCTGTTATTTTGCCATTTACGGGATAACGTTTTCAGTTTCATTCAAAGCTTAATTAAGTGACTTTTTGGGTGGAAGGGGGAGAATGCTTATTCAAAACAAGCCTACATTCAATGTATGGCTTGACCTATGTACTCCAATATGGAGGAAAGGTTCCAAATGTTTTTCGTACAATCACTGATTCCATCCAATGGTCATACAGAAGAACTACTGCTACTTCTTTAACAGCTTCAATTATTTCCATAGATGGGACATTTGTGATAGATGTCCCATGTGCTGTTTTCCATTGCCTGGAAGGAAGATATTCAAGAAAAAAAAATTGTAAAATGGGTAGGTGAGTAGAACAGGGCAAGTCTTCAACACCTTGCAGAGCCTCACGACACCTGAGCACATAATGTAAAGCAAAGGTTCTCAACCTTCCCTTTCCATTATCCCTTTTTACATCTGGTTCGGGCCAATTTGTGCCATTCCTCAACCCAACCATCATCTCAACTCTTTGTTGATTCTTACATTAGT